>NC_137901.1:2942500-3442500 GCF_963455335.1 Martes martes | reverse complement strand
TCAGTAGAGTTCTTAATGAGGAGGATTTTGTTTAAAGTTTATTATGGATTATTAAGTCTGAAGAATTTCTATTTAAACAAGCTAGTAGCATACCTTGATTATATGTAAAGTAAATCTGATTTCTTAAAAATACAGTGTAAATTTTTGCATAGTCTATCACGAGAAACGTTTTATTAATAAGGGTTGCTATTAAAAAGAAAGGTAATATATGGGCTCTCACTGATATGAAAAAACTAATAAGAAATTGAGGAAAATTTCAGTATATTAAAAGCACTTCTTTGAAAATTAAGTATAATGAGGTGTACAATAAACAAGGTCAAACAAGTTAATTTGAAACGATGAAATGAGGTGAAAAGGAATTAAAGGAGATTGCTGGAACAGATTTATTCACTTACTGTATGATGATGTCATTAACGAATGCTCACACCACATTATGAGCAATTGACATTACCAGCAGCAGAGACGGTCTTTGGACAGAAGAGATTTCCTATTGCCCCCCTCAATGGGTTTATTAACTGTACTCCCGAGCACCTTGGAACAAGGCAGGAGGATTTCCATGAAGAATTCGGAGCAATATTGCCTTTGAAGCCTGGCCTTTCAGGAAGAGGTGACTTCAGGGTCTTGCTTTTGATTCCGCTGGACTCGGTGCTCGAATGGGACTATTTTAGAAAATGTGAATGGGCTAAATTGACATTTGATTCACCCTATTCTGGGATTTTAAACCGTGATGTAAATTAGCTTGAAACCGGTCTTTCTTCCATTTTCTCTTTTCAAAATGTAATACAGTTAAATGACAGAGATTAATTACTAAAGTAATTATGGTTAGAAAGCAAAGGGACAGTCATAGGAGGCAGTCTTTCTAGTGATGACCAAGTCTTCCTTGACAATTATGCTTAATTCCCACAACGATTATTCTGTGTGGCAAAATCCACCACCCCAAGGGCGCACGGGTGTCGGCGCGTTCCCGCCGGCGGGGACATAGTAGAAAGAGACGATTCCGTGTGAATGGGAGGCGGGATCCTCCCTTCCAGGTGCGCACCGAGAGCTTCCCCTTAGGGGCAGGAAGAGTCCCCCCACCTCCCGGCACCCGCCTGTTCTCTGCTCCCTTTGCAGGTCCGGGCTGGGCAGGGCGGAGTCTCGGTGTCTCTGGGTCCAGTCTAACAGGAGGTCTTTCTGTCCCTTCCCCCGTTGAGGATCTCAGTGCAGAAGGACACCAGGGAGGAGGACAGGGAATGGGAGCCCTGAATCCTGCTCCAGGGGGCTGGCTGGACGGGCCGCGTGCGGAATTCCAAGTTCTGACACATTCCCCATGAATTCGTGTGCGACCATCGTAAGAACCGTGAACGGATGATCCCGAGGAAAAGGCTCACAGACGAGTGACCAAAATAATGGGCTCGCGGGTCTCAAGTGGCGCTTTACCACCTTTGACCGCGTCCTCTTCGGAGCCCTCGCTGCGGCCACTGCCCGGGACAGGGCCACGATGACACGCTGGCATCGCCGGCCGGGGCGCAGCGGCCGCGGGGTGGACCAGGCCTCTCGAAAGGGTCCCCCAGGCTGCGGCGGCCCCCGCTGCCCGGGAGCCCCAGGAACCCAGGCGGGAGGACCGCACCGAAGGCCCCGCTTGGACAGCCGTGGCCCCGCGCCGCGAACCGGGAGCCGGGCTGGGGGCCACCCGAACCTGCGGGGCTCGCGGGCCTCCATCCCCGCTGGCCACGCTGCCCTCGTCGGACCCGCGTGTCCTCACGGGCAGAGCCGGGAGCCGGGAGGGCACCCGCGTAGAGACGGAAACCCCGGATGCCTGCCGGCGGCACAGGGCGCGGAGGGGCGCAGGAGAGCGGGACGGAAGGGAGAGGGAGAGGGAGAGGGAGAGGGGGCTCGGCCGCCGCCTTCCAGGTGTCGTGGCTGGCGTGATTTCATCCGTGAACCATAATCAACTTCCTTAATGAAATACGTAATTAACATATTATAATTGTGGTAAAGATGATTTTGACAGAAATCATTTTCCATATCTAATACTATGCTAATTTAATCTGTTCCTTACTCCCCGACATGACCTTTAGTGATTAAGTTTCATGGCAGAATTTTTTGTTGTTGTTGTTGATGGATTGATTTATCCACAGTGGTTGAGACCCCTCTCTTGGCATGGCTGTCACTTCCTTCTCCCTTTGAAGATGTCCCACAGACATCCATGTGCACCTACTACAGGTGCACGGGGAGAGTTTACCTGTAGGTAAGAAGGAAGAGCCGTCGTCTTCCTCTGACTTCTAGAAAACTCATTATCAGCCGATGGATACTTGGAAGGCAATGGTGGGCCAAAATCAAAATACTGTATTTCCCCTAAACACCTGGCTTGTTTTATTTTGAATCCCATGGGTATGGCAAATGTAATTAGTGTAATTAAAATAAGTAAATTCATCAAACTATTTCATTATCCAAGGTAGGATAAAAAGACAGAAATACAAATAATGTATTAATGTTGGACCAGAGTTTTCAAACTTATACTATATTTAATGTGGTGCCTTTCAAGGTAGTTATATTATCTCAAAACTGTCTTAAATGAATCATTTTATAATGATATAGAATATACATAATAATTAAATAGAAGTGGCTGAAATTTCTTCATTTTTGACATCATGAAATCGATTTGGATCTTAAAGGGATATAAGTGGCTTAATGATGATTTAGAACATACAGAAAGCATGAGACCTATGGCACTTAAGGCAAGTGATTCTTAAATATTTTCACTTCAACTCATAGTAAGAGAGATGCTGTGAGTTTCACCCAAAACACATATATAAGAATTCCATAAAGAATTACCTAACAGGACATGCTCTGACCTATTCTATTCTATTCTACTCTATTCCACCCCATTCTTCTCTTGGTATCTTATCCTAGTCTATCCTATCTCATTCCATTTAAAAAAATGCAGTCAAAGCAAGTTAAGTGGATTTAACTATTTTATGAGTCATTCCAGATTATAATCAAAAGTCACTGGCTGAAGCAATCAAGTTCCATCATTACCTTCTTTTGGCTTTTGCACACAATTCTGTTACATGTGACTCCATTCTAGTTGGTTCCTCCACAGATGACTGAAGGATGTGCATAACTGATTTTGTCACACTTAGGAGGTTATACTCAGAATGGATGGACGAGAAGCTTTTAATTCTGGTTCAACTTCATCAGTGCTCACATGTCTGGATGGTGACAAGTCATTCACATTACTTCCTGCCTTACTTTGCTCTTGTGCGAAATGGACTTAAAATGATAAATTTTGTATGCCATCTTTCTGAGTCTTAACTAAAGAGAACTACTATTAAAAGAATCGGTTGGATATGCTCAAAATGGGAAAGGGAAACACTTGGAAACTTAAAGTTGTTAATAGCTGCCAAACTTGCTTCGTCTACACCATAATTTGGGGGAGCACAAAGAAGTAGTTGAGATAGTTGTGTTAGATGTTCATTGCATTGGCTTTTGCTTATAGAAATTGTACACAAGCGACATTTAGTACCTGAGCTGACTGGTTTACACATACGTAAGATGATCGGAAATCTGATCAGCCATTTTTAGCTCATTTATGTAACCCTCCTGAAAGCGGAAAACTATATGCCCTTTAATTTTAGACAAAAGGCAGTATCTAGGGATGCCTGGGTGGCTCAGTTGGTTAAGCGGCTGCCTTCGGCTCAGGTCATGATCCTAGCGTCCTGGGATCGAGTCCCACATCGGGCTCCTTGCTTGGTGGGGAGCCTGCTTCTCCCTCTGCCTCTGCCTACCACTCTGTCTGCCTGTGCTCGCTCGCTCTCTCTCTCTAACAAATGAATAAATTTTTAAAAAAAGGCAGTATCTGCAAGTATCTTAAAAAGTGTATCAAAAATTGCAGTTGGAAGTTTGTCTTCTGACTCACTGTCAAACAAATCGGTCACTTTTGGCAGTTCTAAGAACTTAAACTCTCTGACTTCCGGGTAAAGAGAAGGAAGTGGGAATGGCCATGAAAATTGGCACTTATGAAGGTGGGATTGTATAATCCCATGAGTGTCCACCCAGGAAGTATTTTTCCCTTTGGTATACAGGGTTGTCAGCTTAGAAGTGTTTCACAGACTTAAGTAGACTTCTACCCTTCTAGAACCATGTCCTCGTGGTCTGACCAGTTATGAATGCACACCACGGTTTGTTTTCATTTTTATTTTAAAAAGAAGTCAAGATTGGATTTAAACAGCGTCAAGTTGGAAGATTTTTTTTTTTAATCTGTGGTCTGACAATCTCAGCCTTTTCCCCTTAGTTTTATTGAGAAATAATTGACATATGTCATATATGTATACAATAAAGAAAAAAGAAAAAAAATTCTCCCTGTGATTCGAGCTCTTTGGATCTACTCTTTGAAGAACATTCCTGTACACAGTGCATCAGGGTTCCTATAGTCATGTTCTACAGCACATCTCTAGGACTTATTTGTCTTATAACGGCAATTTTGTATTTTTTGACTGTGTTCCTGCCATTTTCCCCTCAACTCAAAGCTGCCTCTTGTAACCTCAAATCTGACTTATTTTTCTGATTTCTAAAAAACTAGATTCCATGCATACGTGACATCATCCAGTATTTGTCTTTCTCTGTTTGACTGGTTTCACTTAGCATAATGCCTTCAAGGTCCAGACCTGTTGCCACAAAGAGTAGGAATTCCTCATTAAGTTTTTTCTGACTGAATAAGATTCAGTTGTATATGTGTACCACAACTTCTTTATCTGTTCATCTATCCATGGACTCTTAGGTTGTTTCCGTGTCTTGGCTATTGTAAATAATTCTTCTATGAACATGAGGGTGTAGATGTCTTTTCAAGTTACTGTTTTCACTACCTTTGGATATATCCCAGACCTGGAATTGCTAGATCCTAGGGCAGTTCCATTTTTAATTTTTTTGAGGTATCTCTACCATTTTCCATAGTGACTGCACCAGTTTGCATTCCCACCAACAGTGCAAAAGGGTTCCCCGTTCTCCTCATCCTCGTCAACATCTGTTTTTTCCTCTGTGGTTAATTTTAGCCATTCTAACAGGTATGAGGTGATAACTCACTGTGTCTTTAATTTGTATTTTCCTAATGACTAGTAATGTTGAACATCTTTTCCTGTACCGTTGGCCATTCATATATTTTCTTTCTAGAAATGTTTTATAGAAATGTCTATTTCTAGAATATTTTCTAGAGATGTCTAGAAAAATATTTTCTAGAAATGTCTATTCAGGTATTTCTCCCATTTGTTTAATTTTTTATGCTATTGAATTGTATGAGTTCTTTATATATTTTATATATTAAGTGCTTATCAGATATATGGTTTGCAAGTTTTTTTCCCATTTCACAGGTTGTCTTTTCATTTGTTGATGGTTTCTTTTGTTGTTCAGAAGCTTTTTAATTTCATATACTCTCACTTACTTATTTTGTTGCTCATGCTTTAGGTGTGATTTTGAAAAAATCATTACAAAGACCCATGCCAAGGAGATTTTCTTCTGTTTCCCTCTAGGAGTTTCATGGTTTCAGGTCTTACATTCAAGTCTTTAATCCATTTTGAACTAATTTTTGTGAGTGGTGTAAGATAATGATCCAGTTTCATTCTTTTACATATGCATATGCAATTATCTCGGCACACTTATTGAAGAGACTGTCTTCTCCCCGTTGACTATTCTTGGCTCCCTTGTCAACTATTAGTTGATGATGTTTTTTGTCTGGGTTTATGTCTCTGCTCTGAATTCAGATCTGTTGATCCATTTGTCCAGTTTAATGCCAGGACCACACTGTTTTAATGACCATAGTTTATAGATTAGTTTGACATCAGAAAGTGAGGCCTCTTGATCGATCCTTCCTTTTCAGTATTTCTATGGTTATTTGGGGTCTTTTTGACTCCATAAAGATTTGTAGGCTGTTTTTCTATTTCTGTAAAAAAATTCCATTAAAATCATGATAGAGATTATGTTGAATCTATGGATGGCTTTTGGTAGTATGGACATTTTAATAATATTAATTCTTCCAATCCATGAACATCAGATAATTTTTCCATTTATTCCCATCTTTTTCAATTTCTTGCATCAATGTCTTATAGTTTTCAGAGCAGAGGTCTATCATGCCCTTGGTTAAATTTATTCCTAAGTATTTTAGTAGTTTTGATACTATTGTAAATGGGGTCAATTTCATTATTTTTCAGAAAGGTCACTATTAGTGTATAGAAATGCTACTAATTTTTGTATGTTAATTTTATATCCTGCAACTTATTGAATTTTTTGATTAGTTTTAGTGGTTTTTTGTGGGGGGGAAGACTTTGGAATTTTCTCTCTGTATAAAATATCATCTACAGACATAGAATAATTTAACTCATTATTTCCATTTCTAATTCATTTTATTTCTTTTTCTTGCCTGATTGTTCTAGCTAGAGCTTCTACTGCTATAGGAGTGGTGAGAGTGGACACCCTTGTCTTAATCCTGATCTCCAAGGAAAAGCTTTCAACCTGTCATCAATGAATATGATGTTAGCTATGGGCTTCTCATATATGGCTTTTATTATGTTTATGTGTATTCCTCCCATGTCTAATTTATTGTCTTTTTTTAATCATGAATAGCTGTTGAGTTTTGCCAAATGCCTTTTCCGTCTCAATGAAATCATTTGATTCTTTTCTTTCATTCTATCACTGTAACATATATTGATTGATTTGCATATGTTGAACCATCCTTACACTCCTGGGATTAATTCCACTTAATCATGCTGAATAACCTTTTAATGTGCTGTTGAATTCTGTGTGCTAGAAGTTTTGTATCTGTGTTCATCAGGAATATTGGCCTGTAGTTTTCCTTTCTAGTAGTGTCTTTATCTGGCTTTGGTATCAGAATAATGTTGGCCTTACCAGATGAGTTTGGAAGTGCTGCCTTCTCTTGGAGTTTTTGGAAGAGTTTGAGAAAGATTGGTGTTCACTCTTCTTTAAATGTTTGGTGAAATTCACCAGTGAAGCCATCTTGTCCTGAGTTTTTCTTCATTGGGAGATTTTTGATTATTTATTCAATTTCCTTACTACTAATTGGTCTATTCAGATTTTTTTTATTTCTTCCCAGTTTAGTCTTTACATGTTATATGTTAGACTTTCCCCACATTTTCTGTGTTTTCCAGTTTGTTAGCCTATGGTTGTTCATAGTATCTCTTATGATCCTTTGTATTTCTGTGCTATCAGTTGTAATGTCTCCTTTTTCATTTATAATTTTGTTCATTTGTTTGTTTGTTTTTTCTCTCATTCTTTTTTTCCCCTTGTTTAGACTAGCTACTGGATGGTCAATATGTTTATCTTTTCAAAGAACTAAGTCTTAGTTTGGTCAATCTTTTAAATATTTTTTTCTGTTCTCTATTTCATTTATTCTACTTAATCTTTATTATTCTCTTCCTGCTTTTTCTAGTTTCTTGTGGTGTAGAGTTAGGTTGTTTCTTTGCCGTCTTTCATGCAACTTCATGTAAGTGTTAATTGCTATAAACATCCCTCTAAGAACTACATTTGCAATAGCCTATGAGTTCTGGTATGTTATGTTTCCATTTTCACTTATCTCAAGAAATTTTAAAATGTCCCCTTTAATTAATTAATTTTTAATTTTTAAATTTTTATTTTTATTTCTTTTCAGCGTTCCAGAATTCATTGTTTATGTGCCATACCCAGTGCTCCATACAATACATGCCCTCCATAATACCCACCACCGGGCTCACCCACCCCCCACCCCCCACTCTGAAACCCTCAGTTTATTTCTCAGAGTCCACAGTCTCTCATGGTTTGTCTAATTAATTTTTTAAAAGATTTTATTTATTTATTTGACAAACAGAGATCACAAGTAAGCAGAGAAGCAGGCAGAGAGAGAGGGGGGGAAGCAGGCTCCCCACTGAGCAGAAAGGCCAATGTGGGGCTCGATCCCAGGACCCTGAGACCATAACCCAAGCTGAAGGCAGAGTCTTAAATCACTGAGCCACCCAGACGCCCCTATATTTTTGATCCATTTGTTGTTCAGGAGAATGTTGTTTAGTCCTCAGGTTTTCATGAATTTTCCAGTTTTTCTCTTGTTATTGATCTCGAGATTCATGCCACTGTGGTCAGAGGAGATACTAGTTATGATTTTAATCCTCTTGAATTCTATGGCCTAGAATATGGTCTATCCTAGAAAATGTTTGATGTGCACTTGAGAAGAATGTGTATTCCACTGTTGTTGGATAGAATGTTCTGTATAGGCTTGTTAGATCCATTTGATCTACAGTATTGTTCAGATCGATTGATTCCTTATTGGTTCTCTAAATGGTCTATCCATTATTAAGAGTGGGGTTCTGCATTTTTAGTGATGTGCTTAGTCTAGTTGTATTTAATCCAATTTTTGATAAGATTAAACACACAGGAGCCGTTTTGCTGTTTCCTACGCCTTATGTCTTTTTGTTCCTTTGCACCTTCTTCACTGCGTTCTTTTGTGTCAAATACATTTTTTTAATTGTATCAACTTAATCTCTTTGTTAATTTCCAAAGTGTTTATTATTTATTGGTTGTTTATGCCTTGTTTTCTTAGTGGCTGCTGTAGAAATTTTCTTAAGCAGTTTAATTTATCACAATCTATTTAAAGTTATCACTGCCTTAATTCTGATAAAATATAGGCACTGTACTCCAGTATAGCTCCATTTTCTCCCCCTGCTTTGTAGTATTATTTTCATGTACTTTACATCTGTATATGTCATAAACCCTACAGGGTGGTGTTATGGTTTTGCCTTATGCAATCTTATGTTTTTTAAATAAAGTTTTGAAAAAAAAATGCATTTATACCATCTTTTATATTTACTCTCATTTTTATTATTTCCTGTGTACCTCATTTTTCCCTAGGACTGATGTGACTATCTTGTGCCGTATCCTTACAGTCTGAATGACTCCTGCAGTATTTTTTAAGGGCACGCCTGCTAGCAATAAGTGCTCTCAGTTTTTGTTTATCTGAGAATGTCTCTATTTTGCCTTCTTTTTTTTTTTTTAATGGAATTCTGGTTTGACGGGGTTTTCTGTCAGCATTTAGAATATGTCACTCCACTGCTTTCTGGTTCTCATTGTTTAGGATCATGTGTTAGTTACAGATCTTATTGTTGTTCTCCTGAATGTAATGAGTCTTCTTTGTTTTCTTGCTGCATTCAAGATGGTTTTATCTTTGTTTTTGTCCTTCAGCAGTGTGATGACGATGTATTTAGGTGTGTGTGTCTTTTTGGTTTTGTCCCATTGGGGTTTGTGGAACTTCTTGGATCTGCAGATTCATGTTTCTCATTAAATTTGGGATGTTTCCTACCATTATTTCTTCAAACACCTTTTCTGCTCCTTTCTCACTCTTCTTGTAGAACTCCCGGTACAAGTATAAGTATAATGGAGGGTGTTCTGAAGTTGCTGAGGCTCTGCTCATGCTTCTTAAACCTTTGTTCTTTCAATTCCTTGGATTCTATAATTTCTATTTATTCACCTAATTGTTCATTGTGTCCTTCTTCTACCTTCTCAACTCTGTGGTTGAATTTTCCCTTTTAATTATTGTGCATTTTGACTATAGAATTTTCATTTGGTTCTTTATTTTTTCTTCTTTTAAATTTTTAAAGATTTTATTTATTTATTTATTTTAAAGAGAGAGAGAGAGAGAAAGAGAGCACGCGTGCAGGGAGGGACAGAGAGAGAGGGAGAGGGTTAAGCAGACTCTGTGCTGAGCATGGGGGCCAGCATGGGGCCTGATATCATGATCCTGAGATCATGACATGAACTGAAATCAAGAGTTGGAGGCTTCACTGACTGAGCCACCCAGGTGCCCCATATTTCCTTCTTTCTTTTTCTTTCTTTTTTTTAAGAAAGAGAGTGTGTGGACAAGCAGGGAGTGGACAAGGGAGAGGGAGAGAAAGAAAACTTTAAGCAGGTTCTATGCTCAACATGGAGCCTGACATGGGGCTCAGTCTCATGTCCCTGTGATCATGACCTGAGCTGAAATCAAGTCAGTTGCTTAACTAAGTGAGCCACCCAGCCACTCATTTGGTTCTTTAAAAAAGTATGCGCTTATCTGCTGAGAGTTTCTATTTGTTTAGTCTTTATTGTCATATTTTCCTTTAATTTTTTTAAAGATAGTTTTCTTTAACTCATTGGATGTGCCTATAATACCTACTTTGAAGTATTTGTCTGCCAAATCCAATATCTGGACCCACTCGAAGCAGTTCCTATTGGTTTGTTTTTTACCCTGAGTATGGGTCAAGCTTGCTTGTTTCCTAGCAACGCTTTTCTAGTTTTCTCAAACAGCGAACACTTCAGAAAGCAGATTCCAGCTACTCTGGATTCTGTGTGTTTTTTTCACCCCTGAGTTTCTTTTTTTTTCCCCTTTTCAGTAATTTGTGTGATCTTAAACTCTCTCCCCTGTGTTGTGTGGCCACTGATTTTATATTGAGTCTTTATTTATTCTAGTCATTTTTTAGTCTGATCTTATGGGCATACTCTTGTATCTGCACAGTTTAGCAATCAGCCAATGGTCTGGGCAGAAGTTTTGCTCCAATACCTTGTATTTGTGTGGCTGTCGCTCTTGCCACTGGGTCTGTGTGTGATTTGGGCGGCATACTCAGACTTCAGCCACTTCTCCAATATTTCTCAGTGCTTACATTCTTCTCAGCCCTCTTAAGGGTTCCTCATGGTGTATTCCTCATAGTTCATCATTAACCAGAGATGTGAAGGTCTCCTCTCTTTTCCTTTGTGGACTCCTCATTTCTAGGAACCCCCCAACTTTCTGCTGATTTGATCTTTTCCCTTAATGGGACTGAAAACTGGAGGTAGAAAAGCTGTGTGCTTCCTCCATTCGTTTTTAACAAAGTTTGTTGCGATTACTGACAATGCCACCTTAAACGTTTAGCCTGTATTCCGAGTCAGCTGCCCTCTTCCCCCATGAGAAGACTGCTGGTTTTCAAAGTTCTCCCTACCCTGGTGAAACTACTATACTATGAGCTGAGTGGGTGTGGGGGAATAGAAACAGTCTCAGATGAGTGGTCCAGATAGTCCCACAATTTTTACCCAATGTTAGTAGTTTTTCATAATTAAATACTTCTCAATTTATTATTTAAATTTGGTTAGTCTCCAGAGCCCCAAATAATTGTTTTATATGTGTTCATACTTATTTATGTGGGAGACGATTTGCCAGCCTCTTCACACTGCCATTGCCAGAATTCTCTCTGTCAAAATTGGATTTAAAGAAGAGTTTTAGGGGCATCTGGGTGGCTCAGTCATTAAGTGTCTGCTTTCAGCTCAGGCCGTGATCCTAGGGTCCTAGGATTGAGATTGCATCAGGCTTCCTCTCAGCTGGAAGCCTGCTTCTTCTCTCCCACTCCCTTTGCTTGTGTTCCCTCTCTAGCTGTGTCTCTCCCTGTCAAATAAATAAATAATTTTTTTTTTTTTTTAAAGAAGATTTTTTTATTATGTCAAAGAAGGAAGGAATGAAACATACTTACCCAGTTCTACTAAACTTCCTTTCTCAGGGTTGTTTTTCAGGTCACTTCTCTGCGCAACAGCTTAGTTGTTGGCTTTGTGTGTCAAAACATCATGGTATCCTAATACCTTCCTAGCATTCTAGGAATTCATTCTTTGACTAGGAAAAATCATTTTTCACTTCCCATCAGCACACCTAGGGAGATTGAAACTGCCTTTCACTCAGCCCCACCCATTACGCAGGAAGATAAAATAGGTCAATATTTTCTTCTTTCTTGTAAGTATAGAGAAGCCATAAATTATGTTATCTTAAGAAACTCCATTACCTACTATCTGACATAAAGGTTTTATTTTCTTCTTTCATGTTTTTAAAAAAATTCAGTTGAGATACAAGAGGGATTAAAACGTGCTTTATGGAGTATACATCATAATGCTTACTTAGTGTTGATCTGGCAGGAAAGAAAGGAATGATGCCAAGGGAGATTCGTATTCTAAAACATGAAGTAATACTACCATAGGGAAACCAAACATATATCACACAATTTTATTTATTGTTAAATTAGATCTCAATGAGTATAACTTGTCTGCTCAAAATTAAAAGCAACTAAACTTTTATAGCTTTCCATATTAGACTTTTCATGTAAGTAAATTGAAAAATGAGAAAATATGCTTTGTTAGACTATGTATGTTGATTTTGAGTATTCAGATACATGGTAAATATAAATAATCTAGATTGCACACTAGGAGGAAAATAACTCGGAGAAATTAGGAACGGACATCACACAACTTTTTTTCCTCCTCTGGAATGTCAAAATAAACTAAGAATAATAGAACTTTTCCAAATTTATAAAACGAATAAATTTCAGTTAAAATAAAGAGGGATGAAAATGGCTTAGTAGATTCTTGATTTTATATGAATGTATTTGTGTTTTTCTTGGTTATTCAGGGTTGTCTGAATCTAAAATGTTCATCAACATTTTCTCACTCTCTTAAATGTAAGTTTACTTGTAATACTATAATAATATAAATTTTGGTAAGATTTCCTATTATCCTTATTTTTAATAAAAAAAATCCCTTTTACTGTGATCCTTTCCTCTGTTAAAACTGAGTTATATCTTCTCATGAGACTAAGACATATTCTCTTTGAAGGGAGAGCACAAAAAGATCCAATAAAACTAAACTCAGTTTCCTGGCTTTTGGTTCTAAATGAGGTCTTGAAATCCTTGGCTTTCAATTCCAAGAGCAACCACTTTTGAGAAGGATAAGGTTTTGTTTGTTTGTTTTCATCTTCTTCTCTTTAAAAGTTTTTTGAAATTTCAAGAGGAAAGCATGTATACAGTGGCTGTTTGTGGATGATATAGAAGCCCTTCGGTGAAGGGATGAGAAGTTTCTCCATTCAGTGGAGGAGACTTAGAAAATGAGATGTCCAGGAGACACCCTGAATGGCACCTACACCTTCAGGGGGTTGGAAACCACAACAGGGTGAGGTGTAAGAGAGGTGGAGAAAGAACAGAGAGGCCTCACTCTAAACTGTTCTAACATAAAAGCCAACCCTAAGAGCAATGACCAGGGCAAAGTTCAGCGTCTTTATAGATGCAAATACCATTCTTTCCACCAAGTTACCCCTTCCACCTAGGTGAAAATGATTCCCCAATGAAGGAGAAGTTAGCCACTTGATAAAGCCAGTCACTGTGCAGGCTGCTCTCTGGGGTCTTCTCACCAGCGGGGTGAGAAAGTCTTCCCGAATTTGCATTTGCATAACTGAGAGAGCCATGCAAGAGATTCTCCCCACATGTGAGGACATTTCAGATGAGAATCTGAAATCCTGAGATGGCTACAGATGTCCATCTAGAGTCATAAAAGACACTAGCATTTTAATTTTTGCATTGAGGCAGACACACTGTTGTATACTTAGAACTTCACAATTTAGGGTTCTTAAGTCATGTTGCTTTATTGAGTATAGGTAAGAGAACACACGATGTAAGTCAGGCAAATATACCATTAACTCATCGCTGGATGTTCCCTAGAATTGAACAATATAAATGACGAAAGACAATATATGAAAAACTAGTTAACATTTTCTAGAAAGAAAAATGCATGGACTCTGTATTTCTCAGTTATAAAACATATCATGGAAATTGTGTTTATAAGTGCCAACTAGTGTGGCTTAATAGCGAGAGCCTAAAGTTTCTTTTTTAAATAGCTGATAGACGAGGCAAGGGAGATTTATCACTTTTTAATTAAGCTCACGTCAACTCGTGAAGTTTATTTCAGTACAAATCTGTTGACCAAAGTCCTTTTTGAAGAAACTGCCCCTTGTTGAAGCTTAAGTATTCATGGGAAATCTCACAGTGAGCGTGAACTGCTCCTTGGGCTGAGCTGCCACATTTCAACCAGAATGACTGCGTTCCAGTGCTTCCTATGTGCCCAGCATATTTATGGAAATGAACTTAAGATCAATCTTTGTTATTTTAAAATCTAGAGCAGCAGGTCTCACTGCCCGGAGGGGGAAAAATAAATGCTGAAATAAATCTCTGAGACTCTCAGTTGGACCCCAAACCAGTGTGCACACCCATGACTTGATCACTGCTCCAGACTCAGAATTTGGAGGCTTCTAAACACAACCAGCAGTGTCATTGATTCTATGAAAATAAGATTAAAAGGCAGACTGTGGTTCTTAGAACCAAGGTTTTCCTTTTAATAACAATCAAGACTTTCATTAAGCTTTGGAGAGGGAATCCTGATATGTCTCCTCTAAGTTGAGTGTATTAGGAGCAGAAGGGAAACTGCCACCGAGCAGCAGCCCGATTTCAACAGTTTGGAAACCGATGAAGAATGTGTATTAAACTCAGAGCATAGTCAAGCTCACGCAGATTTAAATGACTCCCATTTACTTTTCAGATGCGACTTGCCATTTAAAAGGCCGACTCCACTAACGTAAAGATCCAAAACAACAACTTTAGCCTTTGGGAGCTTGAGGTGGATGTCAACAGTAAATGGGTACATTTGGACCCTGTGGAAGAAGTCTGGGCAGGGATGAGGGTTTGAGAGACGGCGGCATGCCGTCTGTGATAACCGAAACCACGAAGGCGAACCAGGGTGCCGTGGTGGCCGTCCAAGGTCCCCTGGGGCTGGTAGCACTGCTAGTGTTGACTTTCACTCGTCTTCTCCGAGCAAGCTCTGCCTCTCCCTCCCTGCTCAATGGCCTCCTCTTTGAATGGCTTTGTGTTTTACCTTTGAGTCTTTCTCATGGTTTCTCTGTACCCATAACCATTTTCATCTCTCAGAATTCAGTGCATTTTTCAGCGCCCCTTCCACGAGGTAGTCCCTTCAGACACCTCCACCCCATAGGTTGAGGATTTTACTTCCTCCGGAATTCCCATGTTGATGCATGCCTTTCCAGCAGGGGTGGGGCAGGTGTTCTGGAGTTGATACTGGACCATAGAGAGGTGACAGAACAGGGCCAATGACAGGCTGCAGGTGTTAGCAGGAACGTGACTCTGGGAAGAGGCACATAGCCCCAGTGTCTTTCCTCTTACGGACTGAATGTTTCCGTCAGTCCTCCCCGCCCCCTCCATTCTTTCATTAAAACCTAACCTCCAAGGTGATGGCATTGGGAGATGGGGCCTTTGGGAAATGATTAGGTCATGAGGGTGGAACCCTCGTGGATGGAAGCAGTGCCCTTATATGACACCCCAGGGTGCTTCCTCACCCCATCAGCCATGGGAGGACACCTGAGAAGACTATGAAGGCCGTGAACCCAGAGGAAGATCCTCTGCAGACACTGAATTTGCCGGTGTCTGGATCTTGGAGTGTCAACCTCCAGAGCTGTGAGAAGTGTCTACTGCCGCAGCCACAGTCTGTGGTGCTCTGTGACAGCAGAGCCCGGTCTGTGGCCGCTACTATCTGAAACCCCTGTCCTGTGCCCTCTTTGGTGAACGTGGCCCCAAGAAGAGACCAGAACAACCTCCTCCACTTCCTCTTATCCAAGTGGATGAAAGGCTCTATGATGTGTGCCCACTAACAATTCTCATTTCTACATGTATATCTTCTAACTTTGTCACCAAAGTCTCCCAGTGTCACCTTTGCTGCTTCTTGTTGGACGGCTTCGTAGCCTGTATCTCATCTCAGCCCCTTGTCGCCTCTGTGTAGCTGCTGCAGGCTACTTTCTAAGAGACGTCTGCATGTGGAAACCTTTCAAGACGTGCCCACCAGGCACGTACACCTCTTGCTCTGTCCTAGCTCCTGGGACGTGGAAAGCAATGTCCTTGTTGCCACATCTGCCCCCACCTCCTAGGGCCCACAAAGGTGTCACTCCTGGGTCAAGTATTGAGTGTCTATGCCTGGACAGTAGGCAAGGGCAGGGAGGGGGAAATGGGACTGCACTGGCCGGGGCCGTGTCACCAGCCAAAGGGGAAGAGAGCTCCAGGGAGCTTTAGGTTAGGGGGCAGAAAACAGGGTAAACAAGGCCAGCCTCATGGGAGGGATGATGTCAAGGAGGGTTAAATGAAAGCATTTGAGATGGGTGACTTGGGAGTCATTGGTAATCTTCAAAAAGGGATCAATGGGGCACAGTGATGTCAGAAGACGGGCTGAGTTGGGAGGGTGAGAGTGGAAACAGCGGGTATAAACTCTTCTTTCAAGAAGCAAGAGGAGAAGCTGAAAAGCAGGGTATAGTTAGAGGGTAAAGCAGAGTCAAGTGAGGATCCTAAACGATCTTTATTAATAATTTAAAAAGTAAAGTCACAAAACCAGCAAGGTGAAGGCGACTCCCCTCTCTCGGTGTTCGTGGAGAACCTGGGGAGGCTCTGGGCTCTGAGGTCAGCACATCACTGGGGAAGTTGTTATGACCTTGTAGAATCAGGACACACAAACCAGGATTTTACAGAAAAACAGCATAATTACAAATGTCAGTATTATTGCACTATGTTTGCTTTATACAGAAGCAGGTGGAGGCTGGGACCTGGGGGTAAGTAAGATCTCTTTGTTGTTGTAATACAAAACACGGTTTTTAAAAAATTATTATTATGACTTAGGGCATTTCATTAAAATTGATCAGCCAGGTTTAATGCAGGATTGACTGCTGTGAATTTGTAAATTTACCTTAAAGAAAAACCAATTTGTGTCAAAAAAAATCTACAAACAAATCACTCAAGTAACTATTAGAACGTGAATTTCTGTACTATGTGAGTTACGCAGTGGGATAATATTTCTACGGCGTGTGTCTATGACAAGAGATCGGCCAGTAGCAATGCGGGCAGAGAAGGGTGGGGACAAGTGCTGGCTCAGTCAACTATGATCTTTGGTCCTTTTCACGGAAAATGACATCCATGTCCATTTGCTCACCAACATCTGTTCAGTGAGGCCCTGAAACGTGGGTAATAGGTACTGAGTGGCATGTAATTTGAAGATGAACAGAGTTCATTTACCTGCTTACTCTTAAAGTCCATAGCAGAGGGTAACATCAGACTTAAACCCAAAACACTGTCATCATCCTGTGATGGCAACTCTGCTCTCCTTGACCACAGTGAGAAATGTGCTCCTGCAGATCTTGCTAACATAGTAGATGCAGAAAATGCAAATAAATGTAGAGAGCCAATCCAACCTTATTATTTGCACTAAGCTTTTATCTTAAAGCCTACTTAATTTTCATTTCTATTCTTCAATCTGGATCTTTTTCTCATTCTTGAAACCTACAATCGTTTGGGGGCTCATAATAGGAGGGAGAACCTGATTTAAAAAAAAAAAAAGGGGACATGTATCTTGTACAAAACTATTAGCATGAGCTTTGTATTTTAAAATATATTTCCTAATGTATGAATTTATCACAAATTCTTATATTTTCCAACACATACATCTGAGACCTGAGTCATATATAAATGGTTTGTTGAAATCTATCACAAACTTCGTATTTTGTATAGTAATGACATAGATATTCAGTTGATAATTATTTCTATACCATTCTAAGTAATTTTGTCCTATTTGAGATTTGAATTTCTAAAAATTCTTAACATGTTCCTTTTTGGTATTTATCAAGAAAACTGTAAACCCTGGGGATTTCTGATTATCTAAAATAAATTGTGAGGATGAATCTCTTTCCACGAATGTAAATGAAAACCTTGGAGCATAAATAGAACCTGTGTAAAGACTCTGAGAAATGCTAATACATAAGCCCCACGAGGGTGAGGACTATTCCTTCTTTACCAAATGTTCCCAGCAGTGCTCAAGTGTTTATTAAGATGCTCAAAAAAATAGTGTCTCTTTTTGCATGAGATGCCTGTCCTGTTATATGCCTTGATTTTATTACTGTTACACTACTTTGAATTTGATTTTTAAGTTATAAATATATATTTTCTTATATGCATATTATGTAAATTAATATATACCTATAATACAATATATTACATAACATATTCATATATTCATATATAATTAATATATTTATATATAGTTAAATAATATGTACTAAATTAGATTATATAGGCATATATAAATGTATATAATTAATATATAATTTATATATTACCACATTATGTTATATTATTCTTTATATATTATTAATTTATGTATAAGCAGCTGCAAATATGTATAATGCAGCTGTAAAGGTACACTTTTGAGTTTCATGCCCATTTTTATCCAAAACTATCTAATTACTAAGACATAGTATGTCTTTAACTTAATGTACATGTAGTTGTAGCCAAATGGTGGACCTGATCTGAGTCCCTGGGCATGGCCATTTCCTATCTGAACATTAAAAAGAAATGTTATCGTCTCTCTGCCATTACTGGGCGAAGGGCGGCAGACACCGCTGTCTGTCCACTCCGCGTTCACTCCTGCCCTGCCTTACCTCTGGTTCAGTGGGCGTGCCAGGACTCTTCCATGAGAATTTCAGGGGAAGCACCTTCTCGTCCAGCTGTAGGGTTAAATCTTGATCAATCTGTGCCAATCTCGGAGCTCAGAGTCCCTTCGTGTAGATTTAGAAACCGTCATGTCATCTATGTCTGGCTGGAGAAACCTTTAACAGGGGTTTTGAGAAGGTTTCCCTGCTCACAAGGTAACAAAAGTTAAACACTTGCTTCGTTTTCCTGGACTGATCTTGTCTGGGTGTGGCTCTGAACAGCTCTTGCAATCCCAGGGGAGCCTGGGGACCGAGCCAGCATGTTAATGTGGGAACCTAGGAGAGTGAAGGCACCTGGCCCATCATTACTTCACCCGCCTGAGAACCACGGGAATCACCGTCCTGCAGCCTCCGAAGCCTCTCGTCCTAGGAGAAAAGAAACGACTTCTTTGTCTGAGCCGGTTCGAGTCAGGGTTTTCCTTCTGGAGGCTGAAGGATCGTCACCGACACAGTATCTGCTGAGAATGATTGCCAACAAGCACACCGACACTGGCACCCAGTCGGGGCTGGTACCACTTAAGTGACCAGGATGGAAACATCTTGATTACATCTACTGACGACGTCACTGTGGGAAGAAAACATTCAGTGTCCGGAATGATAGACCTAAATTGCATAAAGAGCTCGGGTTAGGGAAAAAAAGTTATAATATGAAAAACTATAATCGACCATATATGGTAACAGCGGCTTGAAAGCGGCTTAAAGCTACACAAGAACAAGAATTAACGCTGGTTAAAACTTACAAGATGCTGAGGATGATTCCAGTTACTCTGAACCCAAGTGGGCAAGATCACGGAAGCCAGAGGACAGGGGACCCACAGCAAATAAGGGACAGAACTGAAATTTCCACCTGCAGAGTTGATGCTGGAGTCTGTGCTTCCAACCACTAAAGAGAGAGCCCCGCAACACCGTAGGTCAAGGACCGGCGGGTCAACCTACCGGCCACGGAGCATCGGCACTTGGTCCAGGGGCCACGCTCCCACAAGGTCGTTTGCAAAGGAGTCGGACATCCCTTTATGAAAAGCATGGGAAAGCATCCAAAATAATGTGATTAAACGAATTTGAAGAGATTCAACCTTAAAGGTCACTTATAAGAAAATAAGTTGAGAAAATTCAAAGGATTAAATTAATTTAGGCTAGAAGAGATACACTGTGAGTTTTCAAAAATTTAAAGTTTTGTTGACAGAAAAATAGTGATCAAATATTCTCCATAATAAGATAAAAGCCATTTTTTGAGCTCTTACAATAGGCCAAGCACATATTTTTTATGTAATGATTTGTTTTCCTCCAGGATTCAGATGGTTACTTTATCTTGCACATTTTTTTCATCTTTGACTCATTTTTGATCACAGTATTACTTATTTCATTTTTATACTACTTATGACATCTTTATTTTAATGTTAATATGCATACATATGGGGGCACCTGGGTGGCTCAGTGTGTTAAAGCCTCTGCCTTTGGCTCGGGTCATGATCTCAGGGTCTTGGGATCAAGCCCCGCATCGCGCTCTCTGCTCGGTGGGGAGCCTGTTTCCCCCTCTCTCTCTGCCTGCCTCTCTGCCTGCTAGTGATCTCTGTCTGTCAAATAAATAAATAAAATCTTTAAAAAATATGCATACATATGTATTTTTAACATAATTGTGCCTTTTTTGAAGGGTGAATTAAATTTATCAGAATGTTACAAATTGACTGTGCCATATTTAAGAGAAATTGATGGGTTATTCATTACAGAAAAATACTTGTTATTTATTGTGAAATTATTACCTGTTCATTGTAGAAAAAATTAAAAAGAGGAGGGGCACCTGGGTGGCTCAGTGGGTTAAGCCTCTGCCTTCGGCTCAGGTCATGATCCCAGGGTCCTGGGATCGAGCCCCGCATTGGGCTCTCTGCTCAGCGGGGAGCCTGCTTCCCCCTCTCTCTCTGCCTGCCTCTCTGCCTACTTGCAATCTCTGTTAAATAAATAGATTAAATCTTTAAAAAAAATTAAAAAGAGGAAAAAAAGCAAAATAAGGAAAAATTTAAAAGCCCACTTAAGTAAAATAAATAATCACTGTGGACACCATATACTGATTCAGAAACATAACGATGTGTATATTGAAGTACTACAAAGATGGGCTAGTCTGTGCATTGTTTTTTGTAACCTGCTTTTCTACTTAACTAAATTGTAACAATCTTTTCTATTTCAGCAAAATGATTTACAACATATGTTGTACTTCCCGCAAGCAAAGTTTCCATCATTTATTTAATCAACCTTCTAATACTGAATACTTGCTTTTCCCTTATTTTCAGCCTTACTAAAATTTAAATTTACCAAGTACTATACCAAAATTGAGTCCGGTGACCGAATCTTTGGTACGTTCTTAATGAATCCCTGGTACAAATTACTGTGAAGTCAAATTGAATATGTGTTCATAAAACTTTTGATAATTACGTGCTTACATAAAGGACATTTGTTTTTCTTTCTTTTGAATTGTCAGTTGATAAATTCTGTCCACTTTCAAAACTAAAGAAGTTGTATTTTTTATTTGTTTATGAAATGTCTTCATATATTACAACTAGAAATTCTTGGCCCTACATTACAAATACTTCACCCATTTTGTCTCTCGTGAATTTTGTTTACTGTGCCTTTTGGCAGAGCCAAATCTATTGAACATTTCCTTAATTATTTCATGCTTTTTTTTAGTAAAAGCTTCCCAATGGCAAGTGTCCCCGGTGGGAGCATACTGCGTGTTTAGGAACACTTCTCTGGTGTGGCTGTGGCTGAGGTTGAGTGAGCGAGGGGGACGTGGGAGGAGACAGGGTCCAGTACATATTGTGGGTGCTGGCAAATCAGGCCGAGGTCAAGACTCTGGATAGTTTGAGGGCCAGGGTGCAGACCACAGGGGCAGGTGTGCTGAGAGCGAGCAAAGGGGGCACACACAGCTGGTTCAGAGCATCCCAGCCACTGGGGAGAGGGATGTGGCTTGTGCAGGATAATGACCATGGAGCTTCGGGAAGCAATGGAGACAACAGGATGTTTTGTAGGTCAGATACGGGACGTGAGGGAGGGAAGAGCCAGGATGGCTCTGAAGGTTTGGTTCACTGATGGGTGGTAAGGGTAAGCTAAGCATTTACTGGCAGGGTGGGCATGAGGGCAGGCTTGGTCTGAAAACAGGGACCATGGTGTGGGATGTGCTAAACTTGAGATGCCTGTGAGGGTCTCGTTGGGGAGTTGAGCAGGCAGGTGGATGTAAGGATGATCATTTGTAAGATTAACTCAGAGGAAAACAGAGAAAATTGATTGTGTGGATGTGGTGGGCAACTTTGAAAATACCAATTTCAGAAGAGGTCAGAAGTGAAAGTGGGTTCCAGAGAGACGCCGGAGACAGCCAGGAAAAGCATCTCTTCCGAAGAGCTTTAAAATAAAGAGGCAGTTGGAGGGGTTTTGCGTCAAGAGACTTGTGGGTCTTTTTCTAAAATAGGAGAAATAATAGAATCTCTGTATGTTAATATGGGAAATCCACTGGAAAGGAAAAAATTAATCATGCGAGAGAGGAAGGGGACAGTGACTGGCACCCACCCAAGTGGGAAGGGACGAAGTGGGTGAACGGAGAGGCCAGCCATGGCGAGCAGATCTCCCCTCACAGTAGGGAAGGCTGTGTAGGGACCCAGATGAAGGCGGCTGGCGATCTGGGGCAATGGTCCTTCTCTTTTCTAAATGAGGTTGGACACACGGCCATCATCTGAGAACCGGCACGGGATAGAAGATGTCAGAGCTTTGAGGAGAAGCAGACAGGCAGCAGACACTGGACAGAGGAGGCAGTGTGTGGACAAAGGGAATGCAGTGTGACCCTCGGGCTGGATGAAAGGCCCAGTGGGATGAGTAATCATGAGTTCAAAGTGAAACCAAAAGTAGGGTTCTGTGTTTTTCCCCAGTCACTGTCACGGCAGGTGAGGGAGAGGGCTGGATTGAAGTAGGTTGGCTTTTCCAGGAGAGAATAATAAAACAGCTGTGGGGCAAAAAGATCTTGAATGTGTGACAGCATATGGCAGTGACAGCTCATGGCACCACGAGGGATGAGGAGGGCCGTGAGTGTATGGGAGAGCGAGTGAATGAGAAAACAGACGCATGTGTCTGCATCACGGTCAGGCACCAGCATTGCAGGAGACAGGTGGCGGTGGACTGATGCTCAAGGACAGTGAGGGACTCTGGCCCAGGCTCTGCTTCCTCTGCGCCTGATGAGGTTGCTGTGTTTGCTTTTACACTCACAGTTCTCTTTGCTCCATGAGAGTCCGAGTGGATCAACGAGCGTATTCTGGTCTCCTTTTTGCCTTCTTTACCTTACCCTCCTGCCCATCCTGGGCATTCTGCTGAGGACTCCAGGTGCAGTGACAGAATAGAGTCCCAGTGCCCTGCCCCCTAGCCCGCCCTTGGCCCACTCCACCTCTGTCTGTCATCCCCCCAAAGTGGGAGGTCCTCCACCACGGCCAGGTGACTTTGCGAGTTTTCAGGAGGAAGAGTCAGATAGCGTCTCTGCTTGTGTCTTCCTTTTTTCCACTCCAGTCATCTCTACCAGAATCTGGAGACCCCAAATCTTTCTTTTGTTAAGGAAGGTAGATGGCTCCTTCCCTACTTTTCACAATGAATATTGGCCATTCTGGTAGTGTTCTGAGAGTGCATTAGACACCTGTGCTTATCTCACCAGAATCTTCACTGTTAAAGTTCTCAGAAAATATAGCTCATACTCACGGCCCATCCTCAATCCAACATAAATTCTTTTGTTTCCCCTGTGATTTTACTTAAACTCTTCTCCAGAATGACCCATGTCTACCGTATTAGCTATGTTCAAGCCAGGATCCAGAATGCATAAGCCATATTCAGTTATCAATCATAGTTTTTAAAGACGAAACACAGTGGCGTACATAACATGCACCCTTGTTCGGTGTTAATGCCCCAATTCTCCATCTGTTGCAAGGCCTAAGACACAGAACTGACCATTTACTCCACTTTGAGGTTCTTTTTCATCCTCTGAATTTGAAGTATAGGCTGTAGTAGATCTTTTTTATTTTTTAGAGAGAGTGCACTTTGGGGAGGAGGGGCAAAGGGAGAGAGAGAATCTTAAGCAGGTTCCACACCCAGCACAGAGCCTGACGTGGGGCTCGATCTCATGACCCTGAGATCATGACCTGAGTCAAAATCAAGAGTCAGTCACTTAACTTACTGAGTCACCCAGGTGTCCCCAAGCTGTAGTAGATCTTGATGCACCAAAATAATTGATTTCACAAATATGGCATAGATGAGGCCTGTCTTAACAGCAGTGCATGAGACAAAGCCTCTGAGAAATTTGGATTTCTGTAATAGTTGTCTAGTGAAGACAGGTAGTTAAACAAGCGCACCTCCGTTGACCCCAACATTTAATGACATCAAGAGTATGGACGTTTATTCCTTTCACACACAATTCCGAAGTGGGAAATTCAGGTTAACTGGGCAAGTCTGTCCCTCAAGTTCATTCAGGGACCCAGGTTCCCTTCTGTTCTCTGCTCTGTCATCTCTAACACCAGCAGAAGGAAGGAAGGAGGGTAGGAAGGAAGGAAGGAAGAAAGAAAGGGGATGGTTCTAAATTCTTGATCCCTCAGTCAAGAGATGGCATGCCCTACTGTGTCCCCAGTCCATGCATGATGATGTTGGCGTGCTGCCATACCTAACTGTGAGAGAAGTTGGGGAATGCAGTCTAGCTCCCAATTACGTATTAGAAGGCTAAGATTATATGACCATTGGGAAAGGGAGAATGGATTTTAGAAGGCAGCTACCAATCTTCTCCTTAGTGACCATCTTCTGCAATAGTATGCTTTTAGAAAGGGGAGGAAAACAACCAAGTCCATTTTAGATGGAATCAATAGAGCAAAATTCCTAAAAAAACAATGGCATCATGGTCCTCGGCAAGGGTCTGCCTCTTCTATATTGTATTATTCTAAATGTTGGTGCTCTTGTCTTTAAGATGTGTGGAGACCATCCAGTGTGGGGCAAGCCGAATTGGTTACTATTTAAAAACGGTCTGGTACCAAAAACAGTGGAAAGGGACATTTAGCTCCCAGGAAAATTGGGCTAAAAGAAGTTGTTGTTACTATCCTAATGTCAAAATCTCTCACATAGAAGAGAAACAAGGTAGAAAAGAATGTGGTAATCGGGAAGTTGATCTGATGCTTCCGAGATCTCTTCTGGAAAGAGGTTTTTTTTTTTGTTGTTGTTGTTTTGTTTTGTTTTTTAAAGATTTTATTTATTTATTTGACAGAGATCACAAACACGCAGAGAGGCAGGCAGAGAAAGAGGGGGAAGCAGGCTCCCTGGCTCCATCCCAGGATGCTGAGATCATGACCTGAGCCAAAGGCAGAGGCTTTAACCCACTGAGCCACCAGGCGCCCCTGGAATGAGGTTTCTATGAAAAATAATAATTATTTCAACATATCCCTAACCAACATTGATTGAGCTTCTACTGGGGGCCACAACCTTTGCTAGGGGCTGAGCACACAGTGGTCGGACAGGACTCTACCCCCAATTTTGCTTTCTGTCCCTTCATGAAACGTTTATTTTCAACCACATTTCCTATGTGCTTTAATGATGCAATCCCCTCCACCTGAGGGCATTTCAGATTTTATTTCCTTCTGCTGGCTCAGTGGACTGTTGGTGTTTAGCTATTTGGTGAGTGGATCATCACAGGACAGTCTAAAATAGAAACTAAATCACCTTCTTTCTTTCTTTTTTCTTCTTCCCTTTGCAAAAGTCTGTCTGTGCTTTAAAAGTTTTCTTGGAAAAATAGGAAGAAAATCATGTTTTTAATGACCAATTAGAGAATGCTGTCTAGAATCAAGTGCTGAACATAGATATCCAAAGGAGTTGGACAATTTATTTAATCTTTCATCTTGATCTACAGGGCTCGAGAGGACTGAAAAATACCTTAAAAATGCACATAGTATAGAAAGTAAGACTTTTACATGAAATGCGCTTTTCAAAATCACAGTTTTTTCCTTGCTTCCTATCAATGTTTATGTTTGCAAGATCATCCTGACTATTTACCACACCAAGACAAAATAAGGGAAAAGAGAGTAGAACTCCTGACGCACATGCCCTGATTTCAGTTGCCATCAGTTACGTAAGGAAAAACAACAGTGGGGGAAACCGCGTGGGAAATTCAAATCTTCTATCTCATTGGTCAAATCACAGGGATCATAAATTCTTTTTTTTTTTTTAACACACTTCTAGGAAGAAATGGGCATAGTGGACAAATAAATAAAAATTTTGAAACTTTATTTTCTTAATAAAGAGACTCCATTACAGGTACAATTTTTGAAACTACTCTTTTGTATTATTTTATATTAAAATCCACTATGATTAAAATCTACAGTAATTTTTCAAGACGCTTCAGAAACACATAGACATTTCACGTGAAGGCTCACTGAAAAGGTTTGTAGAACAAGAACCTGGGGTTCATTCGTACAGCAATTTAACGGAGACCTCCAAACACAAAAATGCCAATCCATCCGTCTCGGGATAGACGTAGCTTTCCTGGGGGCCTGCGGAAAAAGGAAACTGGCCCAGCTCATCACTAAACTCACTTTTAGTATAACCTCCTGAGGGCAGAGGCATCTGTCTGCCTCGTTCACCACTGGGTGCTTGAGGTCAGCCACAGCTATTGGCACATAATAAACTCTCAATAAATATTTGCTGAGTGAACACATGAATTACACATTCAGAGAAGATGTGGAGCCTCATTAGAAGAGACATCACCAGGATGGATGTTTCTGGAAGGACTGTGTGGGCGCCGGGCCACCTGCAGAAGCACAGGACTGGTACCCGGCAGGAGCAGGGCAAACTCTCCTTCCGAGCAGATGCAGCCTTTGGCAATATTGGGAGGTGACTTTTATATGTGCCCTTTGCCTTCTCTTAAATTAAGGTGTAATTTCCATAGAATGAAAGGTACATATCTTGTGTGTTTAGTTCACTGAATGTTGACAAGTAGATCCACTCCTGTAACTGCCAAACAAAACCGGGTGCAGAGCATCTCCATCACACGCCCTAATTCCTTTGTGTTCCTTTCCAGGGATTCCCTACACCCACCCCACAGCCCGCACGCAGCCGCTTTCCTGAGCTCTGTCACCGGAGAGCAGGTGCTCGTCTTCTTCAGATGCAGGAAAACAAACAGCTTGTGTGCTTTGTGCTCCTTCCTTTGACTCAGAACACCGTTTTTGCGATTTGGCTGCGTATTTGCACGTATCAATAGTTCATTCCTTTTTGTCACTGACTTATTCTACTGTAGGAACACAGCGTACATTATTTACCTAGTCTCTTCTTGAGAGACATTTTGTCACTTCCAATTCAGGGCTATTTTGAATAAGACCACCAAGGATATTCTTGTACACGTCTCTTTTAGGATTTCCAGGCCTAATTCCAACATCACGGACGGGACGGTCTCCCTCTCCTCAATAACAAGAAATTCTTGGACGCTAGCAGTGTATCTGAGAATCCGACTCAATTCTGACACTCTCTATCCAGAAACAGCATCAAATCCCATCGATGAAAGGTTCTGCCCTAGAGGACCCTCCCTCTACTCCCCACTTCGGATCCTAGTCACAAGTCCTGGCCTGTTACCTATGCTTCTGACTGACCTCCTGACATTTGATTTATTTGCTACAGAAGATCACAGAACTCAGAGAAACACTTATGCTCTCCAGTCTGTTAAAGAAAATGCTAAGGGATATGAACCAACAGCCAGAGGCAGAGATGCGGAGGCAAGGCTCCGAATGCAGGAGCTAATTCCTAATGAACTCGGGGCCCCACTTGATGACACATAGAAGCAAATGCGGAAGCTCTCTGAAAACAAGCAAACAAATAAAACAAGTAAACAAAAAACAAATGGCTGTCCTCTGGGGTTTTAATGGACGCTGCATTGCCAAGTCGTGACTGCATAAGTCACTGGCTCTTGGCTGATTCACCCTCTCAGCCCCTCTCCCCTCCATGGACAAGAGGTGGGAATGAAGGTTCGAACCCTCCAATCCCATGGTTGGTCCTCCCGGCTGCCAGGCCACCCTTGGGTGGGTCCAAAAGTCACCTTCATTAATCACAAGACACCTAGTTCACTTTACTGGCTCTCAAGGGCTTTCAAGAAATGTGGATGAAGACCAAATGTGTGGGATGTATTTTGGTTTTCTGAATGACAACATGTATATTTCTTATAAGTCATTATGCGATAAAGTTTTACTGTAGCATGTATTTCCATTTCTTTGGGGTAAATACTTAGGAATGGATCCCAGAGTGGGTACAGATCTGTGTTTACCCTTGTAGGAACTGGGAGGCAAAATGATCCCTCCCTTCAACACTCCCTCTAGAAGCGTGCCGTGCAGCACTCTACACCCTGCCCACATTTGGTATTACCAATCCTTTTCATTGTAACCACACTCGTGGGTGTGATAGGGTATTTCATTGTGGAACTCATTTTTATTTCTCTGATGATTAATGATGCAATATTTAATGCATTACTAATATTCACATATGTTCTATTGTTAAATGTCTGTTCAAGTCTGATTTTTATTGGCTTGTCTTTTTATTATTGATTTGTAGGAGTTCTTTGTATATTCTGGGTATGAGTATTTTGTCAGTTATATGTACCACAATATTTTTTCCCTTACAGGTCAGAGAAAAGCATCCAAATAATGGGCTATGAGAGACGACATTCTCATTTTTATAATCTTAGACAATGGTTTCCAAATCTTAGGGACTATGGCAAAGCTTTCACCATACCAAATTGCAAAGAGAAATAACACCGATTGTAATGAGTTCTCATGAGGCTAAATTTAATTACTTGAAGGGACTGACTCTCGGCTTATGTCTTTCCTATTGTTGTTGTTGAAATGACCTTTCTGTAATGAAATATTGGTTGTAGTAGATGGTAGGTTTGTTTGGTTTAATTTTAATATTACTATTTTATATTCTTGCTTTGCATACGTTACTAAATACGTTTTGCAAATATCACTGTTTCCCAAGTCGGGGAAGTGCAGCTCTAACCCAAGTCGTGACTTAAGGTGGACTTTTCAGATCAAATTAGGGGTAACAGTAATGCCCCTGGAGGAGGCATCTGGAGCCATGCAGAGATGTTCTCCCCCACTTAAATCTATGTGTTTGATACAGGACCTCCTAGTGGTGTTCCACTACAGAAATCAGGACACATAGTTGTAATCCATTTGGCATTTTCCCTTTTGCTAATATATATGTCTTGCCTGAAACCAGAGTCTTGCCAAGTCAGAAAAACAACATCTATTGCTTCCATCCATTTTCCCAGGCACGTGATTTTGATATGGAAGGAAATCTGATTAGTCTAACAGTTTACTCACCATATAAAAAAATATTTTTCAGTACAGTGCTAATTTCTAGGAGGCTATAATGAGATTTTTGTTATTAAGAAATAATCAATTCATTTAATAAAGTCTAAAAAGCATATAAAATAGGGCACTTGCTGAAAATAGAAGCACACATTTGTTTAACTTTCCAGATTTTACAATTTTGGTACAGAAGAAGGCTTTGCATTATTATGATAAATCTGTCAATAAAAACTACTTAATTTGTTACCTTAATTGATTGAGAAAAATTTGGTTAAGTCAGATGTTTAACACTAAGTATATAGAAAAAAATATATATATATGTAATTCAGGTCATGGGAAGTGATTTTACTATTATATTATATATATACATATACAATATATATAAAGATCCCTGAATGTGTCTTATTCCCTTTTATGAGATAAGTTCACAATTTTATTAGTCATTTAATGTCATTCTGATCCCCTATTTATGAATCTAGTGAATTTGATAGTTCTTGACATCACAGGTTCCTATGTGACCAAAATGTGAAACGAAAGTGTCCCCAGGAAGTTGGGTTTTAGTGATTTCCTTTCTCTCTAATTCTGCATGGCTTTCTCTTGCATTGACAAAAGATACCAGAGTTTAGAAATGTCATAAAAATTGATGATTTTACAATTAAAGAGTAATTTGAGTCAAATTATCTGAGAATGTCTTTCATGATGATGATGACGGTGGTGGTAGTGGTGGTAATGATGGCAGTTACCCTTCTGGAGAGTGTACTATGAGCCGGGCACTGTTGTAAGTACTTTACATGCATTAACTCATTAATCCCCAAATCAACACTGTGAGGTCTTAAGAATGGAAAGTGGTAATTCATACAGAACTAGGTGAATAACCTGGGAACTTCATGTGCCAGAGCAAACTTCTCAACTCTGGCTGTTTGTTGACTCACCAGGGAAATGTGGAAAAAATGTAGATGCCTGAGCCTCACTGCTGGAGGTTGCAAAGGAACTGACCTGGGGTGGGGCTTGGGCTTTGGTATTCATTTTGGAAAGCACCTAACTGATCTCTGTGCACTGCCGAAGTTGAGAATGACTGCTCTAGAGTTGGTCTTTCACTTTGTGATTATGTGTCTTAGGGAAATCACTTGATGTCTCTGAACATCATCTGGAAAATAAAGACAAGTGCTGCCCTTCTGGACTCTCAAGTCAGGTGTGTTTTGAAAAAGCAATAAATTATTGTTTGCTAATGTGCTTTCAAAAATTGAATGGTAATTATATTAAGTTTTGTCATTAACCATGAACAAACCTAGGGTGAAATGAGGAAGAGATGTAAAAATTTATTGACCTTGCTAGTTTGACATGATGTCATAATAAACCCATCCCTGTACAATGCCTGGAAAAATAATCTGTGTAGTTACTTTCATTCCACATGACAGAATTCACTAGAGGTACTGCAGAAGGTAGGACATTGTATTTTGACACATCTACTAAGAATGGAACACTTTATTAGTTTCTTGGATCTTAGAGATTCACGGTGCAAAACTTTTCCTTTCTTTGTCCTACCCTTAGCAATCTATCTAGTTCTGGGAAGGGACCCAGAAGACATAAATTTAAATACAGAAGAATATACACATAAGATAATGGAACAGCTGCCAACCAATATTTTTCCAGAACAGAGCTCCAGCTACGTGCCCAATTACATGGTCCAAAATCATTATAATAAAGTTGATAATCAGAGTGGGGAAAAGTAACAAAAAATTAAGATAATCTTTTATTTGCGTGACTCACATTCAATTTCAGTGACATATGATCAAAAGGATATGTATATGGAGAGTCCTTTATGAGCCTCATTGTTTTGAATAATGAATGTTTGAAAACAGGATCTGATGGAAATCATACTGACTATGCACAAGTCCTTCAGAACTCCAAAATTTAGGGTAGGCTGTGGAATGCCTGCTTGTGCCTGTGGAATTTGGCTTTCAGGAGCTTCAAGAAATAAAAGGCAACAAATAAACAGCATCGCTGGGAGAGCCATGAGGAAGAATTTTGAATTAATGGTAAAGTTTGTGCCTTTGGAATTTTTTCAAAATTCCACAGAGCCCATGGATATTAGAAAATTTTATTTACTAGAAACATTTATTACATTATTAGATATAAAAATATATGCACTACTTAAACAAATATAAGTATATTTTATTACATATTATTTTGTTAATTATAGAAATTTAAAATCTCTACTCATTTTTAAAACCCACATTTTAATCACTGTGTATCACTATTCAGATTTGGTGTGTACTACAATATCAGAACTTGCATATCAAAAAGGAAAAAGAAGGGGTGCCTGGCTGGCTCAGTCAGTTAAGCATCTGCCTTTGGCGCAGTTCATGATCTCAGGATCCTGGGATCGAGCCCCTTCAGGGGGGAGTCTGCTTGTCCCTCTTCCTCTCCCCCTCCCCCACTCCTGCTCTCTCTGTCTCTCTCAAATAAATACATAAAATCTTTTTTTTTTTTTTAAAGGAAAGAGAAAAGTTCTTACTTTGATAACCCTAGAAAGAAGGGACGCCTTCTTTCTGAGTGCTACGCCAAGGACGGGTTACTTCCTGTCTCCTAAATTCAGACACAAATACATTCATGATGCAGAGTACAAGTAAAACATTTTCTTTTCATTTAAATGTGTTTATAAATTGCATGAAATGATTCAAGCTTGTAACATTCCTTTGGCAAACATTGGCAGATACAGACTTTCGTCGTATAAATCAGTTGCAGTCTGAGCCAAAGACTTTCTCTCTCTCGCACATATTTGACAGGAGTGTACACAAGAGCTAAACAATGCCAAGACTAATATTGTTTTAAATAGATATATGCTATGTTTTAAAAGGAAAGGAAATAAATGTCAAATTGAGGCTGTTGGATCGCGAGTAAGTCAGACTGCACTCAGGAGACGGAACGCAACGCTATCCTTCCAACCCATTTACACACCCTGATTGATAACTATTGACTTCCCCATCAGCGGTTCAGATAGCTCCAGCTAAATCCATGGGCTCCCATTCTTCCCCAGAGGCCGGGCCCCTGTGTCTCCTGCTCCCTCCCAGGAGGGCGTCGCCTCAGTCTCTCAGAGCAGTCCCCATGGCCTGCCTCCCTCTCCTCCTTTCCTGCTCCTCTGATGCCCCTCCCCCACTTTGTGCTTTCCCTACCTGCTCCAAAACTGCCCTTTCTCCTTCTACCTCTGCTCCTGGTGGGCATGTACTCCCTCTGGGCGACGGCCCTGATTTCCACGATTTTGGCTGCCATCCTGTGTTTCTGTCTTGGTGCTACCACAGCCACAGAACTGTATCATCTTGCCCTTCTGCACAGCAGAAGTCCCAACCCAAGGTGACGGCCTCGGAAGCCCCTGGGGGAGGCTTCCGGGGTTGCCAGCAGTGCTCGGCCATCCTTGGTGGCCCACTCCTGTCGCTTCCTTGTCGTCAAGTGGACTTCTCTCTCTGTGTGCCTCTGACTTCCTGTAAGGGGACTGCATCGCATGCTGGGTGCTCTTGATACTTCGGAAATGATGGGACAAGTCAAACAGTAATAAAGGCTGAGTATGGAAAGCCAGAGGCCTCCTCGGCAACTTACAGAGGGACTCTTGTGTCCTTCAGCCAGTGGGCAGGAAACCTGGGACTTCATCACAAGAATAGAGGGTCCCTGGGAATGTGGAACTACTGACCTCAGCAAGTCTGTTGGCCGAGGTCAGGGCCCTGGGTGGGAAGAAGCAGAGCCTGGAGGTTGGATCTGAAAATCTGCGCTGATGCGCTCAGAAATCTTGTACCCTGGAGTGCAAGAACCCTGGTCCTCTGAGTGCAGAACTCCTGACCATCTCTGCTCTCCCATCAACCAAAAACGTGGGGCCTGACAGATGTGACCCACGGGGTCAGCCCCTTCTCTCCTCCTGGACAGAAACAGTAACTGGGGATGAGTCATACCTCATTGGCTGGGGAATGACTGGCTTGGTAACAGAGGAAAGGGACATGACCGCATAGGAGGAGGAGACCCAGAAAACGCGTGTCCCTGGGAAGTGGGCAAGTGCGTGAGTGAGTAAGTTTCAAGACCACAGGTTCAAGACTTGGGAAGGTGGGCAGCACGTAGGGTAACAAAAGTTCATCAGTGTGGGGACCCTCCTCCAAATACAGGATTTAAGCCTTGGCAAGACCTGGAAGATGATGCCGCCATGTTGCTAATAATGCTTTTCAGAAACCCAGGGAGGGCAATGGCCCACACGAAGGGAAGTAGACATGCTGGGATCGGGAGCTAGAATCCCTTTGGTGAGCAAAGGGATTCTACAAAACCTCCAAGAAGTCGGCTCACGAGAGTTAATATGCAAGGCAACGTCAGTCCCTTTGAGGAGTATGTGTGTGTTCTCTGTCTGCATGTGTGTGTGTGCAGGCGTGTATGGTGTGTGTGCTGCATGTGAGAGTGTATGGATGAGTGGACACCACACACAGAGGCACATGAGTGTGCAAGGTGTGCGGAATGTGTGTGAGCATGTGTGCTGTGTGTGGAAGTGTGTGAGAAAGTACATGTAAATCTGTGTGGTGTGCACAGTGCATGTGAGAGCTTGTGTGAGAGTGTGTGTGTGTGAGTATGTGGGGTCATGATGTAATCTAGTTGTAAGTCCCCAGACAGCATACTCTACATGGATGGGAAATCGTCTGAAAGGTTCTGCATGTGTATTTGCTTTATTGGCTGGTGATCCAACCACAGGACCATGAAGCCTGCCTTCCTTCTCTTTCACAGGAGGGGACTTTGTGATGAGGGTGTACAGAAATGAAGCCCAATCACCTAAAACTTGGATAAAAGGAGACTTACTATCTTTTCTGAAACACATCTTGGCATCTCTCTCTCTCTCTTTTTTTTTTTTTTTTTTTTTTTTTACATAGATTGCTTTTAGAGTAATTTTAAGTCCTAGCCAAATTGAGAGGATGTGGCAGGGGTTTCCCATCCTGCCCTGCCCCCACACATGCCTATGCTTCCCTATTGGCAATGTCCCCCCAGGAGTGGTACACTTGTTATAATCGATGACTCTGCCTTGACACATCATTATCCCCTGAAGTCCCTACTTGACATCAGGGTTCACTCTTGGTGTTGTGGGTTTTGAACGACATATAATGACATGTGTCCACCATTACCGCATCACACAGAGTAGCTTCACTGCCCTAGAATCCATTGTGCCCCATTGATCCATCTTCCCTTTCCTCTAGACCCTGGCAACTACTTATCCTTTTATTGCCTCCATAGTTCTGCCTTTTCCAGATTGTTGTATAGTTGGAATACACAGCATGGGGCATTTTCAGCCTGGCTTCTTTCACTAAGTAATATCTGCATACCTTTGTAGTCTCCTCTGCTACTACTCCCTGCTTCACAATTTAAACTTCAGCAGTTGCAAATGTGGACAGTTTTTCACATACAACACCGTGTGTGTCTATGTGTTGGCTCACCCTGCCTTCCTGGCTTGAAAACTCTGTCTCTCTATTCTTAGCTCGGCTAAGAACTCTTTCTCTTGATTCACCTTTGAGACAGTGTCATTTCCTAGGAGCCATCTCTGGCCACCCTCCCTTTCTTGGAGTTATAATTTCCCTCTTCAACCTGCTCACAATGCTTGATGCACATTTTCTCATTGTATTTCATGCAGTTGACTACAGCTACATGTTCACATTTTGCTTAAGGTCTGTGTCCTCTTATATCCTATGTCTAGCGACCTTCACATTCCAGCACAGTATCAGGCACCCAGGAGGAAAAGGAGCAAAATTTCTACAATGTACTCATAGGCTAGGAGCATCGGCCATAAAGGAATGACAAGGAGCCGCACCCGGTCATCCAGAGGGAACATAGAAAGAACTGACACCATCCTAACATGTGGCTTGGTGGGGTTTCTACACATTAGCTCTCACTCTCCCAACCAGAATGGGATGTGAGGACCCATGAAGAAGCAGGGGTGCAGGTAGTTGTCTTGGTTGACTTGAGAGAAGAGCAAAACATGTTAGCCTGAAGCAGGACATGTCCCTCTGAGGCTGAATGGTAGCAGGACAGTTACCACTGGGAGGAGAGAGGCAGATGTGGAGACGGGCAGATGTTTGGGAGAGCATCTTGTTAGAAAGTCAAAAGGGAAAGGGCATCAGTCTTCCTACTGGGGCAGTGTGGACCATTGGCCCCGGGATCTGCCAAAGTGATCGACTGAGACCCCAAACTGATGGAGAAATTTCCCGACATCATTACGCATTATTTACCGACACACCTTTAACGGCTGCTTAATATTTTATTTGGACTTGGTAATTGGTTATTTAGTCCTTTATTTCCTATTAAATATTTGTGTCTAGTTTGATAGTTGTATTAAAATAATACCACAAAAAGCTCATTTGTATGTACATGGCTTTGTTTTCGCGTTTCCATAAACTCAATAATTAGAAATATAATTACTGGGCCAAAAAGTAAGAACACTTTTTTAACTTCCTTTAAGTTTTTTAGTGTGTAAAACACTAATTTGATTCATAAATCAAAAAAATACATGAAAGGCTGTATGAGTTCTAGAAGTTTGGGGGTGGAGTCTTTTGGGTTTTCCATATAAAGAATCATGTCATCTGCGAAGAGAGAGAGTTTGACTTCTTCATTGCCAATTTGGATACCTTTTATTTCTCTTTGTTGTCTGATTGATGTTGCTAGGACTTGTAGTACTATGTTAAACAAGAGTGGTGAGAGAGGGCATCCTTGTCGTGTTCCTGATCTCAACGGGAAGGCTGCGAGCTTTTTCCCATTGAGGATGATATTTGCTGTGGGTCTTGCATAGATAGATTTTATGAAGTTCAGGAATATTCCCTCTATCCCTATACTTTGAAGCGTTTTAATCAGGAATAGATGCTGGATTTTGTCAGATGCTTTTTCTGCATCCAGCAATTCAGTAACGTGGCAGGATACAAAGTCAATGTACAGAAATCAGGGGCTTTCTTATACACTAACAATGAAAATACAGAAAGGGAAATTAGAGAATCAATTCCATTTACTATAGCACCAAGAACTATAAGATACCTGGGAATAAACCTAACCAAAGAGGTAAAGGATCTGTACTCGAGGAACTACAGAACACTCCTAAAAGAAATTGAAGAAGACACAAAAGGATGGAAGACCATTCCATGCTCATGGATCGGAAGAATAAACATTGTTAAAATGTCTATACTGCCTAGAGCAATCTATACTACTAATGCCATTCTGATCAAAACTCCACCGGTATTTTTCAAAGAGCTGGAGCAAATAATCCTAAAATTTGTATGGAATCAGAAGAGACACTGAATTGCTAAGGAAATGTTGAAAAACAAAAATAAAACTGGTGGCATCATGTTACCTGATTTCAAGCTTTACTACAAAGTTGTGATCACCAAGAAAGCATGGTACTGGCATAAAAACAGAAACATAGACAAGTGGAACAGAGTAGAGAGCCCAGATATGGACCCTCAACTCTATGGTCAAATAATCTTCGACAAAACAGGAAAAAATATCGAGTGGAAAAAAGACAATCTCTTCAATAAATGATGCTGGGAAAACTGGACAGCTATATGTAGAAGAATGAAACTCGACCATTCTCTTACACTGTACACAAAGATAAACTTGAAATGGATAAAAGACCTCAACGTGAGACAGGAATCCATCAGAATCCTCGAGGAGAACATAGGCAGTAACCTCTTTGATATCAGCCACAGCAACTTCTTTCAAGATATGTCTCCAAAGGTGAAGGAAACAAAAGCAAAAACGAACTTTTGGGACTTCATCAAGATCAAAAGCTTCTGCACAGCAAAGGAAACAGTCAACAAAACAAAGAGGCAACCCACGGAATGGGAGAAGATATTTGCAAATGACAGTACAGACAAAAGGTTGATATCCAGGATCTATAAAGAACGCAAACTCAACACATACAAAACAGATAATCATGTCAAAAAATGGGCAGAAGACATGAACAGACACTTCTCCAATGAAGACATACTATCAGACACATGAAAAAATGTTCACCATCACTAGCCATCAGGGAGATTCAAATTAAAACCGCATTGAGATACCACCTTACACCAGGTAGAATGGCCAAAATTAGCAAGACAGGAAACAACATGTGCTGGAGAGAATGTGGAGAAAGGGGAACCCTCTTACACTGTTGGTGGGAATGCAAGTTGGTGCAGCCACTTTGGAGAACAGTGTGGAGATTCCTCAAGAAATTAAAAATAGAGCTTCCCTATGACCCTGCAATTGCACTACTTCGTATTTACCCCAAAGATACAGATGTAGTGAAAAGAAGGGCCATCTGTACCCCAAAGTTTATAGCAGCCATGGCCACGGTCGCCAAACTGTGGAAAGAACCAAGATGCCCTTCAACGGATGAATGGATAAGGAAGATGTGGTCCATATACACTATGGAGTATTATGCCTCCATCAGAAAGGATGAATACCCAACTTTTGTAGCAACATGGACGGGACTGGAAGAGATTATGCTGAGTGAAATAAGTCAAGCAGAGAGAGTCAAGTATCATATGGTTTCACTTATTTGTGGAGCATAACAAATAATATGGAGGACATGAGGAGATGGAGAGGAGAAGGGAGTTGAGGGAAATTGGAAGGGGAGGTGAACCATGAGAGACTATGGACTCTGAAAAACAACCTGAGGGTTTTGAAGGGGTGGGGGGTGGGAGGTCAGAGGAACCAGGGGGGTGGGTATTAGGGAGGGCACAGATTGCATGGAGCACTGGGTGTGGTGAAAAAACAATGAATACTGTTATGCTGAAAAGAAATAAAAAATTAAAAAAAAATATATGAAAGGGTACATTCAAGGGATGCTCATTGTATGTCCACGCCCTCCCCCATCTCCATCCACCTTGTAAGCAATCATATTACTTAATTTGTGACCAGTCTTTCTTGCGTTTCTTTCAAAATAGTGTGAAATACATACCCACATATTACATATGTAATTATATAAGACACATAATAATATAAGTTGCATATATTTTTTCCTTCCTCTTTCTTACACAAAAGTTAACATGGTATATATACTATTTTATATCTTGATTTTTCACTTATTTTTTCATAAAGGCCTTCCTCATTTTTAAAGGCTGCAGGCTATTCTATTATGTAGTTGTATCAATTTTTATTTCACTGTTGATGCTCATTTGGATTGAGTCAATCTTTTGCCTTTATGAATAAAGATGCAATAAACAATCTTGTTATTATGCTACGTTATATTTGATGGGGAGCCATCTGAGTAGGTTCCTAAGAAGAAGACTACTGGGCCCAAAGATAAATGCACCTGTAATTTTGTTAGATATCTCAAACTCTCTTCCATGCAGCTTATGCCATTTTTTTCACATGAGAGTTCCTGTTTCCCTATAGCTTTGACACAGGATGTGTTGTTAAAACCATATGAACACTTTTAATCCACATAACCAGATTTATTTCCCCAAATCTACCAATTTGTATCCTAATGGTCTAGTGGATATCTCAAAGATGGGATCTCAAAAACTGACATTCTGGATATCTTCTGGGGAGAGACAAAGAGAATGAAGATCCTTGTCATATGAAGAAGACAGATTTCTCTTGCATTTGGGGGTTAGGGCAATTTTTCATCATTTGAGGATAGTCATCTTCGCAGGAAGTTTAGTACCATTGGACTCTTCCCCATAAATAATAATCATTAAGACCATCAAGAACCTCTGCACATTTCCTAACACTCCCTAGAACTCAAGTTGGGAGACACGAGAAGAAAAGAGATTTCAAGATTAGGGAAAAGACTAAAATATCGGGGAATGCACAGTTGTTATCTGAAAATGTTTAAAACTGGTCAGGTGCCAAATGCAAGCAGAGATTGGCAGGTCCTGGGGATTAATAGATTTTAGCTCCACATAATAACAATTTCCCCCAAATGAAGACTTGCCAGTGTCGGAATGATCTCTCTGACAGAATGGTGTGCTCCATCTTGGGAGGTAGAAATGGGAGCTCCATGGCCATCCCTCCAGAGAACAGGGAACGGAATCACCACATGAAACAACATGTTGGACTGGCTGATTCTGTTCATAGTATGCTTTTTCATAAAGCAATCCATTTTTTTTTTTTTTTCAGAGACACTCTCTGGAACTTTCAGTCCTGAGAGGTCCTCACCCTCTTTAACATGTGTGACATTTGACGTCTGGTCCACACTTGAGCCTCTCCTGTGAAAACACACTCACTCTTAATACTTTTCTATTAGGAAAAAAGAAAACTTGGCACTTGTCTAAATATTGAGTTTTCTAAGAATGAATTTGAATTTTCATACAAATAAGAAAAAATCATATTGGGATATCTCTAGTGACTAAAGTAACAATTCAAACAGTATTTATTGCTGTCTTCTATGTGAAAAACATGTATACAGTCTCATCTCCCAGGATTTTACATAAGCCATTGCATTCTACCTGGCAAGATGAATATCAAATAGATTTGTCACCCTAAAACTTCAAATGCAAACTTGATATAAGGACCTGCCCCAACGGATTAAATCCCATATTTAAATGGACTCAGGTGTTGTTCTCTTATAGTTGGATGCTTTCTTCCTTTACCAATCAAAGTAAAAAATGGAGCAATTAAAGAAAAACTAAAATATTGCTAGCACTTAGCCTGTTGTCTGTGAGGGGGGCTTCCTAATTTTATTTTATTACTTTTTTATTTCAAATACACCATAAACCCAAAGTTAATTACAACAATTACATAAGTTATTTGAAAATACATAATTCCAATAATTTCAGTAGTTGTATATTTAATGTATCCATATTGTCCACATACTGTTTGCCAGCCAGTAAGTCGGGGGAGAGGAGGCAGTGAAGCCACTGGAATAGGGAGAGCGTCTGCTCAGGTGCCCACCACTCACCACCTACCCCTAAGTGCTGGAGGCTTCCCTGTCTGGACTAACATATCCTACTGGGCAACAGGGACAGCCAAGTGTCCCAATAGGGAAGGGCCAGTCTACCAAAACACCTGGCCACAGGAAAGTCAGACTTCAATAAAAACAAAAAGATTCATTTGAGGCTGAAAAATAGCAGAGAGAAATGTGGGAAACAAAGCACTCCCATGCTGATTCCACCCTGTGAGGCCCTGGACAATCACTTTTCCTCTCTGGGTCGATAAGGATTCTCTTCTCTAAAATGAGGAGACCCAGGCATGCTTGGATGGCTCATTCATTAAGCATCTACCTGTGGCTCAGATCATGATCCCAGGGTCCTGGGATTGAGCCCTGCATCGGGCTCCCTGCTCAGCGGAGAGCCTGCTTCTCCCTCTCCCACTCCCCCTGTTTGTGTTCCCTCTCTCGCTGTGTCAAATAAATAAATAAATAAAATCTTTTTTAAAAAATGAAATAAAATGAGGAGACCTCTTCCAGATTCATGCTCCTGTACTTGACTCCATGCTTTTGTGATTTACTTGACTGCAGTAAGTTTCTTTTCTTGCTCTGGAGTTGTGGGTGCTATTTGAAAGCTTCACAGGGTCTATTTTATTAGGAATTAACTCCAAGATATTAAAGACTATCTTTGTTCCTGGCAACCTAAGGGTGATATCAGACAAGACTTTAGACCTCATCAGAGGTAATTCAGACCAGAAGAGTCTTGGGAGAGCATTTTCCACGATACCAGATGATCTTGATCTTCCCTTCAGAGGCCCTCATTTTTGGCTTTTCGTAGTAGATCCAGCCTAGGCATTACACTCTGCCAGAGCCCAGCCCAGTGGGGAGTTAAGTGGGTGTGGTCCTTCTAGAGCAGATAGGAACCCATACCTGAGGGGCCTAGTAGATGGGAAGCACGTCAGAAAGACCCAGGGTTATTGAACAAAGCAGAAGAAAGAAGTTCTGAGAGCTGAGGAAGAAAGTCTGTAGAAAGAGAGGTGGAGTTGATGTGGGTAGAGGGAAGCAGTAGAAAACCGCTCTTCAATGTTTTGTTGTTTCATGATAATGGAACACCATGTGTGTTGCCCACAAGATCTCTGTATAGACTCAGAATGACAGAAAGAGAGGGACTTGGCCCCATGATCACTGCCATTTTTACGGAAACAGCAGTAACCGGGATTAATTTCACAAAGAAGTTTCCCTTTCACCAAGGTCTTGAAACATCAAGGGTAAGGAGGACGTAGAAGTTCTAAGTTGGGCAAAATATTTCCTTCACACCTAATAATTTTCCTGAGAATCATGGAACTTAGGATCCCAAAGACAACCCAGAGGCAGTTCTTCCAAACCCCTCACCTTGTAGTTGAAGAAAACAGAGCCACACTGAGGTTTGGTGCTTGTGGGGAAAAAAACCCAGGGACAGAACTTGACCCTTTGCCTCAACAGGCCCTGGTTTCAAGCACAAAGTCTTGCTTCATGGACATGGCTTGTGTCTTCTGTAAGGAGTACTGGTGTGGGGACGTGGGTCCCCGTTTCATTATGATCACTGTTAGAAATAAACTCTTTTGTTTATTTTTTTAAGGCTATTTTTAGCCTCTGGAACAAAACTGTGAGATTCCCAGGGAGAAAGAGAACTTAATCAGCGTTCATGTTAAAAAAGATCTCTAGATTTCCATGAATTCAAAGTAAGTATCAATTGTTTACACTGACTACATAACCACTCTCCCTTAAATAAATCACTTTTAGCTCCATTGAGAAACATGTAAGTTATACTTCAGACCTCTCTAGACCAAAAGTAAAGCAGTCTGAAGAGATTGCTATAAACAGACATATGCATGCGCCTAGGTACACTTGACTCTAAGCAGCAGAAAACAGGATTACTTTACTAATGCTAATTTTCTAAAAATACTCGTCTGGAAGAATGTCTGTTGCCAGAGAAAATGGAAGGATTAAGTTTAAAAAGGAAAAAAAAAAAGGAACGGTTTTGATCATTTTAACATCAGGTAGGTATTCATGCGTTCATTCAGTAGTCATACACCCAACCAGGGACATTTCACAGTGTAAGACACGCAGTGCGCTCTGTGGTCACCAGTACCATTCTTGGTACGTTTTGTTTGTTTGTTTGTTTTAAGCTGAGCTTCCTTCTCATGAGTCACCCATGTCTTTGATGACAAAGACGATCCCAAAGCTGGTCGGCGTCCTCTAATTCTCGAACTTTAGTTTCCAAACATGCAAGTCAATAGTTCGGGTGAAGCTTTCCGTACCAAATCTGAATTACAACCTAAAAAGCCTGGTGGTGGGTCCTGAGGAGGGCACGTATTGCATGGAGCACTGGGTGTGGTAAATAAGCAATGAATCTTAGAATACCGAGAAAATCAAATAAAGATTTTTAAAAATACATTAAAAAATTAAAATTAAAATAAATAAAGAAATAAAAACATGTGAACATGTGTTCCACCAGTTACCAAGGGTTGTTTTAGGAATCAGGGTGTACGTTTTCATGGACAGACTTACATTCCAACAATCTTCTATGTTCACAAATTATTTGCTCTACATTTCACCTCGCCTCAAAGCCATAAGCCTAACTCCCAGAAATGACTTGGAAATATCGCCATTTGGGGGTGTCTGGGGGGATCAGTCTGTTAAGCATCAGACTCTTGATTTCAGCTCAGGTTTTGATCTTGGGGTTGAGATCGAGCCCCTTGTTGGGCTCTGAGCTGAGTGTGGAGCTTGCTTAAGGTTCTCTCTCCCTCTGACTGCCCACCCCCCCCTGCCCAGTTGGCTCTCTCTCTCTAAAAAAGAAAAAGAAAAAGGAAAAAAAATGCAATTTGACATTCCTGTGACTTTCTCTGTGCTGTGTCTTGGCAGCAGCCTGTCCTCCTTCCTGAGCTGATACGCAGCCATATTTCCCTATTCATGACAGTCCTTTGACAAGATCTGCAGTGCCATTGGCACGAGTCCTGCTTTGTGTCTCAGGCCACCGTAGAACCTTAGTCAATAAGTGTTTAATACAAATATTGATGATGGTTTATGGGGTGCTGATTCATAAAGGACTGGAGCTAACAATATTGAGCCCTTTTCATGATTTGCATTCCTGGTCACTTAGTAAATAAGAGCATTTATCTAAAAAGAAAGTCTAAAATTTAAATGCAGAAGCAACGAGTTCTTGGAAGGGAGTCGATCAAGCATTAAAACGAACGTAACTATAAAGTAGATTTAATCATCTTAAAGATCCTATTCTAAGTAGAAGAAGGAAGGAAAAAGGCATACTGAACAGACATAGAAAGTTTGGACTTGTTGGAAAGTCATGTGTCGATGGACAGGACCTTCAGGACTGCATACACTTTTCAGAGAAAGGTCGAGAATTATATTGGTTTTCTGAGGGTCGCATAGTATATTAGAGGAACAAATCCTATCGCGGTGTCCTTTAAGTTGGATTTGTAACTCCCAAGGGAACTTACGGGTGAACATCTTTAAAGGTAAACAAAGTCAGAGGAGAGAAAAGGGGGTCTCAGGTCTCCCACCCATTTATCTGAACTTCAGGACCCTCAGTTTGGTTTCTTTCCTCCCACCTCCTCACCTACCGCCCTAGCTAACAAAATGAAACACTCAGTCTTCAAGTCTATACATATATTTTTAAGTGAATATAGCAAAATGGCCGGGTACTTAGGAGCTGAAGTCAGGAGCTCGTGGCTAATAGGAGGTCCTGTATCACCGAGGCTTGTGCTCATTCCTTTACAAATAAGATGATGGTGGAGATTTTTTAAAAGGTAGAAACACTGTTTACATTTCAAATCCAGGATGGAAAAGACTAGAACAAGAACAACAACCCCCAGGACACCACTGCACAAATCACATAACCCCAGTGTCTCCTAGCCTACAGTCTAAGCAAGAGCAAATCACACCCAGATAGAGCATCGTCCGAGAGTAAGAGCCCAACAGTTAGTTTCCAGAGAGGTGTGAGTGAATGAGCGTACGGGCAAAGGAAGAATGAAGAGAGATCATGGTATGGATGCACACAGATGACTCCTGGTGAACAGAAGTGAAGTGCAGGGAACATTCTGGAAGGTCTTGTTCTTGCCCAGGCATTGCTTGTCTGTGGAGTGGAGTTAACTGATTTTGTTCTAGGGCGTGAATGGATATCCCTGTGTGCTTTAAAGAGTTTAAATCACCTGCTGACAAGATGCCCTGACAGCTGTTTCCTCAGCTGGACTCTGTTTTCTGTATATTTGCGTAAGAAATGAAACCACCCCCTTTTGATAGGCATTCAGCATTTTGTTTTAATGCTAATTTGCTGCCTGACCTTTTGTTTCATAAACTAAGAATACTTAGCACTCACAAACATTTGGGAGTAAAATGTTTTAGAGCTAGATCATAATCCATCCTAAGATTGTCTTTCTAGAATAATGAAAACAATTTCCTTGTGACCCAGCATGGATGTCCACAGATATTTTTGTTACCTAAAAATCTGAAGTGGTAAAAGGAGGTTGTCCATTAAAGAGGAAGAGAGATTCAGATGTGAAGCAGTTTGCCTCAGATAACAGTAACATCAAGCGGAATTTTGCACGACTGCATTTTCAATGAGCGGTATGCTATCTCATTTGGATTTTTTTTCTGCCATACAAGTTGCTGGATAGTAAGTTTTGTCATTTTTTTTTTTTGGAATCATGTTAATCTAGACATACATCTGAAAGGAAAAATTGTTTTGTATGGAAAGCAGTGGTGGTTCATGATGAAGGAGGAAACCTCAAGTTAAATTCCTAAATATTGCAAATGGACACAACAGAATGAGGACTTGAATTGGCAGCTCACGAGCAGTCCCAGCAATTGGGGACTTAGTGACAATTTCAATGTCCAGTTTTTCTCATCCTGAGAAATATAGGTGTTTCCACGTAGTACATCCGGTTAAAATGGGACTTTTTAATGAAAAATTTGCTTACCCTCAGTGTACTTAATGGCAAAGTCAGTTTACTGAACCCTAAAATTGGGATTTGGCCAGCTGATCTCGCAACCCACGACACTGTGACAAGTCTGGGGCTGTAACAGGCGAAAATAAGAAAACTCTGGGGTCGACCTGGAACCAGGACTGGAAAGAATTGTCCAGAACCGAGAAAGCAGATCTTTCCCCCAGGAGGAGGCTGGCAATCCACAATACCATGTGTAACAAGCCCAGTCACTTCCCAAAAAATCCAGACTCACTCTGAAACTCAGAGAAACTTGAGAAAGTCACACATCCAATAAGCAGGGGCTTTGGAGTCGGGATTCGACTGCAAACTGTCTGGCTCTGTGGTCTTCACCAGTCTCAACCCACCTCTGGAGCCGGTGGTTCAGATGCACCCCAAGACGGCGCCTGTTCTCCAGGCAGAGGTGACTAGGGGCCAGGTGAGAGATCGCCTACCCAGTGCCCGTCCTCTTTTACCACATTTCCACTCTTTCAAACCCTGCCCGTTATTCTAATACCTGAGAGAAAATGGTCTTTTTGCCAACAGTCTCTAAGTAGACCCCTCAATTCTCGTCTTTACGTAGAGGCTGAAAACAGGATGCCATCAGCTCCAGGGCAACAAAGCTGGGGGGGGGGCGAGGCTCTGGGGCCCCAGGAGCATCACCAGGACCCCCTACTCCTCCTTCCTCCCAGACACCCAAGAGTGGGCCATGAACACAGTGGTGTGGCTGAGAAAAATTCTTTCTCTGTATAAAACAGAAGAGCAGAGAATATTAATGAATACAGTAGAGCAGAATAGAAAATCCAGTATTTATCATATCCTGTCATGCGTATGGTAAATAAGCTGCAGTTGTGTTTTGTTTTACGTATAAATACACAATCCTCCGTGACATTCCATGTATTTCTAACTGTGGGTGAAGTTAGAGAACCAGGCCGAGAGAAATTCAAAGTGCTGTTTCTTTGGGAAGGGGTAAAAAGAAAATAATGGATGTGTAGAAGAACAAGAGAGCGACCCCAAGAGATCATGCGTTCACGTTTGTGCTCGGGAAAACATCTGGAATGAGCAGCATTAGAGTCGGGGGTTAAGAACAGCAAGAGCCAAATCGAGTTAAAATAAAGAATGATTTTATCTTGAATAGAACCGTATATAAACTACATATAGGTCCTATCAATCTGCATAGACCCATGGTTTAAATGAACAAACTTTTTAGGAGTGAAACATTCACAAATGGACCCGGTTTGGTCCTTGAAACTTGTTTTGCTTTTAACCCATGTTGTCTATGGGATACGGCATCGCTCGAGAATGACAGGAGGCTCTTATGTGACGCCATAAAGAACCGCTCGTGTGGGAACCGCAGGAGTGAACACACGGTGTGCTCCCTCCCCCCGCGCTCAGGCATCAGAGCCTGGAATAGACCTCATTGCTTCCGGGACCACTGCACCTGGGTCGCCACCCAAGGCGAGGTGCGACTCAGCAGGAAATGATTCACCGTGGGCCTTTCTGGGGCATCATTTCCACAACAAAGACACACAGCACAACACAGGGTTGCAGCCGGCCAGCAAGGAGACAGCAGCTGGTGGTTTGGTTTCCTGGCATCGGTCGGGTTCCATCCTTGTGTGTCCCTGGCATCTCCCCTCTCCCCTCACCCTGTGGCTCCGCCTGCTCACACCATGCGTTCTTCAGGGCCGGGTAAACCAGATGCCTGTAGGAAAGATGGGGTGGGGGGTAGGTGAAAGGGGGGTAGAGAAAGGAAGGACAAGAGCTCGTCTTCTTGGGGCTGTCATGGATGTAAACTCCTGGCAGCAAAGTGGGACTTACAGTGATCGCTGTGACACGATGAATGTTGACAAGACAGGCTGTTGATGTGTTCATTTGCATACAGATGTGCACACCCTTCCTTCCCCTTCTACACGGTGGGCCTGGCGCGAAGGCCCGGGACGCTCAGAGAGTACAGCTCAATCCCGTCAGTGAGGCTGCCAAACGTCTCCATGCGGGGGAAGTGGCATTTTGTGTTTGAAAGAAGAATTTCAGAAAGAGAGATGGCATGAACACTAACAACGCACAAGATTCTGTGTGGTCACGTTTCCTCGTAGCAAGCACGGGCAGTGTTACAAGCCCATCGCCAGTGACCTTGGAAGCAGGAGACTGGAGCGCCAGGAGGACATACTAGGTCATCATGTAGGAACCACATCTCACCGGTTAAGAACTGATTTACTCATCAAGTTGTGGCGACGAGCATGTCTTTGTTGTGGTTCTCCGGGCTCCGTGACTTGAAGGAACAAGGGAGATCGATCCCTCTCGCCAACAGTGACCTTCTTTTCAAAGTTGTGTGTTTCATTGTTTGTGTTGTGTTTGCTGCACGGTATTTGTTTCAAAGACACGGAGATTCTAGTTATGATGGAATGAGTTATAACATCTTCGGAGTGGCAGAAATGGGCACCTCTGCATACCACAAGTAGAACTGCAAATTTGAGACCTGTCTGTTGGTTTCTGGATTTCATTTTAAACTCATCAGGAAGAACCTGAGTGGAAGAATTTAGGCATATTACCAGAAAAAAATTGACAAGGACAATAAATGTCATAACCATTAACTCAGGAAGAACATGATGGATATGAGTGATGTATGCTTTGCAAAGAGGGACATAATAACAGTTACGATCTGTTCTCTTCCCTAGACTTTGACATGCACTCCATCAGTATTAGAGAAATATTAATCGCCAGCAGTAAAAATAGTGTCCACTCTCGGTCTATAAGATGTTTTAATCTGAAAGCTCACTGTTGGTAAGACAGCAGCTACATTGACAACATCACACTTCTCTTTGTCACATAGCATCTCTAACGTCTAGGGTCATGGGCAAGCTGGTGGCTCACCCCCCACACTGTGCCAACCCCATGGAGGTCTCCGGCCGTGGGCCCACGCACCTGGGATCCAGGCTTCTCCTGCCCGTGGATGTTGGGCCCTGCAGTCCTGGGTCTAGACTGAGCTCCAGAAGGCTCCCTGGGAAGATAGTTCCCTCACATCATGCAGCCACTACCTATTTATTAAAAACAGGATTGTGTTTATAGAATTCCTTATTTCTACTGCAGCGTTTTCTAGAACACCTGGTTGGCCACACTTTACATAAATTAACAGACTGTCATCCCCTCTTGACAGCTACCTGTTTACTTTCCCTTCCTTAAATGCCATTTTTCAGAAATAACACAAGATATAGGAAACACAACACGTAATTAAGCAAAACAATACAAATAAACGTAACGAATCGTAAGGACACCGGGAAGGGAACCATGCGCCTGAGCAGAGAGGGGGAGTTGACGAGGACTTGGCTCTGGCAGGAGAACCGGAAGGTCGCGGCGATGTCCTGGGGCGTCTGCGGGCCGGTGAGCGGTGGGGCGCGGCGCTCGATCCGGAGGAGACGGGGGCCTCCCGTCGGGGATGCGCTCCAGCCGGCCGCGCGCCCCATGCTCCGCGTGAAGACAGACGAAGGCTTAGGGAGCGCCTGTGAAGACACCCGGAGGAGCACGGCCGGGGGCTGAGCTGCCGGGGACGGCGGGGCCGCGAGGTGCTGGGACCACGGACCGGCCCGCGGCCCCGGGAGGGTCCCGGTAGCCCGGGCCGGGGCTGCGTCCCATACCGCCAAGTCATCGCAGCCTCGCGGGGTCCCCCGTCTCGGGCCTTTTCTCTTCTCCCGGAGGGCCGTTCTCTTCGACCTCATCTCAGCTAATGCGTCTGCAGAGAAGCTGGTGTCTGAGCAGCTGCGGCACCGCGCAGGGGATTGCAAACCCCCGCAGGCCACCAGTGCAGAGGCCCGTTCTTTATTGTTTTGGGGTTTTATCTCATCTGTCTGTCAATCACCTATCATCCATCTATCTGTTATCTCTCATCTATCACCTAGCATCCACCTCTCTATTTATCATTTATCTACCTCCATGTCTATCATCTATCATTCTTTATCTATCTACAATCTATCACCTATCATCCCCCATCTATCCTCTATCCATCTATGCATCTATCATTTATCTATCTCCTATCTATCTATCATGTGTGTATCTATTCTCCATCTGTCCATCATCTATCTATTACTTATCATCTACCCATCTATGTATCCATCATCATCTCCACCACCTTTCAGTGTGAACCCTGGGCCGATGGGGAGGAGAATAAAATAATCCTATCGTATCTTCTATAATTAGCAATAGTTATAAATCTATCTCCTGTTATAGTCATACCAAAAATCATGTTTGAATTATTTAATTCTATCAGCGCTGAATATACATTACTCTCAACAGAATCTATCATTTTTTTCTCACAATATACATAATACATCTCGTTTTTCCCCCTCAATGTATTGTCATTCTTCTGCTAAGTATGTCAATCACAATTTCTTTCAACCGCTCCTACTTCATGGGCCAATATCTCCGAGGTATGCAGCAGCAGGAGAAAGAGAATCTATTTCTAACAGGTTTGGGGGAAATGGGGCTCCATAGGCACGCTCACATTTTATTACGTAAATGAAAATAAAGTGTTAGGCAAATACACCCAAACTGAAAATTATTTAACTCAATGAGAAAGTGCAAAATTTACACTCTGTATTTTCTGGTCTATTTTCACTTTCCAGATGAACTTTTTTCCCCAATAACAGTGCTAATAGACTTGCCAGATTTGATACATAAAGGTTGTTAAATGAGAAAACGGAAAAACAAAACCAGCTAAAATAGATGAGATTATCCCCCAGCAGCCTGGATCCGTGTGTGGCTTTCCAGCAGAATGACAACTTTACGGCCTTTAAAATACCAGGAAGCCTTTGGCAAACTAAGTTGGCCAGAAAAGGCATGTAAATTAAATACTTAATGTGTGTGAAAGAGAAAACTAGGCATTTTCAACTGCACAGAGATAAAACATTTTTGTGTGGCCAAGAATGATAAATAGAAATCAAGGGGATCCGAAAGCCTGGAAATAGTATGACACGTAGAACAGAAGGCTGCCATCCCCCGTGTGTAAAAGTCTTCCACAAATCTGAGAAAATTGTTAATAGGAGCGGGTACTTTACAAGGACCAAGACACTCACAGATAGGCGCTAACTTTGCCGTGAGTTCTGGAAATGGCGATGAAAGCGCTAACGAAATCAGGCTGGCCCTCGGTAAAGAGAGCCATCCACGTCTTCCTCGGGCCAGGAGAGAGGTGCTCACGGACAGCCGGGGGACCGAGAAGTGGAGCAGACTTCTCGAAAAGAAGCTTGGAAATATTTCTTAAAATTGAATATATAAAGGCTCTTGGAATCAGCAATTCCCTATCAGGAGTCTCTCCTGGTGGGACACTATGTAAGGAGACATTCTCGGGATGGAGCACAACGCGGCTTATGGTGGAGAAGGGATCGGAGCCAGAGGAACGGCGGGAAGCGGACCATCCCCCGGGAGCCACGGGGGGCCACCAGGAGCCATTCAGCCATGCCACAGACTGTTCTATCACGTCCCACTGCACCAACTCGAGTATCTGTAAGTGGGAATGGGGAGATCTGAGTCTGGGGCAGGATATTGTCCATTTTTTGGGAAACGACCGCGTGTTCACACAGAGAGGGCTGAAGGCGGCCACGGGTCAGATGTGGATGCAGACTGTGGTGGGGTAAGGGTTCTGGAGAGGGCGGGGGGACAGTGCAAGGGACTCTTCTCTTCTGGATTATTCCACTGGCATAGCGGGGACATGGGCCTTATATAACTTCTGTAATTCAGAAATAAAGACTAGAAATAAATGAAATACGTCTGTAAGAAGCAGTATGGGGAGAGAAGCCAAAAAGCAGGTGACATCATGTAACAATCTGTCACCTTTCTTAGGAAAAGGAAGATGACACGGTGCCCCCAAAAGAACAAGGGATCTGCACTCCTGTCTCCCTGTGCATTCGGGAAGCCTTTGGAAAATGCTGTGAGCGTGACTTCAGACAGAAGCCGGAGCTGGGTCTGTCTAATGATGTAGGTCCATCAGGAAGACAGGCCTTCTGTGGGCAGGAGAGGCGAGGTCCCGAGTTCTGGATCGTGTGTCCTCTTTAACAGAGGACAGGTACACATCCTCTAGTTGGTTTCTTTAGTCCTTTTAAACTTGTCCGTCTCTCTCAGATCAGCTCTAGCTCAGCACTCACGGTGTTCATTCACTCAGGCACCACCCCACACTACGGACCACGCTGAGCCTGTGTTTCCCGGCTCCCACGGGCAGCTCTGGCTGCACTTAGCTATCTCCGTCTCTGTTCTTGGCCTCTCGCGTGCACTTTATCTTTTTGTGGCTTGCATAATGCCGGAGTGTTCAGCTTTGTTTGGAGAGTTTGCTCTAAGAGTCCCTGGTGCGTCCTCCCAGTCTCACGTGCCCCCCTCAGAGCTCAGACCTACCCGATCGTGCCTTCCTTAGACTCTGGATGTCAGAGGGGATCATCACTGGATACTAACGCTCACATTTCAGTTGAATAAGGTTTGTGTTTCCGGGGACTCCCTGAGTCAGCGTGATGATACAGAGTAAGAAAAGTAGCTGGCAGAGGGGCTTGCTGAAGTGAGGGGGCTCACGTGCTGTCTGCTTGACTGACACAGACTGGGAACCCCCACCTTAGCCTAACCCATTAGGAAGGGAGTGGGTCCACTAGGTCCCTGGTGATTTCGTATAAATGACTGATTTTTTACAATGCTGATTAAACTAGAGCGCTTTCCTTGAATTGATTGGTGGTTTTGGAATTGTGCAGACCAAACCACAATCACATCCTGTGCGGTTGTCCCCAGGCTCCTGCCGATGCTGACCTCAGCTCATGCCAAGGAGTTTTGGCATCTGGAGCAACGTAGATGACAGAACACAGAGCAGAATCATGGGGATCCAGGTAAACAGGCAAGAGTCAAGCAGCCAAGGGAAAGAAAAATTAAAAAAAAAAAAAAAAAGAGTATGTGGGGTCAGCACAACTCTCAAGGGATCCAGTGAAGTTGAGACCGTAGTTGTGAAATAATGCATCTAGAGTCTGAGGGTGAGTACAGAGCAGCAGGAAATACCTTCTCTGGCAATTTGTTCATTCCAAAAATATTTCTGAGCACCTATGGTATGCCAATTTTGTAATGTAAAATTTGGGTCCTGATGATCTCAAAGAGATGGGGCTCTTATGCATTGAAATTAAAACAGTTTTTTTTTTTTTTGCATAAAGATAATAGCAGTGCTCACAAACATAAAAAAAGTAATGCATCATTCTTTTTGTCTTCATTTTTTCCTTTTAAATGAACAGCTTGCAGGTATAACTCTGGGCACCTTTAGTCTGAGCTGCCTTGGGATGGGTCCCCATGAGTTTCATTTTAAGTTAAGCTGAGTTCAAGTTGAAATCTCATGACCCCCTTCTCTCAGACTTAGAGTTACCCCCATCTGCCTTCAGAGCCAGTCCATCAGGGTTAAACGCAAATCCCTGTGCCACCTCTAACAGGCACTGCCTTATTTTCCAAGTGGAAAAATGATGTTTCAGAAAAATTAAGTAACTTACTTAGCCACACATTTATAAGGCACGGAGCTAAAAATCTGAACTCAAGTCCACTGGGCTGCGAGACTGTGTATTTGTGTGTGTGGATGTGTGCACATCCATATACAGTCGACCCGGGGACAATGTTAGGGACACTGACCCCTAGCACGGTCAGAAATCTAGGTGTAATTTGCAACGGTGTGGATGGAACTACTGGGTGTTATCCTAAGCAAAATAAGTCAGTCAGAGAGAGACAAATACCATATGATTTCCTCGTACGTGGAATATAAGAAACAAAACATGAACACAGGGGAAGGGAAGGAAAAGTAAATAAGATGAAAACAGAGAGGGAGGCAAACCAGAAGAGACTCTTAACTATAGCAAACAAACTGGGGGTTGCTGGAGCGGAGGTTGTGTGTGGGGGATGGGGCAACTGAGTGATCGGCTTTAAGGGGAGCACTTGAGGAATGAGTACTGGGTGTTATATGTAAGATGAATCTCTAAATTTTGCCCCTGAAATTAATAATACACCTTATGTTAACTACATTGAATTAAAATTAAAATTTTTTTAAAAATCTCGGTATAACTTTTGACTCACCCCAAATTTACTAATAGCCTACTATTGACTAGAAGCCTTACCCATAACATAGTCAACACATATTCTGTATGGTATATGTATTATATACTATATTCTTACAATAAAGTAAGTTAGAGGAAATCCTAAAGAAAATAAAATACATTTATAGTACTGTACTATGCTTATAAAAGTAATCCAAGTATAATAAATGGACCCATGCAGTTCAAACCCATGTTGTTCAAGGGTCAGCTGCACCTATGTAAGTCTCTATTGAAGTAGACATCAGATAAATATCATCACCTCTCTCAACAGTGCAAAATATCGACAAAATCTCACTTTAAAAATGTGCACTTTAGGGTGCCTGGGTGGTTCAGTTGGAAAAGCGTCTGCCTTCAGGTCATGATCCCGGGATCCTGGCATTGAGTCAGGCATCAGGCTCCCTGCTTGGCGGGGCGTCTGTTTCTCCCTCTCCCTCCGCACCTCCTCCCTTGCTTGTGCATGCTCCCTCTTTCTTTCTCTAACTTATGTGTGCACAAAAATAAATAAAATCTTTTAAAAAAGGGTTAAAACACAAATATATAAATAAATAATAAATAATTAAATAATTAAATAAATAAAAATGTATAGAGGTTACTGCCTATGTTCCCTCTAGGATTCTGATGGATTCCTGCCTCACATTGAGGTCTTTTATCCATTTTGAGTTTATCTTTGTGTATGGTATAAGAGAAAGGTCGAGTTTCATTCTTCTATATATAGCTGTCCAATTTTCTCAGCACCATTTATCAAAGAGACTGTCTTTTTTCCACTGTATAATTTTTCCTGCTTTGTCTAAGATTATTTGACCATAGAGCTGAGGGTCCATATCTGGGCTCTGTACTCTGTTCCACTGGTCTGTATGTCTGTTTTTTGCCAGTGCCATTCTGTCTTGGTGATCACAGCAGAATCCTAGAGGAGAACATAGGCAGTAACCTCTTCAACATTGGCCACAGCAACTTCTTTTGAAGGTATGTCTCCAAAGGCAAAGGAAACCAAAGCGAAAATAAATTTTTGGGACTTCATCAAGATCAAAAGCTTCTGCATAGCAAAGTAAACAGTCAACAAAAGAAAGAGGCAACCCACAGAATGGGAGAAGATATTTACAAATGACAGTATAGACAAAAGGCTGATATCCAGGATCTATAAAGAACTCCTCAAACTCAACACACACAAAACAGATAATCATGTCAAAAAATAGGCAGAAGACATGAACAGACACTTCTCCAATGAAGACATACAAAGGGCTATCAGACACATGAAAAAATGTTCATCATCACTAGCCATCAGGGAGATTCAAATCAAAATCACATTGAGATACCACCTTACACCAGTTAGAATGGCCAAAATTAACAAGACAGTAAACAACATGTGTTGGAGAGGATGTGGAGAAAAGGGAACCCTCTTATACTGTGGGTAGGAATGCAAGTTGGTGCAGACACTTTGGAAAACAGTGTGGAGATTCCTTAAGAAATTAAAAATAGAGCTACCCTATGACCCTGCAATTGCACTGCTGGGTATTTGCCTCAAAGATACAGATGTAGTGAAAAGAAGGGCCATCCGTACCCCCAATGTTCATAGCAGCAATGGCCATGCTCACCAAACTGTGGAAAGAACCAAGATGCCCTTCAACAGACGAATGGGTAAAGAAGATGGGTTCCATATTCACTATGGAGTATTATGCCTCCATCAGAAAGGATGAACACCCAACTTTTGCATCAACATGGGTGGGACTGGGGGAGATTATGCTGAGTGAAATAAGTCAAGCAGAGAGATTCAATTATCATATGGTTTCACTTATTTGTGGAGCATAAGGAATAACACGGAGGACATGGGGAGATGGAGAGGAGAAGGGATTTGGGGGAAATTGGACAGGGAGACTAAGCATGAGAGACAGGAATCTGAAAAACAGAGGGGTGGGGGTTGGGAGGTTGGGTGAGCCTAGTGGTGGGTATTATGGGGGGCACGTATTGCATGGAGCACTGGGTGTGGTGCATCAACAATAAATTCTGGAACACTGAAAAGAAATTTAAAAAAAATAAAAAAGTAAATTTAAAAAATGTGTACTTTGAATTCAAGTCAGTTTAATAAGCAATGTAACTAAAAAATGTATTGAACTAATACCTGGTTTTCCAAAAAAGAAAACTCAAAAACTTACAATGGAATAAGAAGTGAGAAATTTATATGGCTTCAAGCAGCAATAGCAATGATAATGGTAAAGAGGATGGTAAATACTTACATAATAGAGAACTTTTTTCCTGTGTCAGTCTTTGCATTTGGAGTTTGGCAGAAGTTATTTAAATTATTTTTTAAAACGGTGCCAATATTTTTATTCGAAAACAATTGTTCTCGCCAGGAATAGCATTTTCATGGTGGGTAAGCATGATCTTATTGGCATGCCCATTAGAATTTGGAAGCATTTGTTTATAGAAGCAAGGTTAAAGGATGGCTAAGTAAACTATAATAATATTATCCGTAATAAACTTTAAGTTTATTATAGTTTAATTCTATTTTGCCCCAGAAGCCAGGTATATTGTCAATGGAGGAGAAATGTACTCATTTGGCAAAGATTTAGTGAATGTCCTAACAAAACACCGGGGGAATTAGAAGATGAATTTAGCAGCCAAAGTATAAGTGAAATTTTGAGCCAAATATACCAGGAGAATTGGAATTGGCTGATTTGCATACCACCTTATGAATGCTTTGAGGTATTTACTCTAATTGGGGGCAGAACTGAAACCCTAGTCTCACCATTTACTTTATGCTTGACCTTGAGCAAATTACCTCACTTTTGTGTGCATCTGTTTCTTTACCTGTAGAATGAAGTAGATGACAGGAGTATTTCCCTCATGGGATTGTTGGCAGGACTAATTGAATTGAACACAGAGGGTTCTCTATGACAGCCTAGGATTGAGGTAGGATTGAGGGTATAACTCCCACTAGGTCATTAGATGCTTTTTCCATGTTTTGGGGGATGATCCTATAGATTGTCTCCTTTGGGATGCTAATATGGTGAATTATCTTAATAGAGTCCCTAGCCATGATGAAGAAGCCAGCATTTCCAGAATAAACTCAGTTTGAGGATAGCACCTCATCTTATTTTATGTCTGCTGCGTGACCTTGGCTGAAATGTGACTGAGAATATTTGCAAGTGGAGAAGACTGTGGCGAAGACTGGGTAAGCATTCACCCTTCCTTTCCTCATGCTCACCAGGCTTGAGATTTGGGAAGTGTTTGCTCTTTGTGGGCCAGTGTCTTTGTTCATTTTCCCTCCAGAGGATTTTAAAGTATTGACTTAATTTTTAAAAATATTATAGAAGGACCATTTTTTATTTCCTCCTGAGTCATTTATACTTTCATAGGAAATTGTTCATTTTGCTAAACTTTCAAATGTATTGGCATAAAGTCGGTCATAATATTTTCTGATTTTTTAAAAATCTGCTGTATCTGTGGTTGCAATACTCTTTGTGCCTAATCTTGTTTATTAGTGTCTCATATGTCCTTATGAGTCTTAATTATTTTGGGCAGTGAAGCCAACTTTTAACTTTGTTACCCCATTCCACTATATTTGTTGATTTTTTTCTTTTATTGATTTATGCTCTTAATTATTTCATCCTTTCATTGTCATTGGATTATCTTCTTAGTATTTTAATATCTTTCTAAAATAAGTTGAGTCAATACTCCACTCTTCTTTTATAACATAAAATCTTAAGATTACACATTTCTCTAAGCATGGTGTTAAGCAAAATTGCACATTGGATATGTAATATTTTTGTTATCTTTTGCTTGGAAGTATTTTATAATTACCGTTTTGATTATTCTTTTTGTTTGTTTTGGTTTTTGATTCAAACCACTTTGATTATTCTTCATTCTTTTTAAAATTTCCTAAACGTAAGTTTTAAAAGATTTTTTTAATGATTAACTTGTAACTTAATTGCTGATGATTTAAAAACATGGTCTATATTAACTACTCATTCTGTGAAATTTGTTGGGACTTGCATCATGGCCTTGAAAAAGTTCCACTTTATATTTGAGAAGACCATATATTGTCTAAATGTCAAGTGAAGGAGTCTCTGTATATCCATTAATTCATATTTGTTAATTGTATCTTTCTTTTGTATCCTAACTAATTTCTGTTGTTTTACCAATAATTGAGTAAGTTATAATAAATCTTTCCACTGTGATTATGGATTTGTCAATTCCTTCTTTAAAAACTGAGAAGGTTTCTTTGTGTGACTCAATACTTTTCATCAGATATACATGCATACAGAATTACGTGCTCTTGTTGAATTTATTTTTTGTCATTAAGCAGTAACTTTCTTTTTAATAATGTCTTTATTTTAAGATGTTACTTTTTCTTACTCCAACTTTTTGTTGTTTAATATATTTTTCCATATTTTTACTGTCGACATTTCTAGGTCCTTATGTTTCAACTGCATAGTTGTTAAACACACACACACACTACATAATATTTATTGTAATTGACAAGTTTAGGTCATTTACATTTATTGTTATTACACATGTATTTCTATCATTTTATTCTGTGGTTTCTTCTTGTTTTTGTTTTTTTTTTTGGGGGGGGGGTTTGCTTCTTTACTTCTGCTTTGTAGCCCACCCTTGATTTACACATTTGGCTCTGTTATCTTCCCCAGGTCAGTGCTCTCCTGGCTGGATTTGTAAAATGTTACTTTCTGTTGAGAAATTCTCCCATTGATAGATATTGCATGGTCTACCTGCCTAATCTATAGACTATCACTGTATTAAAAATTTTATCTTTAAAATATCCTTTGTACTCCAATGAAGTAAGTGTCTTTGTTGTTCTTTTTCAAAATGGTTTCAAGTATTTTGGGGTTTATATTCTCCCAGATCAATTTAATAAGTAGCTGTTAATTTTGATAAAGAATTTGTTGGAATTTTGAGCACTGCATTGAACTTATAGAGTAATCATGGGAAAAAATACTATCTTTAAAATATTTAAGAATAAATGTGATGTTTATGTTTTCTTTTTTTTAAATTTCTTTTCAGTGTTCCAGAATTCATTGTTTATGCACCACACCCAGTGCTCCATGCAATATGTGCCCTCCATAATACCCACCACCAGGTTCACCAAACCCGCCACCCCTTCCCCTCCAAAACTCTCAGTTTGTTTCTCAGAGTCCACAGTTTCTCATACTTCATCTCCCCCTCCAATTTCCCCTAGTTCACCTTTCTCTCCTTTTCCTAATGTCCTCCATGTTATTCCTTTTGCTCCACAAGTAAGGGAAACCATATGATAATTGACTCTTTCTGCTTGACTTATTTCAGTCAGCATAATCTCCTCCAGTCCCATCCATGTTAATATAAAAGTTGGGTATTCATCCTTTCTGATGGAGGCTTAATATTCCATTATATATATGGACCACATCTTCTTTATCCAATCGTCTGTTGAAGGGCATCTTGGTTCTTTTCAGTTTGTCTACTGTGGCCATTGTTGCTATGAACATTGGGGTACAGATGGCCCTTGTTTTCACTACATCTGTATCTTTGGGGTAAATATCCAGTAGTGTAATTGCAGGGTCATAGGGTAGCTCTATTTTTAATTTCTTAGGGAATCTCCACACTGTTTTCCAAAGTGGCTGCACCAACTTGCATTCCCACCAACAGTGTAAGAGGGTTCCCCTTTCTCCACATCCTCTCCAACATGTGTTGTTTCCTGTCTTGTTAATTTTGGCCATTCTAACTGGTGTAAGGTGGTATCTCAATGTAGTTTTAAATGTGATATAGCTACCCATGTTTTCCAAGTATTTTTAAAGTTGTTCAAGAATGTTGTGTAGCTTTTTTCATGAATATCTTGCACATATATAAGTTATGATTTGTTAATATCTATTTGTTTTGATTAAAATTATCTTCACATTTTAAATTTTGTTATAATATATTTATTTTTTACATTCTCTGGCATAGACATCTGAGTTTATTCTAAGGGATACATGTTTAGTCTTTGTTTAATCTTCTAACAGTTTTCTGTTCCAGTTTTCTACCACATTTTTGCCAAATTTTGTATTTTATCTTTTAGGAGTAATTTTTATAGATACATAAATACATGATAGACAGATTGACTTAGCATTAAGAATTGTTATATATATATATATATATATATATATATATATATATCATGTACCATGGTTCTACTCTGTTTTCTTCTTACTGTTATCTAACCTCATTATTCTTTTAATAATAGTTGTGATTGGTTTGCTTATTTTATTGGGTTTTAAATAAAACTCTGATCTTTTGGAAAATTCTAATTATTTATGTCATCATTAAATCTGGTCAAGTTATCCTATTTTTTTTTAAGTTTAAAATCTTGCTAATCCATTCTCTTATGTTAGTGACTTATGGCAATGTTTTCCCCCACATCTGGTTTTTTTTTTTTTTTTAAACTTTCACGGGTCTTGACAGAGGGACATCTTCCTTATTACTCATTTCTGGTTTCTGATTTCTCTTATAATTTTTGTAACCCAGGAATAATTTTTTAAAAGATTTTATTTATTTGTCAGAGAGAGAGAGAGAGCATAAGCAAGGGGACCAGCAGCAGGTGGAGAGAGAAGCAGACTCCCTGCTGAGCAGGGAACCCAGTGCAATGTGGGGCTGGGATCCTGACCTGAGTGGAAGGCAGATGCTTAACCAGCCAACCTGGGTGCCCCCCAAGAATCATTTTGAAGTGAAAATTTAATATCTAGACAATTACATTTCAATGGTCAGTCTTTTGCCATTAATTTTTAAGTTATTCAGCTTTTGCTTTTGTTCCCTCAACTTTATGTTTTAACATTGTTGAATTTAGTATTTCATTTTGATGTTGGCTTTTCTTCATGTCTGGTGATTTTTTGTGTACTCTTATTTGCATTTGAGGTCGCTAATTAATTTTAAAATGCTCTGTAAGTGTTTGCATGGGTAACATTTGGCCAGAAACAGGGCACATAACCTTCCCCGAAGCCTGTCCAGTGTGAGAATGCCAGATGAGTTAGCCACACAGATGGGCTGCTGTCATGAACAGACTAACCTGAGGACTTCCTGTGTCTTGGGGTTACCTCTTCGACAATCCAAGAACCAACATGCATTGCTTTCATCCAGGACAAGGGAAAATCGATAGCAACAGGTCAAACTTGCTGGCTGTTTCCTTTTAAATATTTTTTCAGTTTGCCTTGGTCTCCATCTGCTTGTCTTAGGTATAGAACAACCTTAAGATCTCTCCCATTTTGTATATGAGTCCAACTCATCTTGGGCTGTCTATTATTTTTCTCAATGAGATATCTAACTGCTATCTATTTTTCACAGATTTTGTATGGCTTCTGGTCCTCTGAGGATTCCATGTCTTAGTTTCTTATTTCTTAGTACAGTTATACATTTGTGCACATATACATCTTTTGTATTTTCCATAGGTATTTGACCAAGATAGAAAAGCTACCGATAGTTCTGGTCAGCCATCTTGAACTGGAACAAGGGACTCTTTGAAACCATACCATATCACCAAAATGCATACACAGAAGTGAGGGAAGTTCTCAAAACAATAATCCAAATCTCCATCTATATATGCCACAAAACTAAGAGAAAAATAACCCCAAAGGAAGCAGAAAGAGGGAAATAAGAAAGACCTGAGCAGAATTCAATAGGAAAACAATAGAGAGCATCAACGAAGCAAAAGTTGGTTCTTAAAAAATGTCAATGAAACTGATAAACCTCTAGAAAGACTGACAAAAATAAAAAAGGAGAAGACACAGATTACCGATGTCAAGAACGCAGGGTAGAATTTCACTACGGATCCTGCAGCCATTAAAAAGATGTAAGAGAACATTCTAACAACTGGCGCTCATAATTCACAGTGTAGAAGAAATGGACCAATTCCTTCAGAATCACAAACTACTGAGACTCCATCAATATGAGATAAATAACCTGACCTGTAGCTTCCATCAGGTCATCATAGTCAACATCAACAGTGATTAGTCATGTTGCCAGCGTGTAACCTTGATATAACGTGCAGCAAATAGCATGTCTGTGGTCTTCCCACTAGTGCCTGCCTTCAGTCCAACCAAAATCAAATGTCTGGCAATCCGATTTGAGATGTTAGCTGTAGGGTCTTGGAAGCTAGTTTGAGAACACATAGGTTTTTGTTGTTATTGTTGTTTTGTTTTGTTTTAAATAAAGTTATATAAGAGTATTAATCTTTTGCTACATTCATTTTCCCCATCTTTCTTTTTATTCCTGTTATTGATTTGGGGTCTTCCAACAAATTTCTGTATCAATTTATCTGTCCCATATGGGATATCTAACCTGTACTTTTTTCCCCATTAAGGGCTTACTTTAAATAACCAGCCTATAACTTACATGCTGTAACATCAACTAAATAGATCTGCTGTATCTCTCTCATTTTCAGGGCTTCCCAAATCTTTGGGATTTGGGATCATTAACCACCAAGCCAACCCACTGGAAACCTTCTGCTGTCTTGTATACATTCAGCTGACTGTAGATTTTCTACCTTATGGAAAGATACAATGCAAATCCAAAAGTCCTTAGTAGAACACCTATAATACAGTAAGTTACAGTTTGAAATCGAATATCAACTTTTAAATTTTGTATTTTTTCTATAATAAGCTTCTCAGCATTGGCATAGCATATTTTTTAGTCCATATATTTGTACACCATTGTACACCAATCATTCTTTGCATTTCAACTGTCCTCCTGCACCCAGCAACATTAAATAAATGTCTGGGTAATTAGCTAATGTGGGGAATGTGAGGGACTAGACAGTGTTAAGAAAGTAAACAAGGGGGGCACCAGGGTGGCTCAGTGGGTTAAGCCTCTGCCTTCGGCTCAGGTCATGATCTCAGGGTCCTGGGATCGAGACCAGACTCTCTGCTCAGCAGGGACCTCCTCCCCCCTCCCCTTCTCTGTCTGCCTCTCTGCCTAATTGTGATCTCTCTCTCTGTCAAATATATAAATAAAATCTTTAAAAAGAAAAAAGAGAAAGAAAAAGAAAAAGAAAGCAGACAAGGGCACCTGGGTGGCTCAGTCAGTTAAGCGTCCTCATGACTCTTGATTTCAGCTCAGGTCCTGATCTCAGGGTCATGGAATCCCTCCAGAGTTGGGCTCTGCACTCAGTGCAGAGTGTACTAAAGATTCCCTTTCTCCCTCTCCCTTTGCTCCCCCCTTCCTCTCTAAAGTAAATAAATTAATTAATTTTAAAAAAGAAAGAAAGAAAGCTAACAACTCACTTTCACATGTTGAGACCATACATAGTACTTGAGGCTTGATGAATGAGCTGCCTGTCCTCTTTCTGCATGTGCCTCCTCAGAACAGGTGTGTGAGTACGTTGTCTGTGACCTTTAACTAGGGGGATTGCATCTTTCTTTCCAGGCACCTGCCATCTAACCCACCCACACGTGTCCTCTGTCTTCTTCTCGGCAAACCCGAATCCTTCACTGTTCATGTTCTTCTCTAATCTCCCTGCCTTCTAATAAAAGAAAGGTTATTTTATGGTATCCGTCCTTGTTTTTACCATATTCTGCCAATTTTTCGTAATGCTGTGTACTGAACCACAAATGGAAACAATAAGCCCTCCAAATACTGTAGATAAAATATCTAAGTGGTTGAGTCAATTCTCTCTTCACATGTGTGTCTTGGCCACATGCTGTTAGGACTCAGTGGTAATCCGTCTGCATTGATAAGCATCTCACCTGGTTATTGGTTAGCCAGGAGAGAAATTCTCCACAGAGAAATCTCCACAAACTCCTGCCTAATGACTACTCAAAATCTTTTTATAGTTCAATATTTTACCTTGCTCCAAATATCTACATGGTGGTAATAGGCAGCTAAACCAAATCCAAACTCCTGTTTTTGTCTCCAAAATTGCTCCTTCCCCTGTAGTCTTCTGAATACATTGCAAGACATTCCCTCAGCTGCTCAAGCCAAAATCCTGGGAGTCAGACCTGACTCTTCTCTGTCATATCCATGATCGACCTGCCAGCCAGTCCCACGGGTGCTGCTTTCTGTCCCAAGCATACCATCATTCAGCCATAGTGTGAGCCTCCATCATCTCCAGCCAAGGACTGTGAGAACATCCTGCTCTTGTCTCCTCTGTGGTCTATTGTCTGTAGAGAAGCCACAGGGTCTCTTTCAAAACTGAAGCTGTATCATGCCATATCACCCATGTACTGTAAAGTCTCCAAAGTGCTTTAAATGTGGGCGAGATGGCCAGAATCTTGTCTACATCATCAGCCTCACTCTTGCAGGCATCCCTCTGGCTCACACTACTCCTGCCACATGACTGTCTTGTGATTCCTTGAACACCGCAAGCTTGTTCCCACCCCGGGATAGAGAAATGTGCCAACAAACATGGTCCCTACCTTCATGAGAACTTGCACAAATTATCTGGCCATATGGAGATAACAGTTCCATAGAGTTTTTGTAAATGTTCATTTAATCAATGTTGATAAAGCACCTCACATTGTCATTAACACAGTGTAGGAAATTAAAAATATATATTAGTTCTTCAACGCTCAGATAATTAATTTTAATTGTTCTTGTTATAAAAGAAGATAGCTTCGTGGGATGAAATCACTGCTGTGTACAACTTTAGCAATGTTACATACTTTTTTTAATAAATGCTAAATTGCTCTCTTATTTGCTAGATTTTGCCTTTGATTTTGACAGCAATAATTCTGTTTAACTCTATTGTTTCTATTCTCATCATCTTCCCATTCATTTCCCCACCTGAAGTTTCAGCTTTTAGACCCACCTGAATTTACGCATGTTTTTCCACCATATGGGTACACATTTTTTTCAATATTTTTGCATTTATTTTGATAGCCACACTTTATAACAAGTATTAGTAATTAATTTCATGCGTTCAAATTTTTCTTACAAATAATGTAAAATTAAGTGTATTATCTCCCATCAGTAATTATGAGGTTGAGTAATTCTCTTTCTTTTCATCTTACCGTCCATGTTCTCCGTACTCCCAAGTTTGTCCTCATCACTGATTTGACTTTTGGCAATGAAAAGTTTGATTTCTATTGCACCATTTTCTCTCCTCTTTTTGCTGTCAAGTTTCTGGTTCCCTGATCTTGTTTTTATTTTCCATTTATATCTTATTGCATCTCTGCCCTCTCATTTTTCTTTTCTTTTCTTTTCTTTTAGTAGGTTCCATTCTTCTTTAACTTTGCCATATGGGCATGATGCTTTTGAGGACACCCATCACACATCTTCTAAATCCTTACCTTTTTATGTAGAACACCATTTTCAGTAGCACATTTCATATATTACTGAAAGTGACTGAGGTCAGGTATCATCACAGAATCGACAGGGAGAGTGGCAGGGGACAGAGAAGGACGCGGCATTTACACAAGTGCCCGCCTCGTGTTGGCACCCCCGAGTGTGGGGCCCGTCCAGTGGCAGCGTTCCTCTGGTAAAATCATCTCGGGAGCTGGTCACATGGTAGCAGGCACTAGCGAGCCAGCACAGCTGGGAACAAGTGGTGTCTGACTTGGGATAAAGATGGGTGGGTAGTTGTACTAAGGTAGAGTAAGTAATTCTGGAAAAATCTCAGGCCCACTTGAAGTGAGTCCCTCCTGATGCATTTGGTGACCCAGATACATGACCCTGTGTCCATCTAAGGAAGGCTGCATTGTTGAATTCTAGGGAGAATCTCCTCATAAGCAGCATTTTCTAGCAGGTAGCAACGCTGGATTTTCCTCTTCCTTCTGGGTCATCTCATCTCCAGTCACCCCAAGGCCTGGGGTGCCCCAGGGACTCAAGTCTGCCTTGGCCACCTGCCGCTCAGTGAAGCAGGACTGCAGAAGAGACAGGGGAGCTCTCCCAAGGACTGGCTCACTGTAGGTCTGCTGGGAGCTCTCCAGCGGTGTGACCACAGAGGGGCTTGGGCGACCCGAGACCCAGGATACCCACATTCACGTCACCCAGTGTTTCGTCGCACCCTAAAGCTCAGAAGCTCCTTCCTTCCAGCCTGCCCGCCTTCCCCGCCGCAAAATGTCAGCATCTTAACAGGACGGATCCCGGCGACAACTGTTTGTCAACATTGCGGGAGACTGCCTCGGTGTCCTCTCCGATTGGCTGACAGTGTGGAAGTCGCTACAGAAGCGAACAGACTTCTCATGGGGACAGATGGGCCAAGGTTATTTCATTTTTAGTCTGTTTTGTTTAGAGTTTATGTTGACAAAAAGAAAAAAAAAAAGGACAGAAAAGATTTCCTGGAAACAGGGAGCTGTTTGTTGTTTCACGAGATGCCTGAAAGGCACAAGATTTGCTTCAGCTTCAACCCAGAGGAGATCACACCGCCTGAGGCCCAGCAGCAGGCGCAGTCTGGCGTCTCCAAATGCGATTCAAGCCCCAAGACTGACAAAGACAAGACAGAAAATGGATATTCTCCTAGTTCCGAAAAAGCCCAAAGTCATATTTACAAATAAGGTTTTTGATGATGCCGGGAGAAACTTTTTATTTATTTATTTTTTAAGCAAAACAGAAAAGCATAAATTCTTCTCTAAGCAAATGGCAGTGCAGTCCTCCGGATAGGACCACTCCTGCCTCAGCCTGGGGTGGCCTGTGTGCCCACTGCTCACGTGTGAAGGAAACACGCGTGGACCCATTACAGCCTGAGATGGGGTTTCTCTGCTGAACTGGGACTGCCAACAGGAAAATTTATTCCAGGGTCAGTGATTTAATTTTTGGTTGACAAGATTAAGTTTATGCAATAAGGGAGAAGGTGGGGGGAGGAGGGGAGAGCAAGGTGCCTCAGTTACACCGTGGCTACGGCAACGCTCCGTTATTTTTAGTTACTGTTGGCAGTGATTATTTTTATTGTAAATATACATTTTTATCCATTGTTTATTCCATTTTCATGACCTGGGTAACTTGTCATTGTTCTTGTCATTGATATCTGAATATTTTTTTGCAAACTCTATGAATTTTTTTTTCACAGTTTTGGAGATATTTATTGGAAATTTCTGACATAGGCCTGTTAAGGGTTAGGATATAAATATGAGGGTGCTTAGCCTTTACTTCTTTCACTACTTTCAAGGTACAGGTTGCATAATCCCTTTTTGTGAGGTTCCAATCACTTCTGTGTCACAGCAATTATTTATTATTTGCGGAATTCAACTCTGAGAAAAAGCTTCCCTCATTTTTTTCCAAGTTTTTTTTTTTTCTCTTCCAGAAAAATAAACAACATAGTAAGAAAAATGTTTTTCTCTTTTAGTAGAATGAGAATTTTTTTCATCCGCTTCCTGGACAGTCGGAATCCCCTTTCATTCCCATGGCATCCACTGCCAGATTTGTGCTCTGTGTTCCCTTTTAATTATTATTCATTTTCTCCTTCTGGGGGAGGGATGGACATCACCCTTGAACTTCTGTATTATAGAGTACCATTCCATTCTCTACACATGCTTCCCCATTGCTAGTCTGTTTTTAATTTGTTCATTTGACAATGCGTTCTTCAAAAATTTTAAATCTTTTTATTTTGCCCTTTAACTTTGAATTAATTATATAACTGTGTGTCATTTTAAGAATTCAAAGTACAAGGGGCACCTGGGTGGCTCAGTTGGTTAAGCGTCTGCCTTCAGATCAGGTCAGGATCCCAGGGTCCTGGGATCCAGTCCTGTATCAGGCTCCCTGCTCAGTGGGAGGTCTCCTTCTCCCTCTGGCGTTCCCCCTGCTTGTGCTCTCTCTCTCTCTCCTGTTCCCTCTCTCATTTAAATAAATTAAAAAAGAGAGAGAGAACTCATACCACAAGATCTCATAGGCCCTTTCCTCGTTACCCCCAGGGATAACATCTTAGAAAGCTGTACAACAATATCACAGCCAGGAAATCGGCATTGATGCAACCCACCAGCCCCCTTCAAATTCCACCCGTTACATTTGCACCCATTTGAGTGTGTGTGTGTGTGTGTGTGTGTGTGTGTGTATGTGTGTGCATTTGGTTCCAGGGGCAGCTTTGTGTGACCAACACCACAGTCCAAATATACAAGTTTCATGACATGGACCCTTCTGTTCCGTTTTATAACCCCAGTAGCTTCCTCCCACCCTGTCCCTAAGCCCTGGTAACACTAGCCTCCAGTCTGTCCCTATAATGTTGTCATTTCAAATGTTATGTAAGGGGAATCATGTGGAATGTCATCTTTGGACATCTCTGACACCCTTTGACCTTGGCCACATGGTCCTCGTGCTCATGGGAGTAAGTCCTTGTCCTTGAGCCGACCTTTTCAACATGTCTGCTTCCACCTTCTTGAACTCTTCAGCTCTGAGGAGCCTCACTCCTGCTCAGTTACTGCTCGTTGCCAAAGAACTCATATTTTGCACATGGAACCCGAAGGTCTTGTTTTTAGCAATTTTCTGCTCTGACCATAGCTGTTGGGTTTTGCCGCTCGGCTCACTGTGGACACCCCCACACTTCATAATGACTTGGAATGCTTCTGAACTCTGTGCTAGGGTAGAAAATGGACTGCTTTTCAGTTTAGAGTGGGGAAGAGTTGCACACGAGGCCAGAGACATGGGCAGGACCTCAACATGGCCTGAGAAGCTTAGGTTACCTGGAGTCAGAAACAGCTCCCCAGATAATGACGGACAGTACGTCGAGTACTCTTCGAAGGGGCTGTCCCATCTTGGGCCCCTATGACCCTCCAGGTACCATGGTGGACACGTTCTCACAACTCACTCATTAAACATGCACAACATCTCCCTGGGCAGGTGCATCAGGTCCTTGAACTCCTTGTTCACAGAGATTAAGTGACCTTTCTCCAGTCGTGCAAGGATGGAGGAGGACTAGAATTTGCCGTCACGGTGGAAGGTCCCTCTCAGAACGACCTGACATAGGAGCGCAACCAATCCCCCTGTATATAAAGTTTAGGAGTTTCTGCAGTAACATATAATATAGTCTCCTCTTTCCCTTCACTGGGGTATTTTCTTTTTAGGCTTCTTCCCATTAAAAGTCTTTTAGCACGCATTTATGTGAGATCTATAGTACATACCATATTATGCTAAAATTCATTTCACTTATACTTCACCTCTAACTTTTTCAAATTCTTCCTTGTCTATGTTATTTCTCTTAGAATCTCTCCCATCATTCTTTGTTCTATGCCACACCAATATGTTATTTCCAACACAATATCCAGTTTCCCACCGCACACCTAACATGAAACTTAGAGCCCTTCCGGCAAACTCTTATCCTTGCCTTGTAAGACCTGTGTCACCTGCGGTCCACCAAACCACCAAACCACCAAACCATTCACGTGTCATGAGCATCAACCCAGAAAACGACTTGCTCTTGCTTTTACTTTTTTTTTTTTTTTAGATTTATTTATTTATTTATTTATTTGAGAGAGAGAAATCACAAGTAGGCAGAGAGGCGTGGGGGGTGGTGATGCAAGCTCCCTGGTGAGCAGAGAGCCCCATGCGATCCCAGGACCCTGAGATCATGGCCTGAGCTGAAGGCAGAGGCTTAACCTGCTGAGCCTCAGGTGCCCCTCTTGCTTTTACTTTTAACCTAGCTATTCATATTCTACACTTTTTTTTTTCTCTTTCAAAGTCAATAAAAATAAGTTTCTGGACTTTTTAAGGTCTCATTTATTCTCACATGAATTGGCAGAAATGAGTAACATTCACGTGTGTGATGAATCTCCGGCAATCCCTCCATCATCCCCAGGGAGAGAAAACCCCTCATTATCCACGTCAGGATGAGGCACGGCTGTCTTCAGACCCCTCATAGGCAATCGCCATGCTCCTGCCCCCGGGGTGCTTAACTGGGTCCACTGAACTCAGGGGTACCTGTGGGTTTTTCTTCCCTGGAGGTCTGTGAGATGTTCGGGGTCTTCATAAGGGACAGTTCTGGTTTTGGGGACAAAAACATGATAGATTATTTTTGTTGAATCCTGAGTTTCCATTTACTAATCTTTTGGCAGGATTTTTGCATCCTCACCACTTTAAAAAAGAATGTTTGGACAGTTTTTCCTGGACAATTTTCTCTATTCTAAATAGGAAATCTTCATCAGCTCTGACAGAGAGGGAGAGAAAGAATGTCTCCACTCTTCCCCTCTAAGTGGGTGTCCAGGCGGCTAAGACAGCCGGTTGTGCTGATCTCAGACAGGAGTTGTGCCCAACTTCTGGCCGATGGAGTAGCCCTGTGTGGGATCGAAGGTTGATCGGAATCTTCCTCCTTTACAAGAACTTCTCCTCTGGTACATTGGCTCCCCTTCGTGCAGCTGTCCGTGGGGTTTCTGGCAAACCTGAGTTTGAGTTGGCCTGAAGGCTCCACTTCCTCTCAAGACAGTTTTGTTGCATTTCTGGATATTAAACATTAGCCAAAAAAAAAAAAAAAAAAAATCACCTCGGCTGGGTGTGCAGCCAGCTGTCCACTTAGACCAGCACAGACCACAGCACGAAGAAGTCATTTCCCTCCATCATCTCAATGCTTTTCCTGCTGGCTGACTGTCCCCAGGCCCTGGAGAGACCTGAACGTCTAGATTTAGCTTCTTAATCAGTGACATGATATGATTACTGTGAACAGTAGTTCAGCATCAAATTTTGTAATCACTAGAGTGTCAACATTTGTCATTTCAGGGAAAAAGAAAAAAAAAGTTATGAAGCTTTGGGTAAATACCTACTATAACCACCATCTACTAGAAATATGAAGGCTGGTTTCTGAAAATAATTAAAAGAGAAAAAAGTTTAAAAAAACCCGGTAAGCCCTTGAGGTGAATGAAACAGAATATCTAAGCTTATGAACCACACTGTAACTTTTAAAAGTTGTTCCTCTTGTTGATCTAAATTTTATTGCAGGCTCTGGATAATACTGAGTCAGAAACTCCCTCGAAGTCTAACATGAAATGATCAGATGGGCAGTGTATTGTACAAGTCTTGTAAGAAGAAAAGAGAAAGCTTTTTTAGCTTCCTTTTTATTGGTCTGATTTTTAAACCCTTGGGTGTGCAAAAAGTAGAATTCAAGTAAGTGCTGGAAAACTTCTGAACACCGTCCTTCAACTTGTCAATTACTTTAGGGCAGTATGAGATGGATAGAAACGTATCTGTTTGATTTTGTTCTCTTTCCCCGGGATTTTCTGAGTTTCCTGGTTATTCAACTGAGCACAAATTGCTGTTCATAAAGATACTCTGCCATGATTCCTGATTTGCTGGCTGTCATGCCCATTAATACCCAACTACGCTGTCAGACTGTCACTCCTTGTTGTTGTCACGATTTGTTTCACACAAGGTACTTGATTCAAGAGGGAGAGGGAGGAGAGAGAAAAAACCCCTCTGTGGTCCTGGTTCATCTTGGGAAGTACACAGGAGTGATAGAAAACATGAGGGAAAAACACACGCACTACTTTCATCCCTAACAATTAATTGCCTAGCACATAACTTAGATATATTTTTAAGAGGAACACACACCCCTCTCGGAGCTTGAAATGTGGCGGAGTTCAGATCAGCTCTCAGAAACATTCCCGTGCACAGTTCTCAAGTTGCTTCCTCTGACATAGCCCAGAGCACATTCTCCAAATGAAGAGAAACCACCATTGCTCGGAGCACACGGCTCACGGTGCTGTTATTAGGCACCCGAGGGTGGCATGTTGGCAAGGCACTCCGAGAAGGAAGTTCCAGCTCTCTGGGAGCCCAAGAAGCGGAGTGTCTAGTGAGGTTTAATTGCAGTGCCATTGCTCATTCCGGTTTGGGGCAGGGTTTTAGTCTGCCTTTAAAGAACGGTGGTGTTGAGTGACGGCACAGAGTCTGTCACCAGCAACCCTTCCGCCCTGTGCGGGTGCCTCTCCAGTTCTGTCCCATCCCCTGCTTGGCAGAAATCTCCCTGCTCCTGAGAGGATGGGAGGAGGCAAGCTTCTCCTTCATGACCCTTTTCCCACATGGGGTAAGAGGTCCTGCCCACAGCTGGATGCGTTTGTGAAAGTGCCAGAGCCCTTGGTGGAGGTGGAGCTGGCAGCCCCTGGAGTTCGCCCTCAGCTCCGCTGCCCTCCCTGTGAGAGTTCCTCCTGCTCCCTCCTTTAGCTTGCCTCTCTCCAGGCCACCACACCTCTCCCCTTGAATGGAGAGCACTTCCCCATAGAACTCCCAGGTGTTCTATAGTGTCTAGCTCCTCTTCAGTAACAGAGTCCTGGGTATTGTCTTTGAGTCGGTGTTTCTACTCAGAAGAAGCAAATGAAGAATCCAGATAAGGGTCCTTCCATCGGCATCCTCACAGACCCACCCATCCTTTGCTTGAATCTCCTCAGTGAGAGCCTCGCTCTGGAGGGGCCACTTCCACGGGCGAGACACTCAGAGGTTCCTCCTTGTGGGACCGTGAGCCCTGTGGACAGTGACCACATGAAGACTTCAGATGTCTTCTTTTAAGCCTCCCTCCTACAGGCTAGACATCTTCACCTCTAAACCTCTCTAATTATCTCACCAGATCTGTTGTAAAATGAAATTTCCAGGTTGAAAACCGTACTCTAGATGTGATAGACTCAGCATAGGATACGTGCCAAACCTCCTTCCTGTAATCTTTATACTTTGTCCCATTTATAAATCTAAATTAGTTTTCTTTTTCTTTCTTTCTTTTTCCTCCCCCAGCTACAGTGTACCATTGGATAACATGTACTTTATAGTCAACTTAGATGCACTGAATATCTACTATGAATGTAAAAAATTTAGTCATTTAGATGCTTGGCATCCAATATCAGGTATTCAAACCTCACAGATGTTTGGGACTAATTTTCCAGTTAATATGGAAATTTTGTCATGTTACTTTACCCCATAGTTTGCAATAATTTGAAAGAATGAAAATTTAAAGATTAGTTTCTAAAAGTAATTAAATAGGGGCTCCTGGGTAGCTCAGTCGTGGAGCATCTGCCTTCAGCTCAGGTCATGATCCCAGAGTCCTGGGTTCGAGCCTCACATCGGGCTCTCTGCTCAGCAGGAAGCCTGCTTCTCCTTCTCCCACTCTCCCTGCTTGCATTCCTGCTCTCACAATCTCTCTCTCAAATAAATAAACAAAATCATTAAAAATATAAATAAAAGAAATGGAATATATAGTGAATTAGAAATTAAGCTTATACTATTAAAAAATTGCTAGTAACTAAAGCAGTGAAATTTCCATGCCTTCTGGAATAATAGCCATAACTTTTGAATCACAGAGCATGTGACCAATCACATGGCAAGTGCCTTTGCATGAAAACAGTGCTTTATGCAATTCAGGGTCTACCGGCAGTAAACATCACCTTTCTGCCTACCTTTGAAGTATGTAAGCTGGAATAAAAGGGAGTAAGCCACAACAAATATTATAAAAACAGACTGAAATCCTTGAGGTATAAAAACACAACTTCAAGAAGAAAACATAAAAAAATATTTTTATTACTTTTAGATAGGGAAAAAATATCTTAAACAGAACACCAAAAAGGGCTTAACTATTTAAAAAGGTTGTTAAATTACACTTTGTTGACATTGAGACCTCTTATTTAGCAAAAGACATCATTAATGGAGTCAAAAGCCATGCCACAGACTGGGGGAATATATTTGTAATACGTCTATACAAAAACGGCACTTCACAAGAAAAATATTTCAGTGAGCTCACACTAAGGTGTTTGCTGTCTTTAGTCATCTTGAGAAAGCAAGGTAGAACAATGAGATGCTACTATAGTACAAAGTCTGGGCAAGGATACAGAGCAAGTGGCATTCTCTTTATTTCTGGTGAGACTATACATTGTTACAAAAACTTTGGGAGATATCAGGCAGTAGAAACTAACACTAAATGTGTGCCCACATTCCAACTCAAGAAACCCGTGCCTAGGTAGTATCCAACAGAAACATGTAGAAACGTCTCACAGACATGATGTTCAGTGAAAGAATCTCACTGAAGAAGCGTAGAAACTGATGATGTCATTTATAAGGAGTTGGTAACAGACAAAACTATTTTCTGATTTTTTAAATCTGAAGAGTGGGTATCTTGGGAGGTTATTGACTGAGAAAGGGCAAAAGGGTACTGGAATGTTCTAAGCCTTAATATCAGTGGGGCTATGTAGATGTGTATCTATCATCTATCTATCTACCTATCTATCTATGTCTATGTATACAATTTATCAAGTTCTATTTTTAAATGCATGCATCTTGTTGTATCAGGTCATATTCTAATAAACAAGTAAAACAAATGGGTTATGAAAGGCAGGAAACCCTCTCTTAAATAAAGAAAGACCAACAGAGGCACAAACAGAGATTGGCTGCAAGAGGAGGAAGGCCAGAAACGACAGGAAGCAGGACCCTTCAGACTCAGGCACAGAGTCTGCTGACGATCAAGATCGGGCAGGAGCTCTGCCAGCCAGACGTCAATAAATGCGGTTTTGAAAGCACTGGGGGAAAGCTGTAAAGGCCAGCTATAAACTGGTAGATTTTTATTCAAATATAGTTATGTTAATAACTATATTAAACGTAAGTGGACTAAATATGCCAATTAAAGATAGATATTCTCAGATTGAATAAAAAAGAAATAGTCAACTATATGTTGTCTTCAGGTATCTACTTTAAATACCAGGCTACAGATATGTTAAAGTAAAAGGACATGAAAAAGTTACTCTTTGTTGACACTAATGAAAAGAAAGTGTGGTTTTCTTAATATTGTATGAAGTAAACTTCAAAAAAAGGAAGATTTCTTGCTGTAAAGGAGCACAATATATAATGATAAAAGAGCCAATTTACCAAAATAAATAAATAAATAACAATCCTAAAGGGCTACACATCTAACAACAGGATTACAAAACATAGAAAGAATAGACTTAGAGACTGAAAGAAGGAACAGAAATCACAAAATTATAAATAGATTTCTGATTTCAGCAACAAGATGTAAGGAGCTTCTAAGTCATCACATCACCTCCAATGTTACAGCAAGAAAAACCTGAACAAACTGAAAATTTACAAGTCTCATGCATGGCTGATGGGAACCTACAGCCACTCTGGAAAACAATCTGACAGTTTCTTAGGCAGTTAGACATAAAATTACCTTATAATCCACAAATCCCAGTCCTAGGTCTTATCCCCAAGGAAAGAAGACTTAGTGTTCATATGAATACCTGTACACAAATGTCTAGAGCAGAATTATTCATAATCACTTGAACAGGAGACAATCCAAATATCTTTTAACTGATGAATGGGTAACCAAACTGTGGAACATCTAAAATGAAGTACTAGCCAGTAGTAAATAACAAACAACTAATACTACCATAAGGACAAGTCTTAAATGCATTTGAAATGTGAAAGAAGCCAGACCCAAAAGGCTACATGTTAAATTACATTCTGTAAAAGTTAAACTATAGAAATAAGACTAGTGTTTCCCAGGGATTGGGGCCCCAGTGATTGGTCATCACAAATGTTCACAAGGAAAGTTTTACGAATAAAGAAATGTTCTGTATATTGATTGTGGTGGTGGTTATATGGTTATTTTCATTTTTTAAAAACTAATAAAACTGGAAAACAATATGGAGTTTCCTCAAGAAGTTAAAAATAGAGATGTCCTATGAGCCAGCAATTGCACTACTGGGTATTTGATCCAAAGATAGAGATGTAGTGAAAAGAAGGGGCACCACAATATTCGTAGCAGCAATGGCCACAGTCACAAAACTATGGAAGGAGCTGAGATGTCCATCAAAAGATGAATGGATAAAAAGATGTGGTTCATATATATAATGGAATATTACTCACCCATCAGAAAGGATGAATATCTACCATTTAAATCAACATGGATGGAACTGGAGGGTATTATGCTAAGTGAAATCAGTCAAACAGAGAAGGACAACTAGCATATGGTTTCACTCATATGGTGGAATATAAGGAATAGTGCAGAGGACCATAGGGGAAGGGAGGGGAAACTGAGTGGTAGAAAATCAGAGAGGGATACAAACCATGAGAGACTCTTAACTCCAGGAAACAAACTGAGGATTTCTGAATGGGAGGTGGGTAGGGGGCTTGGTAACTGGGTGATGGGTATGAAGAAGTGCATGTGGTGTGATGAGCACTGGATGTTATACACGACTAACGAATTATTGAACATTACATCAAAAACAAATGATATACTATATGTTGACTAATTGAATTTAAATAAAAAATAAAAGGAAGAGGAGCATGAGTCTCATCTTTGCGTGGGACCTGGGGTTTTTATTGACAATTGTGGGGTGGCACATGTGTCCTCTCAAGCATCCAGGAACTGGTCAGAACAAGGACAGGGTCCAGGTGTCCATCAGAAGTCACTTTATTCCCTGGAGCCAGGAGGTCTTGGTGTCCAGATGTCTAACTCCAGTAGTCTGGAATATGCACATGATGGCCTCCCCCCAAGTCACTGCTTAGATGTTATCTATCATGTTACAAGTCTCCAAAGATATCATGAACTCCTTGCCCTTATGAAGAGGATATACATTAAGGCGTGTGTAAGGTGAGGGTGCAGGTCCTGGCAAGAATAGAAACAGGAAAGGCAGCAAAAAGCAGATTTTCATGGAACCCTTCAGTTTCCCTGTCTCAAATGCTACAAAAAGCCATACGAGAAAGAATGGTCCTGATATTAGTATGATGGATAAAAGCTCAGACTTTGAAGCCAGTGTGCTTATGTATGAATTCCAGCTCTGACGGTTAACTACGTGATCTTAGATAAGTTACTTATTTTCTCTGTGTCTCTTGTTTTTTCGTCTGTAAGACAGGGTTAATAACAGCCTTTCATGAGTTAACACGTGTACACTTCTTAGAACAGTGCTGATGTGTATTAAGTGCCATGCAGGTACTTTCCATAAAATGAAAAATGGCATGCCTTAAACAACTAATGACATGTAGGAAAAGAAATCAATTTGACCTTGATGTTTTAAACATCCTTTTTCAAGGGGCACAGATTTAGTGAAATAGGCTCACTTTTTTTTCTTCGCCAGTCCAAACTATCTGGTTTTGAAATAAACAATATTATATAGTTCTAACAATGAGGTTTAATATTGCCTTCTTCAATTTTTTGAAAGTGCCCATGGACAGATGAGAAGATAATAAAAATTATAAGAACTAAATAAAAATGTAATGGGAGAGCCCACTAAATTTGGAGGTGAAGGCATTAGGGACAGCTTCGAATTTCTGGACTCTGCCTCCAAATACAATCACATTGGGGTTTAGGCACTTAACATACACATTTCAGGGGGACATGAATAGTCCATGATAGTATATAACATAAATTAGGGTGTTAGCCACCAGAATAATTAAGAATACTATGTCAAAAAAGAGAAAAAAGAATAGGGGTGCCTAGCTGGCCCAGTCAGTTAAGCATTCAGCTCTCAGTTTTGACTCAGGTCATGATCCCAGGACCCTGGGACCCAGTTTCCTGTTGGGCTCTGTACTCAGCAGGGAGTCTGCTTGTCTCCCTCTCTCTGCCCCTCCCCCTGCTTTCTCACTCTCTCAAATAAATAAATATTTTTTAAAAGTATAATATTTTGGGGCGCCTGGGTGGCTCAGTGGGTTGGGCCGCTGCCTTCGGCTCAGGTCATGATCTCAGGGTCCTGGGATCGAGTCCCGCATCGGGCTCTCTGCTCAGCAGGGAGCCTGCTTCCCTCTCTCTCTTTGCCTGCCTCTCTGCCTACTTGTGATCTCTCTCTGTCAAATAAATAAATAAAATCTTAAAAAAAAAGTATAATATTTTAATATTATGAATGAACAATAAGAATGGGAACTGGAAATAGAACAAATGAATTATTTATTTTTAATGTAATTACTTACCATATTGTTGGAATTATTTTTTGCTACATACACATATGATTTCAAAAATAAAAAGAAATATACTTTGAGAAACACCCCAAATACTGGTTGTTTATATTGTGCTAAGTAACATCCTTATTCCAACCAGGGTTATTTTTCGGGATTGAAATCGTTGTTGCAGGACTTTATTAAGCGAATAAAAAGAAAAGAAAACGTCATGCATCTTTATAGGAAAATATAGTTTTAAATGTTATTTTCTTTTGTTTTTAAAAATACATTTTCCTCTTAAAGTTTTTAATAATTAAGTCTCTATAAAGGAAAGGAAATAAGATGTTGCCATAATTGAGATGTAAGAAAACTTCAAACACAGAGGTTGTTTTTTATGATTCCTAAGGGGAAAATCTGATAGTTATTTAGACCAAGAATCTGAATAACAATGATGTGTGCATAGCTTTAAAAATAATTTGTTGGTGGCTGTTACAGTTTAAACCAGTAACTTCTTACTTCTTTGTAAGGTAAATAGCTTTTTTGACTTCCAAATTGCAAGGACAACTTAGGGTCAAGATCAGGTGTCTGGCTGATATGAAATAAACAAGACTGTCAAAATGGCAGAAGAATGGCATGCACCTGCCCCAGATACTGACACAACTACCTATTTCTGGAAGCACTCAGACTCCAGGGAGTACTCAGAGGGTCCAGAGGCTACTTAGTCAACCAGCCAGTTCTGGAGTTAGTTAATTTTGGAATTCATAATTCAATGCACATACAGCTGGTGTTTGAAGCCAGGAGATCTTTAAACTGTCTCTCTACCAGGAACTTTCAGTCCTAGCTCTTCATGGGAAGACAGAAGCACTTCTTTTAGAAACAGAAGGAAAAAGAGGCCAAGGTTAAGCAGTATGCTGGGAAGGTGATGGCAATGAGCAGTGAGAGATAAGGCCGGCAGACGGGACTTTCTCTGGACGGCATGTTCACGGGGCCGTCGGGCTCCTATTTGAGTCACAATTGCTGAAAATGGTTCTTTGGTTGCTGCTATCCTCCCCTCTCATTCAGCAGAGCATAGAACTAAAGAACAGAAAACCTGTTGACCTTCTAATTATCGGCGAAGGATGCTCTGTGTGAGCTATCATCTACCCTCATATTTTAGAGAAGCAGAATAGTTTTATAATTGTCTTAGAATGGCCAAAATTAGCAAGACAGGAAACAACGTGTGTTGGAGAGGATGTGGAGAAAGGGGAACCCTCTTACACTGTTGGTGGGAATGCAAGTCGGTGCAGCCACTTTGGAGAACAGTGTGGAGATTCCTCAAGAAATTAAAAATAGAGCTTCCCTATGACCCTGCAATTGCACTACTGGGTATTTACCTCAAAGATACAGATGTAGTGAAAAGAAGGGCCATCTGTACCCCAATGTTTATAGCAGCCATGGCCACGGTCGCCAAACTGTGGAAAGAACCAAGATGCCCTTCAACGGATGAATGGATAAGGAAGATGTGGTCCATATACACTATGGAGTATTATGCCTCCATCAGAAAGGATGAATACCCAACTTTTGTAGCAACATGGACGGGACTGGAAGAGATTTTGCTGAGTGGAATAAGTCAAGCAGAGAGAGTCAAGCAAGTATCATATGGTTTCACTTATTTGTGGAGCATAACAAATACTATGGAGGACAAGGGTAGATGGAGAGGAGAAGGGAGTTGAGGGAAATTGGAAGGGGAGGTGAACCATGAGAGACTATGGACTCTGAAAAACAACCTAAGGGTTTTGAAGGGGCGGGGGGTGGGAGGTTGGGGGAACCAGGTGGTGGGTATTAGGGAGGGCACAGATTGCATGGAGCACTGGGTGTGGTGAAAAAACAATGAATACTGTTACGCTGAAAAGAAATAAAAAATTTAAAAAAATTGTCTTCATTTTTAACTTTCCCCTTTAACCAACTTGAAGAGTTATCTCTGCCAACAATTCCTAGCAGCCCACCTGAAGATTTATTGGTCCCATAGTATTTTCTAAATATCAATGTTTAGTTAATGGAGTGATATTGCAACAGGTCTCCCCTTTTAAATTGTATTTAATGGCATAGTGGGGATTGTCAGTTTCCATAAGCATGTATCCCCACCCTTCCTTTATCACAAGAATATATGTTAATTTTGGAGTTTCAGGGGCAATTACAGCAACCAGCAGATGCTCTAGCCACCAATCAAAGTCCTAGCGTGGAAGTTCCCACCTTCTCACACCTTCTCACCTTCATTGACTCATTGAATGCAAACCCAACAGCATAATGACCTCCAAGGTGATGGCACCACCAGGCCAAATGAAGTTTTTAACCAAACCACCACTTTGCATAAGCATTCCGAACTTCACTGAAAAGGATAGATAAAGAAGGAATTTCATAAGAAAAGAAGACATCTGTTGCCTCCCATGTCTTGGCGTCTCACATTGCCAGGTTCCTGTGGATAGCTTTTGGTCCACTCATATTTCTGGGACAGGCAGAAATCTTCCCAGTGAGCTCTTTAGAGTGTGAACATCAGAACTTCAATAGCCATATTATGAGGTAATAAATATAATACCAATGTGGGTCATTTCTTGAAATACCTATCCTTCACATGGTAAAACACTGTGGCGGCTACAACCAAATCAAATTGAAGGGAGGGAAAAAAAACAAAAACAAAAAAACAAACAAAAAAACCCATATCTTCAAATAACAACCAACTATGAAAGTTATTTCTTAGTGAAGAAAGGGACTGAATTGCTGGGATTCCCTCGGGTTTTATTATGAGTGTCCATTTCCGGGTTTTGTTACACTTTATTGCCTCAAAACATGAATGCATCTGTCTCCAATGATGCTTATTTTTTCCAGCCATTTCCCACTGCATTAGTGACAGAAACCCATCCAGTGGTACCCATTCTATTTCAGTTTTATAACATCACTATACTCAGAAGGGCTGAATGCAATTTTTAAAAATAAAATAAAACAATGATTTTTACCATCCGAAACCTGCTTTGAAGACTCCTGTGAAAATATGGTGGTGGGATGATGCAGGTCGATGGGAGAATGAAAACACCTCCACTTTAAAAAATTTCTGCCTGTTGAAATATAAAATACCACAGGTTAAAAAGCAATTTCCCACACAATCCCCAAGGTTAAAGAGAAATTTGGATTGACTCTGAAACTTGCAAATATTGCTCCCCAAGTGTGACTTCCTTCTCAGTCTCTCTTTATGGCGTTCTTTGCAATGCAAAGGTTTTTAATTTTGAATATTGGGGAATTCAATTTACAGATGATTTTTCTCTTATGGTATCCTGCTTTTGGTGTCATATTAAAACTCTGCCTACCTTGTGGTTATAAAGAGTTTCTTTAATGGATTATTCTGAAAGTATATAATTTTATGTTTTATATTTAGACCTATGATCCATTCTGAGTTAATTTGTTTAAAGTGTAAGGTTTAGGTTGATGTTCTTTTCCATGTATTTAGAGGTATAAATGTCTCAGCAACATTGGGAGGAAAACTGTCCTTCTCCACTGAACTGTCTTTGTGTCTTTGTCTGAATCAGTAGAGCACGTCTGGGTGGGGCTACTTACACTTCCGTTCTCCTGCCCGGGTCTGTGTGTTGCTTTATCAATTCCACACTGTCTTTATGACTGCAGCTTTAGAGCACACCTTAATATCAGAAATGCGAGCCTCCCAGTTGACTCTTTTTCAAAATACTTGAGCCGTTCTAGTTCCTTTACATTTCCACCCACACTTTAGAATCGGCTGGTAAGTATCTACAAAGAATCCCCGCTTGGATTTTGTTGGTGATTGCAACGAACCTGCTGTATGTCACTTTGCAGAGAGTTCACACGGTGACTGTGTTGCATCTTCCGAAGTGTGAACATGGTCTTTTCCTTCTGTTTTAGGATCTTCGTTCCCTATCAGGAACATTTTTTTTTTTTCAGTTTTCACAATATATTTCTTACATATAATTTTGTTATGCTTATAACCTAAATATTATGTTCAGAGTAGAGATATTATAAATGGTACCCTTCTCTAAATTAATATTCTCAGTTGTTTATTGATTTTTTATAGAAATAAAATTGATTTTTATATGCTGACCTTGTAGTTTGTGTCCTACTGTTGTTCTCTCTTAACTTAGTCCTGAGTTGTTCTGTTATTGTCAGAGCTTGTGTAGATGTCCTTTATCAAATTAAGGGATTTCTCCTCTATTCTTACTTTTCTGAGGGTTTTTATTGTAAGTGAATGTTGACAGCTTTGTGTGCATCTACTGAGATATTCATGCAAGTGTTCTTCTGGTGTGTTGGTACATTGTACAGTGTTGGTACATTACGTCGACATTTTAATGTTACTCATATTTGGTAATACTTGAAGGTTGAAACAGCACTACTATTTTGGGGTGAATTCCTTTAGGTCATGATGTATTACCGTCCTCTAAAGCAGGAGAGTTTTTTGGCAAGACTGTAACACAATACTACAAAGTGTTCACATTGATAGTGAAACAGTCTAGTAATCTTAATCAGATTCTCCTAGTCTTAATAGTACTCACACACCTTGTATGCAATTGTGGTTTGCATACTCCTTGTATGCAATTTTATCAGATATGTGGCCTGCATGTACACACCATCATGGGCAAGACCCTGAGCTGTGTCATGGCTGCAAGGATGCCTCATATCCCCCTTCTACCACCATGCTTGTTTCCCCCCACTCAGGATTTCTCCTGCTTCCCCGCCTCATCCTGAATCCTTGGCAACAGCTAATCGGGTCTCATCTCTGGAATATTGTCATTCCAAGAAAGCTCCATAAAAGGAGTCAGTCATATGGCATGTAACCTTTTGAGACTAGTTTTTTCCCCAGTGAGTATAATTCCTTTGAGTTTCGTCTAAGTCATGTGCGCCAACAGCTCACTCTCTCTTGCAGCTGCGTGGTCCTCCATGCTCCACCCATCCTGTGGTTTGCTTAACTGTTCAACCATTGAATGACATCTGGGTTGTTGTCAGTTTTTTAGCTACTCTAATAAAGCTGCTATGAACATTCACGTACAAGTTTTCGTGTGAGCATAAGATTTCATTTTTCTGGAATAAATCCCCAAGAGTGCAACTGCTGGGTTTCGTGGTAGTTTCATGTTTTAAAAGCAACTGGCAAACTGTTTTCTGTAGAGGTTGTATCACTTTACATACGACCAGCAATGCAGGAATGATCCAGCTTCTCCTTGCCAACATTTGCTAATGTCACTATTTTTTATTTTATCCATTTTGATAGGTGTGTAGCGATATCTCATTGTGGTTTTAATTTGCATTTCCCTGATGGCTAATGATGTTGAGCATCTTTTCATGTGCTTATTTGCCATCTGTCTATTCTCCTCCGTAAAATGTCTCTTCACATGTTTTGCCCATTTTCTAATTGAGTTTTTGTGTGTGTGTGACTATTGAGTTTTGAGAGTTCTTTATCAGTTCTAGATACAGATACTTTATGGGATATGTGGCTTCCCACCAGTGTGTAGCTGCCATTTCATTTTCTGCTGGGGTCTTGCAAGGCTCTGATGCTCCAGACTCCAGGGAGAAAAGACCTTCTCTGGGCCCCACCTCTCATTAATCGGGAGGCTGGAGAACCCTGGACTGGGTCCTCTTTCTCTGTAGTGTGGGTGTCCTAAGATGCCTTGCTTCTCTGTTATCCCTGCAGTCCTCTCATCCTTAGCCAGACTGTTTTAACTATTCACTTTACGGAACTTTCCTTTGGTTGCTTCTTGCACCATTTCCAGGCTTTAGCAGGAAAGCATAGAGAAATGAGTTTATGCTGTCTTGTCTGGACTGGAGCAGGTCATCCCCATTTAAAGTGATGGGTTAGGTTAAAATCTGCCAACTTAATAGTTGTTTTCGACTTCTTCCATACTTCTTCGTTTCCTTATTCCCAACTTTTCTTCCTTTTCTTGGGTTAATTAAAAAGTTTTTATGATTCTTCTTATCTCCCCTACTGACTTACTATTTTATTTTCTTTTTTTAATGTGTTTTTTTTTAATGTGTTTGTCAACTCACCAGAGTCTACTTTCAAATACTATTACTCTTCGCATGTACGGTAACAAACTTAAAACAGCATATTTCCCATTATTGTCTACATCCTTCATTCTTCCCAGTGTGTGATTACAACTCTCCCAGGTAAGCAAGTAACAAATCTTTCTTCTTGAAGGTGTCCATTTCTCCTTCCATTTTGGGAAAGTTGTCTGCTCTGTATCTTTAGTTCTCCAATGGATTAAAAAGAAATTTATGAATTTGAAGTTAGTTTGGATTTTTTTCATTGTAAGTTTGGGCGAAACCTTCTTTCCCATTCATCGCATCCCCGTGCAGAAGTTCTGGTCTTTAAATGTGAAGCTCTTTCATGATGTATTTCCCTGATTGTGTAATGTTGGATTCAATTGTTAAAATCTATATCCATCAGGTATGTTGAGCTGTAGATTTCTTTCTTATAACTTTGTTCATTTGGTTTTGGTGTCAACTTCACGCTGACCTCATAAAATGAACAGGGAAGTATTCCCTACTCTTCTATTTTCTGCAATATTTTTGAGGGATTATGATTTTTTACCATAATGTTGGGTTGAATTTACCAGTGAATCCATTTGGATCTGGAGTTTTGTAAAGGTAAATATTTTTTTAGAAGATTTTATTTATTTATTTGACACAGAGAGAGAGCAAGAGCGAGAGAGAGAGAGAGAGAGAGAGAGATCACAAGCAGGCAGAGAGGCAGGCAGAGATGGAGGGGGAAGCAAGCTCCCTGCTGAGCAGAGAGCCTGATGCGGTCCTTGATCCCAGGACCCTGAGACCGTGACCTGAGACAAAGGCAGAGGCCTAACCCACTAAGCCACCCAAGCGCCCCTAAAGGTGAATATTTTTAATTATAGATTACATTTCCTTAGTGTATATAGAGTCACTGAGATTATTCATTTCTTCTTGAGTGAGTTTTGGTAATCTGCATATTTTGAAGTATTTATCCATTTCACCTAACTTGGAAATGTTAACGACATAAAGTTTTTCATAATTTTTATCTTATTATTCTTTTCTTACTTTTATCCTAAATGTGGGATATCTAGCAATGTCCTCTCCTATATCTCTGACATTGTCTTGTTGATGTTATTATTATTATGTAATTTCTGTAGTGTTGTAGTAATGCCCCTTTTTTCATTCCTGACATTGTAATTTGTGTCTTAGTTCCATTTTGTCTGGCTTATTGTGACTGAATATGTTTCAATTTTCTTTTCATAGAACCAGATTTTGTTTTTATTGATTTGTTGGTCCATTGTCAAATTTATTTATCTTTTCTCTTTATAATTTCCCCACTTCTGTTGACATAAGGTTTAATTTGTCTCTCTTTCTTTTTTCAGCTTTCTAGAGTTATAATTGACATACAATATTGTGTAAGTTTAATTGTCTGACCTGGCAACTTAATACATGTATATATAGTGAAATGATCACCACAATAAGGTTAGTTAAGGTTTATCTTAATGTGGAAGCTCAGATAATTGATTTGAGGTTCTTCTTTTATAACATGAACATTTAGTACCATACATTTTTCTCAAAGTGTTGTTGCAATTACAAACCGTATTTTGAAATGCTGATTTTTATTTAATTCAGCTTAAACTATTTTCTAATTTACCTTGTGATTTCTTCTTTGGCCCATAAATTATTCTGATGTGTGTTATTTAATCTGCAAATATTTAGGGATTTTTCACATATCTTTTTGTTGTTAGTTTCTGGTTCAATTCTGTTTTGATCAGAGAAAATAATTTGTATCATTTCAGTCTTTTAAAAGTTACTTATTCTCATTTTTATGGCCAATATTAGTCATCTGTAATTGTGGAAAGATAAAGCTTAGCTGGGTTTCCCAGTGTTCCTGACACTTTTCATATACCCTGAGAATTTCATCTATAGGCATGGGTCTGGCTAATTGCTCTGATCCACAAAGATAATAAAAGTTCTCTTATCTTTCAAGATGTCAAATAGTGACTGCCCAATAGTGACATTCGTCCAGGGTGAATGAAGCCCAGCGCACTGGAGACATCTCTATGTGGTAGGACCCTACATACATAGGGCTGCTGGTTAATGGAGAGATTTATTACTCACCAAAAGACTGGGGTAAGGACAGGACCTTCTAGAACGGACAAGAGTAGTTACCTCTTCTCACTTAAAGAGCAGGAATATCCTATTATTCTTGTTCTTCACTGTGCTGGTTTCCTAGAGCTACTGTAATAAAATTGTGGCTTAGAACAATAGAAATACGTCCTCATGATTCTAGGAAAGGAAGGTTTGAAATTGAGGAAGGGCAGCGCTCCATCGGAAGGCTCCTGGGGAGAATATGGTTTGTGGCTCCACTGAAATTCTTTGGTTTACCACAGTCTATGTCTCCATCATCATAATCTCCCTCTGTGTCTGTGCCCTTCACTTCTTGTATTGACTCTAGCCACATTGGCTTAGCGCCCACCCTAGTGACCTTTTCTTAACTTGGTTATCTCTCGAAAGGCCCCATTTCCAAATGAGATTGCATTAGCAGGTACCAGAGGTTAGGACTATAATATATCTTTTATTTCAAATAAAATAAATAAATTTATTAATTTTAAGCAAAATTAAACCCACAACAGATGACTGCTAGAAATGTCAAATTTAACATGTCCATACTGAAATTCTAATATGTCCAACTGAAATATCTGCTGTCAAACTCCCTCTTGTCTTTTGATGTCAAGTTTATCTACCAATTACCCAGATCAAACATCTTGGAGTCACCTCTGACTATCCTCATTTTCTCATAACACGTGACCAATATCTAAGAAATCTTGGTTGTCTGACCACTTCTGTTGTCACTGCTTTGGTTCAAGATATCATATTTATAATTGTTTTATAATATTACATTGTGTCCCTGTACTATACCTTATATGACAGTATCATAATGGTTAATTTTTGCTCCAAATGTTCACTATCATAAATGGCATTGTGACAATAATTCTCATGCAAACATCTTTCTACACTTACATAATTATCTCCTCTAAAAATAAAATCATAGAAGTTGCAGTCAACTTACAATTTGTTCAAGTGTCTTTCAAAAAGTTGTACAAACTGGTTCCTTTCAAATGATCTGTCAATTTATAAGTAAGATAAACTTCTTTACCCTCTGATATGGGTGTTGGTTTTTGAGAAAAGTTGAGCTATTTGTTTCTTCTGTTTACTTTAAACTAATATTTATTGTATGACCACCAGAAACCAAGCACTGTTGTAGACACAGGTTCCTGCCTTCCTGAAGCTTAAATTCTAGTTGGGAAGACAGACTATAAATAATACACATAGTAAACAAACAAGTTATATAGTATATTAGAAGGTGACATCCACTGTGTCCAACATTCTGTTCCTGAAACATGTGTTAATATGTAAATAATACATATAAATGTATATTCTATGAAGAAAGAGAATCTGTCTCTACCATGCTCCTTACTTCCTTCTGAGCTCTCAGAATGCCTTTAACATCCTTATTTCTACCAACAGTCTCTTCAAGGGAATTTGTGCTTTTTCTATTACTCCCCTCAAAATAATTTTTTCACTTTCTAAACATTATCCAATTCCACAGGCTTTCAATATGTTTAAGTATTTGTTATAGCAGCACCCCACTCTTGGTACCAAATTGTGTCTCAGTTGGGGAACTACCGGAAATCCAAAACTAGCTGTGTGTGTGTGTGTGTGTGTGTGTGTGTACTATAAATAAAGACAGAGAGAGCAACAATGAGGCTTTCACAATCGTGAGAGCTGCCTATCCAATGAGGAAATTTCAAGTCAGGCAGCAGGTAGGTGATTCATTCGAGTGAGACTGTAGTGGAAGCAGGATTTCTTCTTCAAAGGAACCTCAGTTTTACTGATAAATCCTTTCCTCTGACTGGATGATATGCACCTACATTATCAGGGGTGATCTCCCTTACTTAAAGCCGGCTGAAAAATAACTTGGGTTTGGGTTTGATTGAATAACTGGGCACTACAGCCTAGCCAAGTTGTCACGTGAACGCAACCACCACACTCACACACTGGCAGTTTGCGTGGGAAGAATTCTCATCAGTTTTTATTGTGTTGCCTTAGAGGTAAAAATTAGGGGCAAAAGGGGGCCATCAGACTTATTATTTACTGTGAGGCATTTAATCCGAAATCTGTCTCTGATCCAGAATGCCTCATGTGTGAATTCAAGATAAAATTAACAAAGATGAATATTAAAAACCCAACAGTCATCTAATAATAAAACTATAAATTTTAAGGGAAAGTTTTACTAGTTTAATTAAATGTTACAATTTTTGAGAACACCTTCCAAAACATGCATCAATGATTTATTGCTATAACTCAGTTCAGTGTCTCAGCATCTGTTGACTGTGGATGAAATTCTTCAGTACTCTCTAGAGTGTTAATATAAAATCACACTGTATGGTGTTTATTGCCCAGTTATGGAAACCATCAAATTGACTCTATGTTGTACTTTGGCTTCTTCATTCATGTCTTTTATCAACTAACTTTTGGAGTTCTTTTTATTGAGTTCATATTGTTATTAAATTCTGCCATGATGGGAAGAACATAGATATTTGTTGCTATTTCTTGATTTTTTTTCTCAACAGAGTTCTTATTATAGGTTTTATATATTTTTCTTTTATTTTATTCAACAACTAATTGATTAATTATCTTTAATGTATTTTTATTTTATTTTGACCTTGAGGATGTAGCAGTGACTGTATCAAATAGATCCTGCACTTCTGAAATTTAAACTCTTGTCTTGAGAGACAGATGACCAGCCAGAGTACATCCCTTTGAATATCTCTTAGAGAAGCCCTTTCCACCCAGCCTGGAGTCACTGCAAGCCCAGTGAACTGATCTTGAAACACACCAGCCATGCAGGAGGGCAAGCGCAGAAGACCTTCCTGCTGAGGCTGATGTCCTGCAGTTGTTAAAGGGACCTCTTTCCTGAGGAGTTTTCTCCGTTGGTTTTACCCAGGACCACTTTTTCCAAGGTACAGAATATTATGAGAAGTCTCAGGATTTAATCAACTCATAGTTTATATTCTGCTTTTTGGAGACCTGGATAGAATTAAAGTGTTCACTTTGATTTGAATTTTTAATTTCTTATCTACTACTCTCCCATTTACTTGAATTGTTGATGATGGTGAATTTCCACCTAGTCTTTAATTCTGTGTATCAATTTGCATTTTTATATTGAATTTGCACACATACATTTTGCCCCTTTGTATCCATTTTTCTTAGGTGTTGCATGAGTAACATTCTAGGAGCATGTTTCATTCTGCCCTCTACCTGAAAATCTGGCCCTTAATGTGAAACAGTTACCTTAATGTCTCCTAGAACAAAATTCCTTGATATTCTTTAACGAATGATCCTTTTTGTCTTCCTATGGTGTCCATGGGCATTCAAACAGATGATGCTATCTGTCAGCTTCACACAACCATATCTGTAGGCTCCAGATGAGTATCTGAAATCAATAGGGATGGAATCGTGGTAATTAAATTATAGCACTTACATATAATTACACTTATGTAAAAAATATCCACCCCTGCTCGTAGCTGCTCCTGAATATGATAGACATAAATCTTTGCAAATGATCTCTTTGGGGGTGGGGAGGAGAAAGAGCGTTAATCTTTAAAATTATGCCGGGAAAAATTAGGATACTGGAACTATTTCACTTCAGAGAAATCATTTGATTCAAAGTCCAGCTTTAAACAGGTTCTTTTTAGTAATTTTTATCTTTGAAAATTAATTTTGATGCAGTTCTTTCTGCAAAGCTTCATGATGAAGAACTGATCTCTGGGGATGTTATGTATGGGGACTGAGGAAGGCAGAACCCACGCAGTCAGGGCTGTAGGTTACATACCCTGCATCACCAGGAGCACACATCACACTGGACACCTTGTAAGCATTTAATCAATGAACGGATGCTTGTTTGAATAAGTTGATTAATTAATTAACATCGAAAAAGAGTTCTGTTCTCCCCAGCATTCAGTAATGTGGCCTAGACGGTTACTTTGAGTTACACCGGATGTGCTACAAAGTGTGTTTTCTTCTTTTGGGTTTAAGAAATAAGACATTCAAAGTTTTTGTTGCCACTTATATTACACCAAATTCACTCTTTTGTTCAGCAAATATTTGCTCATTTTATTGAAATTTGCTTTTTCTGCTTCTCATATAGGTGACCAAGCCAAAGTTTATTTATGTAGGTTCCAAAGAGTCAACGACATATGTTCCCTAAATAATAAATGTCCGACCACCTTTGTCTACATAGAGTTGGAGATGATGGGGGTGGGAGGTGGGGGGCAAAAACAGGACCCTGCCATTGATATGAGTTAGCCAGTGATCCAAATTGAAAAAAGGTATCTATGGATAGGCCACCAGCCTCTATCATCCCAAACAAGATCCAAATGGAGGCTGCACACCTCCAAATCCTTTAAAATGCCATGACTTAGATAGCCCAGTTTACGCTTTTTCCTCCAGAAATACTGGGGAACTAGTAGTCATTTCCTTTTAGGAATTTCCCAAAAAAGTGCATCTGTTTATCTTGATTTGACGTAGAGTTCAATTTTCAATAGCTATAAAATTGGAATAATACTAATCCTATCTACACTACGCCTATGATAGGGAAAAAAAGAGAATAGGTACAAAAAAGTGCTTTAAAATGGTAAATTTTTAAATTAGTGAATTAAAAAAATAGGTGTATAAAGTATTATACAAATGTAAAATATTATTACCATAGCTATCATCATCATAACTTTGTCAAAAGCCTATTTTTCTGGGGCGCCTGGGTGGCTCAGTGGGTTAAAGCCGCTGCCTTCGGCTCAGGTCATGATCCCAGCATCCTGGGATCGAGCCCCGCATCGGGCTCTCTGCTCAGTGGGGAGCCTGCTTCCTCCCTTCTCTCTCTGCCTGCTTCTCTGCCTACTTGTGATCTGTCTGTCAAATAAAAAAAAAAAAAAATCTTTAAAAAAAAAAAGCCTATTTTTCTTATTTTCCTCTAACATGGGAAATTTATTGGTCAAAAATTATAAATTTATATGTGAAACATACCAGAGAGGTAAGGCATATGGAGAACTGGGTGTGGTGCATAAACAATGAATCTTGGAACATGAAAAAAATAAAATTAAATTAAGATGTTAAAAAAAATAAATATAAGAAATAACCATGCATATACTAGACTTAGTTTAGTAGCTTCTAACTCATAGTTACAAATGTGTCACAGATAATGTCTGCATCTACAGAATATCAAAAAATTTGCAACTTTCAATTATTTAGCCATTTGGCCTTCTGTCCATGAAACACAAATTTTTCAGTCACCATCTATGGAGACACATTTTGATCGTACACCGTTGCCATCGAAATAAGTGAGAAAAATTATTTGCTGCTTTGTAATAATTCTGGCTATTTGGAGAAAAGATGTACAAAACGAGAGAACCATTACCTACTTGGAATTTCATGTTTCAAGAAACCGTTGGTGTAATAAAGAAAAAGGATCTGGGAGACGCAGCTGTGAATAAAAATTGAAGACTTCCCACAATGGCAGATGTACATCACACACATCCTTCCTGAAGCCCGCATCTTTGGGTCCCAGGAAAGTGTTCTCATGACCTAACACTGCCCTTCTCGGAGACAAAGGAGCAGGAGTCCTTTCTGGATGCAAGACAAGTTACAACTCTGCTGGTCTCTATCTTCCCACCAAGGCTGATGGGAGAGGCACATTGGCCCCACGAAGAGCCACGCTTTCTTGTTTGTTTCTCCCCACTCCGAGTTTGCAGTCGTGTGGTGATCATTTAACCGCAAGGGTATCCCACGACCAGCCCCAGTGCAAACAACCCCGCCTAACTTTCTTTTCTTTTACCATAGCAGTCCTCACTCACTCGACGGGTTGTTACTAATCATGCTCACTTTTAAAGATAATTTAGTTTTAATACATTGTCATTGCAGTTCTCCAGGGTGCACAAAAGGCAACCCGCCTTGTGAATATCTGCTTAGCACCATTTCCTGCTTCTGGAGCAGCTTTCTAATGTTTCTGCTTTTAGCCGAGGGAAGCGACCCAAATATGGATGTGTAAAGGACACCTTGATCAGTGTTGTAACTTCCAAATGTCTTTGGGGTCACTGCTTTTAAAATGGTGCTGGAGAGTCATGGCTGCCTGTCATCCGCTTTAGGGCTCTTCTGTTGGCATCTTCTTCAGTTCCTACACGGCCCGTGCTGCCAGAGACGAGGCTCTCTGCTCTGGGGAAAGGCGGGAGGATGGATATTTCAGAGAACCAGAAAGCCTCACTGAGACGCTCATAAAGCCACCGCTGTAAAAAGGGTCTGCAATTTAAGGCACTTAGCTGGGCTCCCACCACCTTCCTATTTGCTTAGGTGTGTGGAATAAAATTTATTGTGTCTAGAAAGCACCATTAGTGCTTCAATACTAGGCTGAGTCACACAAAATCGCTTTTTTTGTGTGAGTAAAAATGTGATCCAATATTAGCTGTTCTGTATGGCTCAGCCTAATACTTGGGAATATGTTTATCTCCCCACTGCCCCGTCAACAACTTTTCCATAGAAATGGACATTAGTGAGTGACAATACAAAGGATATTAACATTCTGATTTGCCCACATATTAGTAAACTGGCACATTTCCTTTAAGAAGCTCTGCCTAGAAGCTGGCTTTTGTAGGAGGTGTTCAGAGTAGGTAGACCAGTTCATGAATGATCTTTAGTGACTAAAGCAAAATGACTTTTTCCCCCCTCTCACAAATTAGAAGTTTCAATAAAGTCTGGTGGGTAAATTATCCTATTTGCTCTATTCCAAGATTTGTCTGTGAAATATAGACCTCTCTGTAAGAGAGGAATGTGAGAAGAAATTTGAGCCTAGTTCCCTCAGATAGACACACATATTGATTGCAGAAGGATCTTGATTTTAGAGCCACTAAGCTAATCCAGTGAGGGACTAGATGAGAACATTTGTAACAAGGGAATCCCATTTATCCTGTTTGCATTGGAGAATGTTAGGGATTTGGGGACATCAGCCAACCTCCTGCTATGAATATGTGTATGACAGGTTCAAAGACAGAGAGGCATTTGGAATAAAATTTAATAGGTCAAAGAGCCACACTGGTTGGTGTTTATATATTTTTCCACCTAAGACATTTTTCCCCAGAAATGAAACATGCATCTTGTTGTCAGGAAGCATATCAATTTAAGCTAAAATGAACTTTTGTTATCCAGGCTTTGAAGGAGTAAGGGTGAAGCGGTGTGTGCAGAAAGTCTACGCTTTGAGAAAAGATGCAACCAAAAGTAAGAAAAAGCACCCTGAAAAATAAGCTAATTGAGATGGAGGTAGGCCTGTTAGATATTTCTGATAAGTGTACACAGCTGGTTCAAGGCTGAAGTAAAGCTCCCCTGGAAATAACTGGACAAATAATGGAAGTGAAGTTGTATATTGGTAGACCTCTTGATGCCCGATCCCATGAGTGAGAGAAAATGAGGGACACCTTTAGGTAAGGTCCAGTTAGATAAAGCAGAGATTGAGTCAAACCCTATACATGGTTCTAGATGATGTCTATTATACATACAATAATTTCATTAGAAATAAATCTGGTTGATTGTTAGAATTTGTCCCTTTCAGATTAAACATATGAGGAACAAAATACTATTAATATGAGATATGGATGCATTTCAAATCTCAGTGAGCCTCTATGGTGAAGAAAGTCATAAAGCTGCTCTTCTCTATTGTCAAATCCTATGGCATCATCACCAAACACCTGGTGGCCGCCACTCAGAAGTTGTGAAACAGGTCAAGGCTTGGTTTACCCAATATATTTTTTCTCCTTTGAATAGGTGACCTGAAATCTTTTCTGTTAAGTTATATTCATTTCTGATCAGTACCCACCCTTCATTTTCTGTTCCTCTGGATCCAGGAGATACATTCTCATGATGTAACATCATTCTCCCCAGAGACAGAGAGTCCTCTTTGTGTTCACTATCTGGTCACACTTCTACTTTTTGGCCTGGAATTCTCACAGCTCTTAACTTGACACACTACACAATCAGTCTTTCCATGACGTGATATAGGACCATCCCTGAACATTTTGTGAAGTTTCAGAAACATGGAAGCATGCCATTCTCATGAAAGGATCATTTGGATTTATTTTTGAATCAATAATTGCACATGTTATTCATAATCTGTTTCTAATGCATTAAAATACTTATTTTGAAGGTTTACTGTGAGCCAACGGCCCCTACTTCTAGAACAGTCCACACCGACCAGGATAATGCAGCTGTTTCAGGTAGTGTCACTAGTGGTTGATTATGTGTGTCACCATAAACTATGTTTATAAATTATGTTTATTGTGTTATAATCAGCACTAACAGTGCATAATACCAATAAGGTCATTAAATATGTAAATAATAAATAATAGCAATATTAATGCCACCAAGGAGCAGTGCTCAATAGCATCATGTCTACTCAGTCAGCTTAGGGCCACATTTCTCGTCACTTCACAGGGAAGACATGGAACGGAGCCAGTTGTTGGTTTAATGAACACACAGCAGAGTGCAGAGGTTGAATGTAGCCTTGCTTAATGGCTGGGAAAATAAGACCTGCAGGTTGTTTTTCTAAGAAATGGGGAAATGCTGCACCATGTATCTGGTTTCACAAGGCAGCGAATTTTTGGAAATTTGAAAAGTGGATTGAGGATGGGGAGGAGACCTATTTACCTTTTCATTTACAATGATGTCTGTTAAAATTTCCCAACACGGCTGCCCCTACATTTTCACGAAATGCCTATGAGGATATAGAAAAGAATATGGCAATCCTAAAGCACCACAAACATAAGGACTTTCAGACAATTTACAGACTGAATCTTGGAAAACGTTTCTTCTGGTTTTCTGCCCGTGACGCTGGATTAGAGAACACGCTTGATGGGTGGACCCTAGGAATCTCAGATGTTCTCATCTACCAGCTTACCAGGCTGCAAATGGGAAGCCAATCAAGTGAGCAAGAGTGGGCTTTGGGGCAGGTCTGCATAGACCATTCCTTTGTTTGGTGACACAATCTCTGCAAGAAATGAGAAATGGAATATTCTGAATATGAAAAGAAAAGGCAGCATACTAAAATATATTTCTAGTGAGAAATAAAATTAACTTTAGAAAACTCTTTGACATCTTTTCAGTAGTATAGTCATGCAGCAGGAGTGGAATGTCAAAGCTGGAAGATTGAATCCACCAGGATGTGATGAATGGGACACAAGGAAGGGTGGAAAGAGTGCAAGAGGCCAAAAACACAACACCGGAATGAACATTTACGCTTCGGGCTGCACATGTCAGAAATGTCAGAGCCAGAAAATTGAATTGTTAGTATGAGGGTAACTTTGAGAGCCTGCTCAGGAGAGGAAAACAGAGGAAAAGAAAACAAAAAATTTTAGGAGTGGAAAAGTCTCAGAACTGACAAGATGCTCAGACTAAAACAATAGTTTTCTGAAGAAAAACAAAATAAATGAAGAAATCTGTCAAAGGCACAGCTGAGGAAACATTTCTGGACTGAACTAAGAGCTGGTTGTGTTGATCACCATGTCACTAGGTCCCATTCATATCAAGGTCCATTATGAAAGGTCTGATCCCTTTCATAATTCACCACTCTTTAATAACGAGCCAAGGACAAAAACAGAAATTTTAAGAAAGCACTCAAAACAAAAAACAAAGACCAACATGTCAAACAATTAAAAAGAATGTTGGAGGAAAAAGAGATTGATATGGAAGAGAATTTGAGAAATAAATTACTGATATCCTTAGGGAGGTACAAGAACACATTCTATTCATGAAACAAGAGCAGGGTGTAATAAGAACAGAACATTCTGAAGCTGGAAGATCTCTGTTGAAAGTTACTTACTATCATAGCAGTAGATAAGACCTTAGTGAGTGCATTAAAAAACAGATCTGAAAATAATTTCAAAATGTCAGAGTAAACACACACACCCACACAAGAAAACTGAGAGAAAGAATATGGCAAGGTTAGTGGGGAGTCCAGGACCTGCCGTGTCAGAGTAAGTCTGCACTTCTACAGTGAAGTCCCAGTGGTGGTGGTGGTGGGGGGGGGGGCAGTTATTGGAAAGGAAATAAACCAAGAAACATATATTTTAAATTTCTCTGAATTAAAGACATGAGTTTCTATTTTGAATGGGTGCACCGTGTACCTATCACTATGGATGAAAACAACCTCACAACAAGACAAAGAATCATGAAATTTAGAAAAATAGGAACAAAGAAAAGACACAATTACAGAAGGAGAAAAAAATGTGACTTGTGCAAAAATCCAGGAATGAGAAATGCATCATACTTTTCCATAGCAACTTGGGATGCTAAAGTTAATGGACAATTACCTCAAATTGCCAGGGAAAATTACTTCCAACCCAGGATTGTGTACTCATTAAACTGCTAATCAAGTATGATATAAGGATGAATACATTTTAAACCATGCAATATCTCAAAAAGTAGCACAGTGGACTTGAGAAATCTTTGGCCATTTCAATAAAGTAATGACAGTGGTAAAAAATGAAAACATTAATTTAAAAAATGTACACCAAAAAACAAAAGATAAAATAGGGCAGGCACTCAATTTGTTTTCTAAGTCTGGCATATAGCTTATATCAAAACCAGTTGAAAATACTACCACAATAAAAGAGAAAGAATTAAGCAGTCATCTCGCTTATAAACATGACTCAGAAATTCTACAGTGAGCTTTAAAAAATAAAATGCAACACTGACTTCCAATAATAATCATTCTTAACCAAGTAGGATTTATTTGGAGTACAAAAAAATGTTAATTATTGGCAGTTTGTTGACATGGTGATCAGATGATTAGGCCAATTAAAAAGGCCATAGAGTCATGCAAATGTATTTGTTAGTGGTCTTATCATCCTGCGGTCTCACCAGCCTGCTGACCACTCCAGCGGCTGCCTCTCTGACCTCACATCCTTCTCCCTGCCCTCAGCTCGGCCACCCTGTCCCCCATGCTCCCACCTGGGGGGTCTGTCTTAGTGCTCTCCCGGTTCAGATGTCCTTTTCCTTCTCTGCCCCTCCGCAAACTTGGCCTGACCTCCAATGATGGCCTCCAAGTCGCCCCTCCACGAACTTGGTCTGACCTCCAATGATGGCCTCCAAGTTCATCTTGCTTGAGTGCTGAGACATCCACCCCCTCCCAGGTCCCATCCACATCACCCAGTCTCTAATCACTCCTGGCTTGCTGGTTGGAATGACTTGCTGACCCTAACCCACATCTCCAGATACTTGGACTCAGGACTTCTACTTTGTTCCCTACATGTATCCCAAATCTGTTTTACCTCCATTAAAAAAAATAATTTCCTTATAGGTCTACAGAAGTGCGTTTCTGTGGTATTCCTTCCGCGTGTTTGTTTTCTTGTTATTCACTCTCCTATGAGATAGCCGGTTGCCTGTTTCTCTGGAGAAAGACCTGATGGACTTCCCAGGACCAGTGGGCAGCCGGCTGTGCTCACGATTGGCATGCTCATAGAAAGGGGTCTCTCCCTGTTGACTGCTTCTCTTGATGCATCTTGCCTAGACCTTGCGGTTATCTGAATGCCAAAGGGAGTTCTTCCACTGAACACAATACTCATTGTCAGACCTTTAGCTACTTTCATAGCTACTTGCATTCTTCCTCTATTTTTGGACCAGGCTAGATTATCAAAGGACTCCCACATATAAACCAAAGAAACAGAACATTCGCTTACTTCAGTGTATTTTTCTAGATGTGTTCGCGATGCCAAAGGCCTAGACACGGTGGCATGTTGTACAGCTCGGGGTTTCCTGCTGGCCCTGAAGGTGAATGAGCACTCCTAAGAAAGTAGCTGTTTGCAGGGCTGGGTGCACCAGAGGTTGGTTTTTACTCTAGATGGTTAAATACTGCTACAATATATGGGTGCTGATTTGTGTCCTAATAATTGATAGCTTCTCTTTGATAAGCTTCCTTTATTCCCGCTCTACCCCAACCTCAAAAGCCAGGGACACATGTGACAGCAGATGAAAAGAACAATGGAAAAAAGTTAGTGAGTACTGCACCTAGCTGTTCCCTCAGACGGTCTGATTTCCACTTTAAATGGGTCACTCTTAAACCCAAAGACCAAAGTCTAAAGGACTCCAGGGGAAGGGTCCTGGAAAGTAATGATGGAGGCAAGTAAGGACATCGTGGGGTAAGCACTACAGAGATTCACCTGATATCAATGTGACAAAGGAAACAAGCCACTGATGAGGGTGGCCACCCTCCCTGGCCACAGCCTCAGGGCTGAGTCTTTACCTTTTCTTCGTGCATCCGAAATCACACCCTTGAGGTCAACATCACCACGTGGCTTTAAATCTGACCTATGCACCACAATTCTTAACCGCACGTCAGCTGCCCAGATCTCTCTCTTGAATTCCAGGCTTACACCAAGCCGCCAATTCAGAATCCCCACCAACAGGTCTCAAAGACACCTCCAGTGAGGCACATCCAGAAGCAGCATCCGATGCCACCACCTTCCCCTGCCAAGCGAAGAGCAGATTACGTCACTCCAGATGCCCAGGGTCGACTCCTGAGGGGCACTCTTGTCTCATTCCCTCCCCTAGCCCTTCATGTCTGGCCCACCAGCAGACCCGACCCCAGAATGTCCAACATGTAACCAGCGACAAGCACTTCTTCCCGGAAAAGTCAGATCCTCATGTGAAGTGCCAGACACATCCTCAGGGCAGTGGGTCTGGCCCTATGCATTTGTCCCGCCCTTCTCTAGTGGCCACACTTCCCCTCTTTGCCTCCCTCCTGCCTCTGTGTCCATCCTGGTTTCCATTCTGTTTCTTGCCTTTGCCTGGCTTGCTCCTCAGGGCCTATGCATTGGCTGCCCCGTCTGATAGCAACACCTTTCACCAGGAACCTGTGTGCTCCAAGCTAGGGTCCTCAGAGTCCCCTGCCTCCCTGTTTAACACTGCACCTCCTTCCCTCATCCCTGCAAACACAATCCCTTCCTTGTCTCACCTTTTCCAAAGCCCTGGCCACCTTCTAACATATGATATCATTTTTTCACTTATATTTTATTTACTTAGTATTTAGCACCACACAGAACATAAGCTCTATAAGGAAAGTGATTACCACCTGTGTTTCCTCTTTTCCCTGACAGATCCCAAAACATTCCAGATGGTGCCTGGTTCATAGTAGATGCTCGATGTCTTATTAATGACTGAGTGCATTTTCGGTCCTAAGGTTTGTATTTTAAATAACAGAATTTTCATCATCTTCAGCACAAAGATTCTCGGACAGGAAAATATTATGACCAGAAAACAACCTACCCAGTGTGCATGAACTTGGGACTTGAAGAAACTGCTGCTGGTAGAAAAGAGGATGCTATAGGACCAGGATGGAAGGGTTCACAGCAGGGCACCCTGTGAGTTCAGCCAACTTGCTTCTGAAGCACCTGTCCTGTCCCCAGACCATGCCCTGTGTGTGGCAGGCACCCGGCCACATCGTGTTGTCTAGTGTGGTAAGTTTGTAAGCTCTTGTAAAACAGGATATGGCTCTATTCTGGTTGTATATATTTTTTAAAATTTTTAAAGATTTATTACTTATAATTAGAGAAAGAGAGAATGCAGGTGGGAGAGGTACAGAGGGAGAGAGAGCATCTCAAGTCGACTCCACCCTGAGCGCAGACCCCAAAGCAGGACTTGATCCCATGACCCTGAGACCATGATCTGAGCTGAAACCGAGAGTCAACCACTCAACCAGCTGAGCTACCCAGGCGCCCCCCTGCTTATATGTTCTAATCCCATCACTCTCCTTTGTTTTGTTTTCACTCACATGTTTGCTTGTTTAGCTCCTACAAATGTTAAAGCAGAATGTTCCAGATGCCCTCAGCCAATGTTACAAGCATTGACTTAGAGCCCTGAGTGAACGGAGCAGACCACTCACCCCATGCTACAGTGGTTGTACGAGCATGCTGGGCAGGTGAACTGATGAGGACACTGAACTTCCAAGAAAACTCCTTTTATGTTTCCCACTCATTGGTTTAGAAAACATTTTGATTTTTCTTCCATAGACCAGATGCTAGGCTAGTTGTTGGGGACACAAAGAGATAAAATTCTAGATTCTGGGCACCTGAGTGGCTCAGTCAGTTAAACATCTGCCTTTGGCTCAGGTCGTGATCTCAGGGTTCTGAGATCGAGCCTCAAGTCGGGCTCCCTGCTCAGCAGGGAATCTGCTTCTCCCTCTCCCATTGTCCCTCTCCCAGCTCATGCTCCCTCTCTCTTTCTTTCTTTGTCTCAACTAAATAAATAAAATCTTTAAAAAAAATTAGATTCTACCCTCTGAAATGTTGCTTTTCTTCCTTCCAGATCACAACATATCAGGTACAGGAACTCTTGGGCAGAGAGAATGTGGGCTAGTACCTTGACCCTACTAAGAAGTAAAAGGGAAAATCCTTTTAGAAACAGACCCAATAAAACAGAAATATCAGCTGTCTGGTGTTGTTTGCTGTCCAGTCAAACAGCGGCACACACATGAGAGTTTCTAGGATGTCACTGAATTCGATGATGTGGAGAACCAAAGCAAGAAATCTAGGTTCTATATACTCCATTTGGGAATGCAGGAATGCAGAGCATATATTTTAGAAATAATCCCACCTCCAATTATTTTTAAGTTTCACCTCTCTGGAACTGTCTCAGTGCCACCAGGTAGGGAAGAGAAGCTAGAACTCCCTCTTGTTGTTGTTGTTCAGAGGTTCAATATCTTGACATCAAAGTTCCTGAATCATCTTGTTTTGAAAATAATTTTCTAAGGTCTCAGAAATACCCACTTTTGTTAAAACTTTTGAGCAAGCAGTTTAAGAAGCCATTATAATTAGATCTTGTTCCTTTCACAGAAACTCCTTTCTAATTCACAAGCATTAACCATGTCAGTTCACAACAAGGCTAATACTTTCACAGCCATAAAGTGAAGTGTTTTCAGCCTAATGGAGAGGTTACTGCTCTATGTGGGACAACCTGTGGAATGTTTCGCCCCATATGTTTTGGATCTTTTTTTCCCGAGACTGTACTAGAAATTTATCAGCTGAAAGTAAGCTGGTCATAAACAGCATGATGGCTGGCTCTGTCTGGAAATGTGTGCTCAAAGCTGTGAGGCTCAGGATCTCCGCTGACCTCATGGAAATCAGGGACGTGTGAAGTCAAACCTTCCGTCCTGCCTCAGTTCGTTGAGGCGCCTCGTCCTTCCACCTCCTGCAGGGTTCCTGGTGACAGGGGCCATGGTTCAGGACCTCCTTTTTGCCTATCACTCCTGACACACCACCACTTCCACAGGGAAGCAAACGTTAATATCTCTGAAGTTGTTTGAACCATCCAAGAAGGTCAAAGTTGAGATAATTACAGCTACACGACTAACGTTCAGATGCTCACATTCCCAGATAAATCTGTAACGAACTCTATGTGATGGAAGTATCACATGATTCTTGTGTTTGCCAGTTTGCAGTGTCATTCCAGATGGCAAATACAAAAATAGCATGAAAAATTTCCTCCTGAAATGCACTCTTTGAAAGTGTTCTGTTAGCCCGATAACAGATCAAGATGTTCCAACATTTCAATTCTCATGAGCATAAGCGATATGCCCTCCTCTTAAAAAAAAAAAAAAAAAAAAGTCCAGATATTAAAATGCTTCATTACAACAAATTGCTGGTTGCTATTAATGTCATTACTGGCTGTTCACGGAAGTTCTCTCTCCCACCCCTAAGGAAATACCCCCATGCTTTACTCCTAGAAGCTGCATTCATTATAGTAGGAGGATCTCCAGAGCAATAGAAACGTAAAGGTCTCCGTTGTTAGCACAAAAGTGGAACTGCTTAAATTTGATTACCTTGTTTAATGAAGTGTCGCATTTATTTACAAGATGACATGATGAATCACATTATGGCTACCATAAATCAGCTTATAAAAATGGACAAATCGTTCAATAAAATGATGCATTTACAAATTTGAAATGAGGAGATTTGAAACCATTCTGATATTTCCTACATTAAAAAAAAAAATCAGCCCAGGAATTAAACTTGATGATTTGATTCTGAAAATCTTTCCTGTTCTTCCATGACGGAGGCCCCGCATTCTGTCTTGGCCTCGATTTGCATCTTGCAGTAGCTGGGAACCTCCTCCCTTCAGCCTTCTCCACATCAGCATCTGCTGCTTCAGCCCTCAGGCTCCGCGGCTCCCCCGGGCTTGGGGAAAATCACCTTGTTGTCTTACAACTGGACAGGATTGCCAGGGGCTTGGGCTACTCTTGTTCAGACTTTTTTTTTTTTTTTTTTTGGTAAGTCTGTTGGGTGGGAAACTATGAGTAACCCCTGGGATCACAGGGCCAATGCCCTCATCTGCCTGGAATGAGTTCAGATCTGTATTCACCATGGGCTTCCCCAGGGAAAAAGCGAAGTCTGATGTGTAGAAACAACAGTGTGAAGTTGAAGGACGGGGCCAGGGCTGCTGCTTCCTCTCGTGGGCATGAGCCCTCCCCGCTCCCTTCCCTCCTCGTCAGACCTGCTCTGGGCCACAGTGCTGGGGCCGTGCGAGGAAGAGAGGCAGGGGTCACTGGTGTGGATAGCTGTGTCGCTTTACCAAATCCCATGGTTTCTGAATCCCCGTTTTTCAGGAGCGGACAGGGGTGAGGGAGAAGGAGCCTCCAACCTAACCAGGCTGAAAGATTCAAAGTGACAAGATACGCTCCCAAGCTGACACTCTGTGACTCACACATTTGCAAAATAGGACCTCTTCTTTGGGATCCATAAAGGAAATGTTGCACAGAGAGGAAGGAAGAAAAATGGTAAAAATGTATTTATTGCTTATTGTTTGTCACAACCCACCGTGGACAGAGAGCGACTGGCGCCCTTTAAACTTTATTTCCCCAAGTGAGCTAGACTGGCTTCATCCAATGACAATGACAACGGATTTCCAGTTTGGGTTAGAGGACTCCTTTTCATAAAGCCAGCCCTATTACTAACCGTGTGACTTGGACAGGTGACCGGTTTTCTCATCTTCAGGTGAGGGATGCTGACACCTGACTTTCCAAGATCACAGTGAAGGTTCAATGAGAAAAGAAACTCTCAGATTGCTGGATGCAGCCAATCATCGGTTCAGTGAGAATTCCTTCCCTCCCTCCCTCCCTCCTTCCTTCCCTCTGCCCTCCCCCCACTTTTTTCCCAGCTCCCTCCCCTCCCTCCCCTCTCTTTTTCTCTCCCGTTGGAATCTACAGAAGGTCTCCTTTGCCAGCGTGTCCCTTGAACACATCATACAGACACACACAGTCATTTAAGCCACATTTATGCGTTTTCTGTGTATTGAAAAGTGTTCTCCGCGAATTCTAACTGGCTACACTTTTAATGTATTTTGAGTGTGACCCATAGGGAAAAAGAGAAGTCGTACTTAAATTTAAGCCTCTAGGAAGAGAGTTTACAGAGTTCTTGATTTCTGTTACAAAAGGTAAACATAAGCTTCAGATTCTGCCTGGAATTTCTCACCAGGCAAACAGAGAAGCTAATCCTCAGTCCCTGGGGCCTGGGTCGAAGGGAAAAAAAAAAAAGAGGAAGAGGAAATTTGAAGCTGTTTTGGACTTTTAAACAGGACCTAAATCTGCATTTCAAGGAGGGATCTGGGTCGGAATTTGGTGGAGTGAACCGGGGGAGACTCAGCCGGACTGATTTGGAGGCTGAGAACCTAAGCGCTCTGGGGATCTCCAGACAACGAGGACACTGAGGGGTCCAGCACCGCTTTCAGGCTGGGGACCAGGCGCGCCGGGCCTGCGGCAGGGCTGTCCGACCCGTGGGCAGCGTCCCCCGGAGAGCCGCGCCCACCGCCGCCCGCCCCGCGCGGTGTCCACTCGGGCGTCCGAGCCCCGCAGAGGACCGCGTTTCCGTCCGGGTCACCGCCGCGGAACCGCACTTGGCAGTCCCTTCGGCTCTTCGGTAACGTGGAAGGAGCGACCGCGCAGGTCTGCGGCGCCCAGTCAAGAAACTGCAAGATGTTCCCAAACCCGCACGTCCACCTCCCGTCTCCTGCCTCAGAGAAGACCGCGCGCTTCGGCCGTGGCCGCGGGGAAACGCATGGCACCAGCGCTGGGGTGGGGGTGGGGGGTCCCGGGGACGCGCGTGCAGCAGCCCCCTCTGCTCTCGGCCCCCTGCACCCCTGCCCGCGCGCTCGCAGCGCGGACACAACGGCCCGCAGGCGCCGCGTCCACGGCCGGGCCCGCGCTGGGCAGAGGGCAGCGGGGACACGCTGCGTGTGTGCGCAGCGCCAGGTGGGGGTGGGCAGGGAGGGACCCCGCGCCCGCACCGCAGCCTGCCCGCCACATCTGCGCGAGGAGCCCTGAGTGACAGGTGTACACGGACGCCGCATCGGCCGCCAATATGTTAGGAGACCATGGTAACAATCGCGCATCTCCAGGGAGCCCGGCTGCTTCGCTCTTCACGATCAGACATGAAAGAAGCAATTTCAGGGGCCGGGAAAGGATCTCTGATAAAAGAAAACGTCCCAGCTCCCATGGCACGGAGTTTGCCCCAAAGCAATAGCTTTGATATGTTTTTTCTTTTTTTTTTTTTTTTTCAGTGTCTTTCTTTATGTTTACAATTAATCCGTGATTATCTACAAAAAATCTTCTGGCCTATAGGGTGCTGGTAGAAAAGAATTGGTTTCTTTCTTTAAAAAACATTTTTTTATCGACTTGAATATCATCTATAATAACATTTACATAGTGCTTTACCGTTTGCGAAGGACTTTCACACACAGGACCTGATTCCAGTTCCGTTCACTTAATCCTCACACAAACATAGGAGGGAGGAATTACAAGATTATCTCTGTTCTGTAATGAATAATATTAAGTTTCATTCAAAGGGACTGCTGAACATGGACTCATCCCCTGAACGTCTCTTGACATCCTTCTGATGAAATTCTCCCGCCGCCCCCCCTGTCTGTTGAAAGCAGGGGAGAGGCGGCAGGATGGTTAGAAGGCCCCGCGGTGGCCCCGCGCTGTGGGAGGCCGTCTCCCGTTCTTCCACGAAGGGCTGTCGCAGAAACACACACGAGGGTGATGGGAGGAAGTGGAAGCCGCAGCTCTCTGCTCGGGGTTCCTCCTTAACGATCCTTTTGCTGGAATCTTCTTTGCATCTAAGAATCCATGATTCCTAGAGAGCGAATTTACATAAGCGAAGCCATCAACATTGGTCATAACTCCGCGCTCCGCAGGCTTTGAAGTATAAAGCACTGTAAAGTTCTAAGTCTGCCCAAGTCTGTTGGTATATACACACGGCTCCCCGGCACCCTCACTCTACGAGGCCCATGTTCTTCCCGAGTTACAATCAAAAGCATCCAACTGTGGCAACAAAGAAAGCCAGAGTCCTCGTCCAGGAGCACCTCGGATTCAGGAGATGCTGCGGTTACCGAGAGCGCCGAGCAGCAGGTAGCCCAGAGCCGACCCGCTCTCTGGTCCCCGGGTCCACCACAGCACCTCCACTGTGGCCCCAAACCAGCGCGGGCCAGGAGGGGAGGACGAGGCGCTCTGCCAGCCCGCCGAGCGACGTGGGCACCTGCTGGCCGACTGCACGTCCTTCAAAGAGGCAATCGAGTGGAATGGAGAGAACATTCTCTCAGGCATCCGAGATACATTTGAGCCCTGATATTTGGGACATGGTGGTCGATCCCATTCCCAACTATACAAGAAGTGTGTGGCTAGTTTAAAATTCTGATTCTTTGCTTTGACTATGGATGAAACAAGTGACCCGGAGGAGAATCTTCGGACGAACACGGGCAGATCTCCCTGGGCTGCCTCCCTCTTTCTTCCCTGCAATCCCTCGTAAGTGCACACGTTTGCTCTCCCGGGGCACGGGAAGCAGGGCGCATGACCATGATGAGGCGTTTGGGTGCTCCTTACAAGGCGTGTGATGATGCATTTAATTAAATGACGCTGGAGGAATCAGTTTTTCTCCTAAGCTTAGCTCCTCTGGAGAGGATGTTTTCCTCATTCTGCGAGGCTGGTCTGGAGAAACAGAGCAGCGGAGGTGCGAGCGGTGACAGGAATGAAGTCTGGGAGGAGCTAGGGAGCAGGGCTCACGCATGCTCTCCCCGGGAAAAGCCAGGAAAGCCAGGCCTGACCACAGCTCCTGCTCTCAGGAAGAGCCCTCAGGAGGACCAGCACTCACCCTAGGATCCATTCCAGTGAAACCTCCCTAGTCCAGAGTTCTAATGCCGGGCACAGTTGAGGTGGCGATCCCCTCGGAAGACAAGAGGAGGCCCATGGTAGGGGTTGAGTTGGGCTCTTATCAGGGGCTGACCTAGCAGTTAATCTCCCAGGGGTGCCTGGAGCTGTCCCCTCGCTGATGTGACAGGAGGGGCTTGGGCTCCCATGCCAGTGCCACCGACCCTCCCTTCCCGGTCTCTCTCCGGATGGGCCGGGCTTCCTTCACTCCCGTCGGCCCGGCTGGACTCCCTCCTCCCCACACACCTCTCTCACTACCATATTTTTCGGGACTCGAACAATAATCTTTCCTTTTGATTTTCATCCCACTTTCATTTAACCTTCTAACTAAGGGAGGAAGAAAACATTTAGAAAATTTAAAATAAGACAATTCATATACTTGATATCTGTGTTGCTTGGAAAATGTCCAGAGGAGTCGGTGTGGGGTGAGGAGGAAGAGTTGTGCACGGGGCAGCAGCCAGCTCCGGTACCTCCACGTGTCCAGGGTCGCACAGGACAAGCAGCCTCCTTGGCTCGCAGTTTCTCCATTTGCAACCTGGGGCGGCAGCAGTGCCCACCTCGTAGGGCTGACGGGCAGCTCAGGCCAGGACACACAAGCCGGGTGCCTGGTCAGCTCTGGTCAGCTCCGGTCGGCTCCCCTCACTCCGAGTGTTGGCCCTGCGGCTTGCATCGTGCCTAGGGAACTGTGAAGGCCCGCAGATGCTGCCGAGTGCACCGGGCTCGGCCCAGACGGAGATGGAGCCCACCCGAGTACCCAAAGCTGAAGTGCGCATGACTCACCGTGTGCGTTGTGTGGCGTAGACCGCGTGTATCAATTCAAAACAATGGTTAAATCCAAGCAACACACTATACGGAAGGGAAACATTCATAATGCCAAAACGATATGCCCTCCGTAATTTTGGGTTTGGGGGACTTTACGTCACTCTCCCTTTAGGTTGATTAAGATGGCAAACATCCAGTTTTGCACACCCTGTTGCTTTTATTGAATTAAAAGAAAAAGAAACTGCAAAGTGAAAGTGATCCTTTCTTACTTTTTCTTGTTTTCTCCTGCTAGAAACTTCCTCTCACCAAGATCCACTTGGGAAATTTTCATTCCAGGAATTTCTTATGAAGTTGCAAGAGACAAATTAGGTGATTTGAATAAGTTAATATTGTATCTGTTTCTTTAAAGCCCACAGTACACGGAGTGAGTCGCGCACGCTACTTGCCCTGTGGGGGATGCAGGACGTCATTAGCTGAGATTTTGTAAAACATTTACAGACACTTAATCAAGAGGCCATTCTAGAAGCACGGGCCGCGTGGAAAGAAGCACTTGGCTGATCGGAGACGTGGATGCCGAGTCATCCTCTGAGTTAGTCTGCGCTGTGACGGGGGCCCTGGGATGTGAAACGGAGCAGCCGCACATTATGGAAGCACACAGCCTTACTACGGCCCGGAGTGCAAACTTGGGCTATTTCAGGGCTGTTTCGTTACACACAAGCAGGACAGACTGAACAGATTTTCCAGTTTGAAACTACGATGCATTCATTCATGTCTGCAGATCTGGCCCCTCGGACCCCATTCCTGATGGCTGAGGGGCTTTCTTCTTCCTGAGGTCAAGAAGGCATTAATTCAGCATCTTGGTTACTCTTCCTTGTGCCCATCTGTGCCTCCTTCCTGGTTTACAGCCCTCCCCGCCCCCACAACACACACTCCTCTGGGGAGGTCGGGGTCTTGTTTAAGGGAGACTATTTCAGGAGAGCACATTTCCCTCTAGGTTGGATAAAAGGAACAACATTTACTCCCCGCAGTGAGATTGTTTCAAAGCCCTAACCTGACAAGTCCCCTCCATCGACCCAGTGTCCCCACCATGGCCAGCCGCTCAGGAGTGGATGGGATCGAAGACGCAGAGACTCATGGAGCTGACCCCTCCTCCCTCCGCACCTCACACAGCATGGAAGTGACTTTGTGCAAATACACCAGCACATCCACAGGTACTGGCACAAGACGGGGGCCTCCTGGGAGCCCAGCCTGAGGTGTCCGTGGCAACCATGGCAGCCGCCCGAGTAAGAGAGCTTCAGCATCCCCGCGAACACCCTCGCAGGACCTTCATGTTGACAAAAACCTCCAGCACTGAGATGGCAGTTAGGGGAAGAGAGGCAAAACGTGCTGTAGGACAGGACCTGTGGATGTTCCCACCCAGGGCAGAAGGGGCCCGAGGGGACCGTGATGGGCCAACTCACAAAGTGCATGGCTATTTACAGTGATATGCGACAGAAGGATAAAATCGCTGCGTGCTGAGATGCTCCAACTCAATTTACCAAAAGCCTCAGACACAGGCAGCCCTGTGCCTCACCACGGGCTGCGAGCACAGCTATAGACAAGAACCTGCTCTGTGGGGCTGTTAGCATTCAGGTGCTTCCCTCGTGGAAAACGCACCTTCGATTCCCACTCTGGCTGCTGGAAGGGGGCCTTCACGGAGACCGCTCTTTTCCCCCGGGGCAAGTGACCCCGGCAAGACTTAACCCGGCAAATCCAGACAATAGAAGGACCATGGCAAATGCTGGAGAAATTATCTTCAACCCCCTGGGAAAAGAGGAGGGTTTCCCCGGACCCGAGAGCTGTGGCCCCGTCAGGTCGTCTGGCCCCCTTTCTCCCCCTGCCTCCCGCCACCGCCACCGTCCACCCCGCGGGCTGGGGCTCTTTCTGTTTATGGTTCCCTCCCTCCCTCCCTCTGCTCCACATCAACACGCCTCCCGTCCAGTTTTATGTTACTGTCTTCCAACTAACCAGGCAGTGATGCTTTTAAAGATGGGCTGATTTATGGAGAGAAATAAAAACAATCCAAGGGATAATAACAAACAGATTGGCGAGATGGAGGAATTATTAAGGACCGAAGCCCGGGCAGGGTTTTGTGCCATTACACACGGATCGCCACTCTGCCTGGAAGTCTCCACGTGAGCGCTGGGCCCTCTTCTGCTCTCTCTTCCCCCCTCCTCTTTTTTTTTTTTTTCCTTTTTTTTCCTTTTCAAAACAAAAATAGGAAGAAAATGACCCACAAAACAGAGCTTTAGTGTATATGTTTGTTCGTGTTTTAGGGGGAAAAAAAAAAAACGCAGGGCATTGTGTGGGAGAGGCTGCTCTGTGGCGAATCGACAAGGGTTTATTATTCTGAGCAGCACTCAATCAAATGTGGCCCTCTGAACGGAGAGTAATGTTGGCGAATCATCCTGGGGGCTTTTCTTCTGTGTGTGAGTGGTATCCATCTGTCAGCTGTCAATGCCAGGGAGAGATATACGGGGCTGTCACTTCTCGTCAACCAGCGTTTGTGAAGTCTTTTGCAGCTGCTTCACAACACATACTGTCCTCATGGAAGGCCGGCGAGGGCTCGGAGACCATCGGGCTGGCCAGGCTTCGGGGAAAGAGAGATGTCGGGGCTGCTCTGGGATAACAGCGTCGACTCATCAAAGGCACAAGTACAAGCCCCATTTGTTTCCTTAAGGGGGGGTGGGGGGGGAGGAATTGAAAAAACAAAAATAAAACAAAACACACACACAGAAAAAACCCTCTTAGGAGGTAATGTGACTATACTGTGTCTCCAGGGGGTCCACGCAGGTTGTGGTCCCGGGGCCTGGGAAACCCATAACAGCAAACACAATTTACATCCCAGTAAATGAATGTGTTCAAGGTAGAGATCATGATCCATATTTTTTTAAATCAGTGGAATAAAAAGAGGACCCAAGTTTTTTATGGCCTCCCCTAGATAATTTATATTAGACAAAGATTATGCATATGCATAAAAGTTTGCATAATGGGATATATGCTTAATATGTGTTTGTGATGTGAGAGCGAACATCGTGAACCACGGACATGCCCGAACTGTAATAATGCAGATGTTAAAAAACTGGGTTAATTTTTATATGGAAACACTCTATTAATCATGACTCTGGTACTCCAGTGGACATTTCAGTATGTTTATTTATAGGGTGACTTCCACTTAATTGAATTATTTTAAACTAAGCTCGGTTTTGGTTTTGTGGTCCTCTGTCTGCAGGAAGTTCTTTGTACAACACCTACCTCAGCAAAACTGCCTTTCTTAACCATTAATTCACTCATGGATACACAGCTAGAAATAAAATGGGGAATTTCAATGCACTCTTTTGTTTGCTTCTGGTTTTAAGGTACCGCACAATTTGATTATGTTTCAGTTTCCTGTGGGTTTGATGCAGCTCTCATTTAAAAAGAAGTCAGATATTTTGGGCTTCCGTATATCATAGATTCTTATTTTAAAGAAGAAAGGGACGAGGGATTTCTTGGGAAAATGAAGAATGAACTGATGGGAGAGTTACTGGCATCGTGAGGAGAGGAAAGGTGACAGAGTTGGGGGAGACTGCACTGAGGGTGAGGAAGTTAAGGCTGCAGCCAGGGAAATGAGGACCACTGGGCATCTTGGCTAAAATATTTTGGGGTGATAGCTGAGGATGTAAAGCTTTTGTCCCTGTCCTATAAACACGCACTCGCCGTGTACTGACTGGTGAGGATGTGATTCAGGCCAGAGAAGAGAGCTCATGGACGGTGATTGCTATGGTCTTCGGTCTGATTCCAGGGGACCCAGAAAGATAAATTTGAGGTTTCAGTTTCTGTATTCAAAGAAGCTACAATCGGGGTGTGAAGAAGCACATAAATAAGAAAAGTTAAACAAACCAAGTACTTACAGAGTGTTTGCATACCGTTTAAGAAAGCAAGTAATATTGTGCAATTTTTGTCTTAACTGAATGAATCAGAGCAACAATTGTTGGATATGTTTAAGAGGTAGAGAGATCCCTTCCAATCAAAGTAACAGGTAAATACTGGGCCTGGCGGGATGAGCGGGGTGTGTTAGGCAGAACGAAGGCAGGAAAGCAGTTTAGGCATGTTTTGTTCCCTGTGGCTGCCATAACAAATTACCAGAAACTGGAAGGCTAAAAACACAAATATATTACCTTTAGTTTTGGTGGCCGGAAATTCTAAAATCGGGATGCATGCAGGGCCGGGCTTCTGCTGGGTGTTCTAGAAGAGAACCTGTCTTCTTGCCTCCCCAGACTCCGGAGTCAGCCTGCTCTCCCTGGCTCGTGGCTCCTCTCTCAACGGGCTGCAGGGATGCAGCGGATGTCTCTGCAAGCCCCTCTCTTCTCTGCTTCTGTCTTCGTGTCTTCTCCCTCTGCTTCCCGAGGATTTGCCCACTTAGACAGCCCAGGATAATCTTCCCATCTAAGGACCCTTCACGTCAACACGTCTGTCAAATCCCTTCTGCCAAATAAAGTGACTCACCCGCAGATTCAGAGAATTCAGGCACAGCAGTCGTTGGTGGGAAGCTGTTGGCCAGGGGCTAAGGGATGAGAAGAAACGTGCTAAAAACATTGGGACCAAATTCTAGGGATTGTTGAATTCCAGACACAGAATAAGGTGACCATACAGAGGTAGGTTTCAGTTCATGTGAGGGAAAATTTTCTATTAAAGAAAGCAGCGCAGGGGTAGAAAGGGGAATTTCTCTGACGTCAGAGACATTGAAGCAAATGTGGGTGACAAGCCTGGATAGAATTTTAAGGTTCTCCCAAATCTGTGATTCCAAGGTACCTTTGTTATCATGAAATTGACACCTGCAAGAGTAGGCTTAATTCAGAAGCATGCATTTGCCGGACTGAGGGAGATCTACCGGTCTCTCTTTCTGTTAATCTCATTAGAACGATAAAATAGATCATGAACAATAACACTGTGTGGTATGCGTATTGTCACTAAAGAAAGAAAAGCAGGGATTGTTTTTAGATCTAGAAGTGTCTGAGCAAACTTTGAAATAGGTTGACAGCTGTTTCCTCTCACATTAAGTGAACCTCAAACAGCACAAGGTACAACTGAAATGATACAGGATCCCATCAACCACTTTGACCTTTGGTATTTGGTTACTCCAGTCATTTTTCAGACTCGAATGAATCAAGCAAGAAAATTCAAAGGGATGAATCAGCGAAGCTGAATCTTGCACACATATTGGTAATGACTCCCGAGCAGAGCAGAAACAAAAGCAGCCCTAGGTTTTGCGACCTCGGCTCTAGGCATCATGGAATCCGTGTTCTGCAAGGGTATTTCCTTCAGTGACCCTCAGAGGAGGTACTGGTGTTTGGCCTCAGTTCACAAAGGAAAATTAACGGGATTACGACAGATTGCCTTATAAAAGTTATTCTTTCCTGGGGGGCACAAAAGAAATGGCTTCTGTGGAAGTAGAGAGGGATGGGGAGGGGGGTGATGCCAGTTATCATGATTAAGAAGCCCAGGAGGCAATGAGATCTTTATAAACTTAGTTACTCTCAAGGATAGAAAGCATAAGCCCAAGTAAATTGGATCTAAAGAAGCCTGTTTTCCAACAGGTACTGAAGAGGGCATTCTTTGGACCAGAGCAGCAGAGAATGATGGCTTCTCTCATACTATTTTGAAATCACCAGATCACGTAGTGTTTAAACAACTCGTCGCCATTAACAATTGTTTCTCTTCCTCCCTCTCTCCCCACTTCTTTCCCTCCCTCTTTTTTCCTTACCCTTTATATTGCAACTTGGTGGAAACATGCCCTCAAATCCCATTTTCCTTGTGTCTCTGCAGATCATATTTCCAATTTGCTAAGATCCAAGGAGAATGCAATAAATGTGAGAGGTGGGTCTAGAATCAGATGATAGTTATCAGGCAGCTCCCACTGACAGGAGACTGGGTTTTAGAAGTTTTGAGTTTTGTGACATGTGTGTGCACACAGTGATTCTAGTACTGATGGGTATTCTTCACACAAGAATATCGAGTCCTCACTGCCTTTAACTTACAATAAACCAAAGTTTGTGTGTTAGCAGAACACATACGACTGGATATTCTTTGAATCTTAAGCATGAGGGGATAGTCAGCAAGTTGCAAATCTTTAGCACAAAAAGTCATAAACTATAATGAGATGCAAGCTTGGGTTGAAAAGAAAAAGGCAGCAAAATATGTTTTGTGTATTGACATTTTTATTAGAAAAATATAACTAAAAGAACAAAATTGACAGGGATAAAATTTTCCAACCAGCAGTGGCACAATTATTGCTTGGAGATCTTGTCAAACATCAGGAGACCATTAAGAAGCAGTCCTAGTCATCACACACCAAGGAAAACAAATTCACAAGAAAATACCTCGTCAGGGTAAATTCCTTTCTGCTCCAGATACCAAGCATCTAACAATTTTCTCCCCAGGAGAGGTAATGAAGTGAATGTATTAGAATAACAATAATAATAATTCCTATGGTTGTAAGTTATTTCAGTTTTATCCAAATTTTCTAATTCCCAATTAGATGAGGGGAGCTACAAGAAATCCTAAGAGAGGATGCAAAAAGACCCAGGTAAAGATCAACCACACATCACTGAATTTTATGCTTCTCTTTTCTATGGAAATGTTTCTCTGGAGAAGGGTAGTATAGAACAGGATTTTCTCAGTTATCTTATTTTCTTCTGTGGCTTACCTAAATCCACCCTCTCCCCATCATGGAGTGTGCGTGTGCACTCAAGTGCTCAGCACAGGTGAGGATGGGAACTATTTCAATTATGGTCTGACCTTCTTAGGGAATCTTTAAAACTTGACCAATCCAAGGGTCCAGAGACAGAGACAAAGCTGGTAGGGAGCAGATCTCCAAGGTCATCCCGTTGCACTTCAGATAAGATATGATGCAGTCACCTTACCTGGGGTTAGCAACCTCTCCATATGCTTACCTCACTTTCTCTTCCAAAATCAAGATTCAACCATTCCAGGCTTTTGGTATGCTTCTGAAACATACCAAACTCATCGCCACCACGGGACTTCACTCTGGCAAGGTCAGTCTTCTGGGGCTCTCAGTGGTTCTTTCACATCTTAGCTTTCTCTTGAGCTTCATATGACTTTATTCATTCTGCCATTCAGATCTCAGCCTAATGTCATCTCCATGTTAGGACTCCCATTTCTGGCCCAGATGGAGTCACAGAGACAGTTTTAATCTTCCTACATGGCTTGGAACAATTAAAAAAATAGACTAAATTAAAGAATAGAATTAAGTATATATTTAAAGAATTCTTTTTAAAGAAACTGGATCAGGCAACAGAAGACAAAGTTTTTGAGAGACAGGAAATAAGAGAACCTCAACTTCTGTTCTCTATTCTCTATTATCTAGAGAGAGTTTCCAGACCATGGTGCATAGAGGGAGAATCCAGGAAGAACCAGATAGATGCTCTGAATTGAGGAGAGAAGATGAAATTTAGGGGAGAATAAACCAATCAGATTCACAGAACAAAGTTTCAGAGAAGAGAATTTCACAGAGAGAATCTGAGAGATCTGCAGAAGGTCCCCTCATGTATTTATAGAAGTACTCATCAACACATGTATATAAAGAAACTAATTCAACTTGAGAGACAAACCATCAAAAAGTATTAGAGAGATGGATAAACTGTATATCACAAAAAATTCAAAACATTTGAGCTTCAAATGACACCATTAAGAAAATGAAGACAAGAAATAGACTAAGAAAATATTTTCAAAATGTATCTGATGAGGGGCACCTGGGTAGCTCAGTGGGTTAAGCCTCTGCCTTCGGCCCCCGTAGTGATCTCGGGGTCCTGGATCAAGCCCCACATGGGGCTGTTTGCTTAGGGGGGAGTCTGGTTCCCCCTCCCCTACCTGCGATCTCTCTTTCTATCAAATGAATAAATAAAATGAATAAATAAAATAAAATAAAATAAATGAATAAATAAAATATCTATCTATATCTATCTATCTATCTGATGAAACATTTGTATCCAGACTACACACACACACAACAAAATGAAAAAAAAAAACAACAACAAAAAAAACACTCTTAGGGGTGTCTGGGTGACTCAGTGGGTTAAGCCTCTGCCTTCGGCTCAGGTCATGATCTCAGGGTCCTGAGATCGAGCCCCACATCAGGTCTCTGCTTGGCGGGGAGCCTGCTTCCTCCTCTATCTCTCTGCCTGCCTCTCTGCCTACTTGTGATCTCTGTCTGTCAAATAAATAAATAAAATCTAAAAAAAAAACAAAAAAAACACTCCCAAATAATATGAAGACAAACAACTCAATTAAAAAATGTGGGTGGACTATTTCTATAGATATTTCATCAAAGAAGATATATGAATGGTTAGTAAGTACAAGATCAACATTGCATTAGGGAAATGCAAATTAAAAATGCAATGTAATACCATTTCACACTCACTAGAATGACCACAGTAAAGGACACACAATAAAAAATTTTGGCAAGGATGTGGAGAAACAGGAACATTTATATATTACTTGTGAGAATTGTAGCCACATTGGAAAACCATTTGGAAATTTCTTCAAAAGTTAAATATAAATTCATGCTATGACTCATCAATTCCATTCATAAGTATCTACTCAAGAGACATGAAAACACAAAACTACACAAAGGCTTCCACATGAGTGTTATTAGCAGCTGTCTATAGAAAAATAAATTAGTAGTTGTCTGGGGAAGGGAACTAGGGTTAACAGCAAATGGGCATGAAGCATCTTATTACTATGATGAAAATATTCTAAAACTGACTTGTGGTTATGGTTTCACAATGTGGTAAATTAAGTAAAAATCATTGAGTTGTATACCTGAAATGGGTAAACTATATTAATATATTAAAAATATATATTAGAGGGAAAAAATATATATATATATATTAGAAGGAACAGTACCATTATTCACACAGGGCCAAGCATAGTGCCTTTTCTCACCAATAAGCCTGAAATTTGTTATAAATCTTGGAGCATTGGATAGACTACTCACAATAGTCTTTCCCCAGAAGCTGGGAATAATTAGCCCTATGCTAGGCACTGCTATGATACTAACTAAAAAGTATTAAAAGCAAGACCTGAAAGGGAGGGGGAAAAAAAAAAAACTATTTCCATGTAATTTATAAACTGCACTTGAGAACAAAGGTCAAAAATATATTTAGGAATAGAAAGATACACAATACCAAACTAGGGAAAACCCACAATATCTGGCTGTCACCCAAACAAAGATGAGCAGGTATACAAAAAAGGACGCAGGAAAATACAAATCATGGTAACAATTTTTAGAAATCAACTAGTTGAGGGGTGCCTGGGTGGCTCAGTGGGTTGGGGTCTCTGCCTTCGGCTCAGGTCATGATCCCAGGGTCCTGGGATCGAGCCCCACATCAGGCTCTCTGCTCAGCGGGGAGCCTGCTTCCTCCTCTCTCTCTGCCTGCCTCTCTGTGTACTTGTGAGCTCTCTGTCAAATAAATAAATAAAATCTTAAAAAAAAAAGAAATCAACTAGTTGAAACTTATCTAGAAATTTTAGATCCAGAGATATTAGAATTTGCAGTTACAATAGTTTTATTCTGAATATTAAAACAATGAAGCCAATCATAGATGACATAAAAAATGATCCGAATTGAATTCTGAAAGATGAAACCTACAGTGGATGAGATGAAAATACACTAGATGAGCTCAATAGTTGATTAGCTGTTGTGGAAGAACGTGAAGATAAAGTAATAAACTGTGAAAATGAAACACATAAAGAAATATGATTTTTTTTTAAAAAGTGAAACCTTGAGCTTTGAACTGTAGAACAACTTTAATGACTGAGAATTTTCCAAATTTGATTTAAAAGAAAAACACTATAAATCTGCAAGTACATGAAGCTCCAAGGGTTCCAATCATAAGAAACATGAAGAAAATAGCACCAAGGTGCATCCTAATAAACTTACTCAAAACCAATTCTAAAAAGAGAATTTTATAAGCACCCAAAGGAAAAGGACATGTTAATTACAGAGAAACAAAAATAAGGACTCCTCCAGAATTCTTGTCAGAAACAATGCAATTGAGAAGATAGTGGAATAGCATCTTTAAAGTGTTGAAAGAAAAACAAAATTATCAATCCAGAGTTCTATAGCCAGTAAAAATATCTTTCAAAAAGGAAGGTAAAATTATGATGTTTTTCAAAAGTACACAAGTTGTCTAGATTAGCAGCTCATCAATACAGCTGTAGATCATCACCAATAGTACCATGGTAAAAGGAATGTGAAAGGAAGAAGGAAGATGTCAGGTAGAAGGAAAATGATACCAGTTAAAAATATCAATCCGCACAAAAGAATGAAGAGCATTGGAAATGATAAAGCAATGTTCTTTCTTACACATGATATGGTGTATCACTTAGAGGCAAACAGTGGTAAACAAAGGAGATAAAATGGAATAATAAAATACAATCCATTTGAAAGAAGAGACAAAATACGAAAAGGGAAACAAAGAATGGATGAAACAAATTTAAAAAATAATTGCAAGATAATGGGCTTAAACTTAACAATTTCTATAATAAAACTAAATGTAAATGGTATAAATATTCTACTTAAAAGGAAGAGATTGGAGTGCTCAGGTGACTCAGTCAGTTGAACATCCAGCTCTTGATTTCAGCTCAGGTCATGATCTCAGAGTCATGAGATCAAGACCTGCATCTGCCTCCATTTTCAACAACAGGGAGGCTGCTTGAGATTCTATCTCTCTCCTTCTCAGAAGAGACTATGGACTTGGGGAAACAGAGTTTTAGAAGGGAGGGGGGTGGGGAGATGGGTGAGCATGGTGATGGTTAGTAGAGAGGGCACGGACTGCATGGAGCACTGGGCTTTATAGGCAAACAATGAATCATGGAACACTATATCAAAAACTAATGATGGACTGTATGGTGACTAACATAACACAATAAATTTTTTTTAATTTAAAAATAAATAAAAATTAAACCATAGAATAAATCTCAATATCTATAAGAATTGAAGTCTTACCAAGGGGAATTAAATTAAAAATCAATAACAGAAATAGTTCTAGACAGCTCCCAAATATTAAGAAAATAAATAACACATTCCTGAATAACACGTGAATTAAAGAAGAGGTAAAAATGGAAAATAGAAAGTAGTTTGAATGAAACAAAAATGAAAATACAACATGCAAGAAAATATCACCTCTTGATTACTTAATCTAAAATAACTCCTCAGTCATTCTCTATAACATCAGATAATTTTATTTTATTTTTTAAAGATTTTCTTTATTTTTAAAGATTTTCTTTATTTATTTGACAAAGAGAGATCACAAGTAGGCAGAGAGGCAGGTAGAGACAAAGAGAGGGGGAAGCAGCCTCCCTGCTGAGCAGAGAGCCCGACGTGGGGCTCGATCCCAGGACCCTGAGATCATGACTTGAGAGGAAGGCAGAGGCTTAACCCACTGAACCACCCAGGCGCCCCCCCATCAGATAATTTTAATTCTCTGTATCAAATATCCTTATGTCTGATATTTTGCTATTTATTTAATAACTTTACTTGAATTATATGTCTTCCATCTTTAGAATTGAGTGAGTAGAACAGTTTCTGCTTTTTTCATCCCTTTTATTCTCAGGAGCATCTGGTAGTACCTTGTGTAGTTCAGTAAATGTTTACTGAATAAATAAATGGATACATGGATGGATGAATGATTGAAAACAAACAAGACACCAGGAAGGATTAAAAAGAAAAAAAAAAAGGTCTGGGAGCAAAATAAAAAGGACATTTTTGGTATGAATCAAATTAAAGATAAGGTAGGAGTTTGCCCAACAAGCAGGGGGCTGGAGGGAGAGAACTCCAGAAAGTTCACTTAGCAAATGGATCTTCCAGGCTGTCTGAACATTTTCATGGCTGCTTTTATAGTGCTTTGGCAAAGAGAACTTAACTACTATTTTCCTAAAGCAATACACAATGTAAGGACAATTGGTATTGAGAATCATAAAGTTCAGAGTCTTCATGGAAATGCTCCCCCTTTGTAGGAGAATCTCCTTGCACTCTTTTTTTTGCAACTGGCACCCAAGTTTTCTCAGCTTCTGCAGAACAATGATTTCATTGCCCTAAAGCTTCACCAGCTAGGGTCTTGGAGTTTCTTATCTGCATGGCATGCATGTACTGTGGTGATAAACACAGCATGAAGAAAATTTAAATGTTGCAAACTAAATTAAGTCATGAGTAAATCTCTCAAGGGTTTGTATAAATCTCATAAAGAAGTAGTAGTTGAAAAAAGGGTTGAGAGTCCTATACTTAAGAAACCTCAAACAAACCCCAATTCAACTGTAAATTGGCCTGATCACCCAGAAAGACCTACTGTTCCTTCAAAATGCCCTTGACAATCTTCCCAAAGAACCACTGAGAACCTCTTCTTAAACATAGCCTTTTATTGTATTGATAGTAGTGGTCTGAAGGAAAATGGGCAAATACACATAAAAATGCGTGTGTTTATATACATATAGATATGCTTGTACACATGCATGCACAGTGCGTTCTTATTATTCACAACAATTGTGTTTTATAAAGTTTCTGCAAACACTGACTCGGTGAATACTGAATCCATTGTTCCTAGGGGAAAATATTTATTATATTTATATTTATTTTATTTTATATATATTGAATATATTTATGTACATATAATATTCTATAATAATACAGAGAGACCATATATCATCTTCATTTCTAAGAATTTTTTTCTAACATTTTTCATTTCTAATATCTAGCATCTCTTCCCAGAGCTCTTCCATTTCATTTTTCTAGTCTTCCTTTCTAGAGGCAATTAGAGTTTAAAAGTTTTTAAAATATTGCAAAATATTTCCACACAACTTTCACCTTATGTGAAAAATGATCATTCTCCAATTAGTGACATCTATTTTCTGGTTAGTGATATTTGTCTAATATTACATTTTTTCACCATTTTTTTCTTACAATGGCTTTGCCTCAGTGCTATGGCAGCTCAACTTTTACTACTCATCATGAGGAAAAAAAACCTTGGTTTTCCTTCAGTAGTTATGTGTAGGGGATTCCTGTGTGTGGAAAGCACAGGGTAGGGATAGGATGGTTTCTGCAAGGCAGCCCTCCAAGATTCCCCACAGCATCTCCTGGTTTCCACTGCTCCAGACCATTCCTTCTCCTGCAAGGAGTCCCCCACCTTCTCTGCTTCTCTGAGTCCTGACACCCTTTGTTACAAATAAGCCACATGGAATGTTTTCAGCTTCAAGCTGAGCTCTTGACCTTCAGGAAAGGTCTCTCTGCTGACGTTTTCTGAGACCCACCTCTGGACTTGCTGCTTCCTCTCTACTTCCACTGTCTTTCTCTGTCTTTCCTCCTCCACTCAGCTGCTTGTGATAAGTCTTTTGCATAAACCAGAGATGACGTCGTATTTGCCTCCTGGTTTCACTGAAAATAGAGTTTATGCAGTTTTTATTTTCTTCTCTCTTCTTTTCTTTTCTCTTCTTTTCTTTTCTTTTCTTCTTGTCCTTTTTTGTTCCTTTAGTGTGATTTGTAGAAAAATGTAGCCATGATTGTACACTTACTACTTTTAATAATTATGTTAAAAATTACGTGTCTACAGAATCTACCCCAGGCCTTTGACCTCCACAACTTACATTTTAGAGCTGGCCTTCATTTTTCCTGAAGGTCACCATGGTTAAGGCTTGGAATTCCTCTTCTTACTACAAATCTATTGCTGTTGGGCCCCAGTGTTACTTGCATCCTTTCTCTTCCTTTGTTCCCGGCTACCTTCTGGGCCTGCTCCTTGAAGAATGGCTGGCCTTGTGTCCTCATGACATCACCCAGATGTCTCTCACAGCATGATGGTTCTCTGTTGGGCTAAGGAGAGCCCTGCCTTCCTGTTTCTAACACTTCCCATTGCATTCTTTTTTCAAGACACAGGCAGTGTCATAATAAGAATAACGGTACCCAGGGATGTCCACATCCTAATCCTTGAAATCTGTGAATATGTTACCATAAATACTAAAATGGTTTTGCAGATGTGGTTAAATTAAGGATCGTGAGATGGAAAAATGATCCTGGATTACCTGGGCAGGATCCTTATAAAAGGGAGGTAGGATATGGAGATGGGGGGGGTGGAATTTGAAGGTGCTGCTCTGCTGTTTTCGAAGATGGAGAAAGAGGCTGTGAGCCAATGAAGGAAGGTGGCTTCTAGAAGGTGAAAAAGGCAAGAAACAGACTTTCTCCTGGAGTTTCCAGAAAGAACGAAGCCCTGACAACACCTAGTTTTTAGCCCAATGAGAGTTCTGACTCTCCGCATAACCTTAGGTCAATAAATACGTGTTGTACAAACTGGTGAATGTGTTGCTAATTTTTATGGTTGCAGTTGGAAACTCATACAGACAGTATCCTGTCTTTGTAGAAGATAGTGCTGTCGTGGTTAGCAATCTAGGTTACCAAAATCTTTTTGTTTTCCTAAATTCTTCTCTCCCCTTGTTTCATTTCATATAGCCCTTCACACTTCCACCATAGCTAGAAGGAACTGTCTTGAGCACGGGGTGTTATAGGCAACTGATGAATCACCAAATTCCAGCCCTGAAATTAATAATACAGTACATGTTAACTAAATGGAATTTAAATAAAGAATTTTTTTAAAGGCTATGAATGTTTACCACCAGACAAAAAAAGAGTTTTACTGGCAAATATATATTTTATTTAAAAATTAATACCATGTTTCCTCACCAAGCCATTTTCCTCATTCAGACTAAACATTCGTGGATTTCTTATCTATTCTTCATATGACATCTTTCAGATCTCTTATCAGTAACCTCTTGAAAACTTTTAGCTTGTCAATGTTCCACTTACAGTTGGGTTATCAGAACTAGACATCAAAATATGACCTCATTGGGTATTAGTAATGATAATAATAATAATAATAATAATGGCTTTGATGTAAAGAGTTCTCTCTATGTGTGAGGGATTGTCCGAAATTGCTCATTAACAGATCCACTGATTTCGATTTCTCTGATATCCTATAAGTACTGTAATCAGCCTTATTCCAAAGACCAGGAAACAGAGGCACAGCATGTCAAGTAATCTGCTGTGGTCATATCACTGGAAAGCGAAACTTAACTCCAGATGGTTTTGCTCTAGAAACTATGTTCTTAACAGCCCTGCTAGGACTACGTGCTGTCCCACTTCTGTTCTATTTAAATTAATATTGATGGGATATTTCATAGTGTTAAGAAATAAAATGCACATTAAAAAAAAGCCTCTGTCCTGCAAAAGATAGAATAAAGAAGCAAAAGGCAAATGGAGCCAAATGGAGAGAGAGGCAAGTCAGTGCGAGAAGAAAGTTTTAGAGGAAATTTAATGGAGATCCACAGAGAGAAAGGAAGAGATATTGCATCAATGAAAATATAGACAAGATGCTCTAAAAGGAGGATAATTAGTGAACATGAGCTCTTATGAATAAAAAAATTTAATAACTGAAATAAAAATTAAGTTGAAAGGTTGAAAGATAAATCAAGGATATCTCCCTAGAAGTAGAACAAAAACACAGAGATGGACAATGTGAGATAAGGAATAATATGAAAAATAGAGGAGAATTAATCCACGAGGACTAATATCTAGCTAACAGGAGTTTAAAAAAATTCAGCACTGACGAACATGTAAATCCAGATTAATTGGTTCCATGAATACTAGGCACAATGTTGGAATAAAGAATAAGAAAAGAAATTCCTAAAGAATAAAACTCCAGGCAAGAAGAGAAATTCCTAAATGCTTTGAGAAAGATTCAGATTAAACCTGGCAACATAGCAAGTCATGAGAGTCAAAACAGCATCCTACTTCTCAACTTCAATTTCTGTACTCAGTCACATTGCCATCAAATGAAGGAGAAAAATAAAGACATCTTCAGATATGTACAATCTTATAAAATGTACTTCCTACGTATTTGTTTTCAAGAAGTGTATGGGGAAAAGTGCTCTGCCCAAAGAGGGGAATAAACCAAGAAAGAGAATGGCATGGGGACCAGTACAGAAAAGGAATTAATAAAATGACTAAAAAAGCTAATCACAAGATGACAGGTACACAAGCAAGCCTAGAAAATATAGTCCAGACTGGAAAGGGGAGGTGGATGGCTCAAGGTGGGTTGTCAAAGATAGATCACAAGGGACAGACTTTCTGGAAAAAGAACACTGATAGTTTATAATAAAATTACTTTGAGAAGTTTTAGCTAGAGAGTCACAAAGAAAGAAAGTGAATGAAAAAAGAAAGCAAAGATTAACTCCTGAAAAAAAACTAAAAGTTATAGGAGATAAATATAAATAAACAAATAAAGCACCCCACTAGGCTCAGCAATAAATAGTATTTTCATAGTCATGGTAATGCAAGTTCAGACATTGTTATGGATTTAACAATAAAATTAGGATAGAATTATATTTGGGCCTATGTCAGGAGGAGAAAGTTTTTAAATCTTAATGCCTTTATCTACCATAATAAAAAGTCAACAAAGTCTAAAATTAACGCATCGGATAACAGCGCATCTTATTATTTAGAAATGTGGAGGTAACTATCAGAGAAAACAACTGATGGAGTTGAGAGTAGAAACTATTGAAAAGCGGAAAGAGACAAGATGGGGACCAACTCAGGGGACAGCTATGACTGCAAATATTGAAGACTAGCAGAATTTTTTCCCGGGTTTTCTAAGACATAATTGACACACAGCCCTGTGTAAGTTTAAGACGTACAGCATAATGACATGCCCTGCATATGTTGTGAAATGATTCTCACAATAAGTTTAAATTTAGTTAACATCCATCATCTTATACAGATACAAAGAAGAAGGAGGAGGAGGAAGAGGAAGAAAGAGAAGAAGGAGGATTGGGATTGGGTCAATCTTGGGATTGACCCTCTCAACCACTTTCAAATAGGCCATGTGTCATTTTAAAAAATATTTAAAAGAATAAGGAACAATATTAAGTCAAAAAAGAAAATATCAAAGCATCTGCATGTTGTAAGCTCCTTGTTGCATGTTTGACCAAGCGTATCAGACACTGAAACATTTTACAGTCCTATAGATTGTAATCATCACATTTGACATGCATTGTGAGTGTTAACCATATTTTTTTAAAGATTTTATTTATTTATTTGACAGACAGAGATCACAAGTAGGCAGAGAGGCAAGCAGAGAGGGGGCGGGGGAGAGGGGAAGCAGGCTCCCCGCTGAGCAGAGAGCCCGATGTGGGGCTCGATCCCAGGACCCTGAGATCATGACCTGAGCTGAAGGGAGAGGCTTAAACCACTGAGCCACCCAGGCGCCCCTACTTTTTGTATTTTAATAGATGAGAAAAGAGTAACTTCTAGAAATTCACATTGTTGAGGTGCTAGTAAAAAGGAACAATTTTTTCAATGTTTACTTATCAATTGATGTCTTTTTCTATGAACTCCCTGTTATTCTTCTGCCTATTGGACACTTCCATGTTTCTCATTAACCAGAAAGGATCTTCCAGGCATAAGGATGAATGGCTCACTGGCCACTATTGTCAGCAGGTAATTTTTTTAACTTTACATTTTCACAATTTAAAACATTTTTTATGTAAACAAAACTTTTTTTTCTTCACTTGTTTGGTGCACTGTACCCAGAGAGTAAACATGTACTGAGAAGTGAAAAGAAGCAAAAACCATTAAACACCAAGATCCTAAGGTGTTCCAAAAAGAACTCCAACTTACTTCAAAGTGTGCTCTGAGGAAAGTGCTCTGAGTGCTGGGTGTTATATGCACTGATGAATCACTAAATTCTACCTCTGAAACTAATAATACACTATGTGTTAACTTAATTGAATTTAAGTTTAAAAAAATAAAATTAAAAGAATGCATGTGACAGAATGAGACAGGCTGAGTTATTGGGTCCACTTACTTGAGTGAATCTTGATAGACAAACCACTAGGATTCAGGAACCAGGATAATAATAATAACTCACTAACACTGATGGAGGACTTTTAAGTGCCAGGCATTAATCCAAGAGATTCACATGCATTATCTCATCAGTAGAAGAAACTAGAACAATGATCCTGAACTTCCTGTGCCATACAACCTATGTGCAGAGAGGTCAAGATTGTGGTCAAGTCATGATGTGTGCATTTGAAATAAAAACATGAACTATTGATCATTCTATCTGAGACAGAAAGAATAATTGTTCAAATAATAAAATCAAGGCAAAACATTCTTTGTAGTTTTCCATGACATTCTTTCCAAAAAGACAGCAGACATTTTAAGAATATTTAAGAATACTGCCATTAAATAGATGGAACATTTCCAATCCTCAATCGTTTGGTTCTCTATCACTTTGTTTGCTTATTTGGAATTTGTTTTCTCATTCGTAGAGTATAAACATCACATAAGCTCTCCCTCCATGAACTGTAACAGAATTATCTTTTCTGGGTGTGAGATCCCTCTAGCTATACCTCTGCTTTTCTGTTGATAATTAATAAATATTGGGTCACACCTATCTCAGTCATAGCAAGATGAGAAAATACTGGGTGTGAATGCACTTCTCTTTGAACATGAGCATGTGTGGAGAGCCTTGCTAGCTCTTCCACGTGGGAGCAGGTGTGCAAGATGCCCATAGAGAGGCCAGCTGTGGCACCTGTGTTTGTGCTCACCTTCAGCAAGACGAGGGCCCCATCATGGTTCCCTCTCCCAGCTCTTCAGTGGCACACCAGCATTATTCTATTCCTTTCCACAGAAGTCCTACTTCTTTCTGCCGTTGGTTTTCCACATCTGACTCTATACTCCACTTCAGCCCCATCGGCCCACCCAGGACCGCAAAGTTCTGTTTTCTGAATCCTTCATGCCTTCAGCTCCTGCCTCTCCTGTCTCCGTCAAGGCCTTATTTAGGGAGGGCTCATCTGGCAAACCAGTTCTCATTAACTATTAATGAGTGATAATGACTCAATCGGTTATTTTCCATCACACATTTGCATTTCAGCCGGTGTATTCAAAACCTTGACCTTAAGGCCAGGCTTTACATGGAAGGGACCAGCACATAGGTCTGAGTTCCTCAACCTAAAAGGAAGTCACACCCTCTCCATGGACACTCCATGGCCGATTGTAGTTGGTGGCCAGAGGATAGGTTGTTGTCCTGAAATAGTGCCATTTTCAGGAGCTACTGACACTGCTGTTTACAGTGGTCACGGACAACTACTGCTCAAGGGGCCCTCTGGGAAGAGGACATTGTCTACAAGGGTTGAAATTATGGAGGAGGGTCACTTTTCATCACATAGCACTCCAGAGTCCTAGGGATTCCAGGCCTGGCTAATTTTTATATTTCTCTGAATTAGCTCATGGTTGGTGTCTCACTCAAGCTTTTATACTAGAAAGCAAAATACAAATACTAGTCTTTAAAAAATACTGCTAATATGTGTATATATATATATGTATATATATATACGTATATATATAAAATAAAATTTTTTGTATTTTGAGAGAGAGAGAGAAGGGGGAGAAGGCAGAGAGAGAGGAAGAGAGACAGAATCTTAAGCAGGCTCCACGCCCAGTACAGAGCTCATGACCCTGAGATCATGACCTAAACTGAAATCAAGAGTTGGATGCTCAACTGACTGAGCCACCCACGTACCCCTAAAAATATTGCTATTATAGATAATGACTTTATGTTAATATAGACTAGTCAATTAGTTGATAACATAGTCAATTATACTAATTCATGTAATAGCTATATGACATGGATGTTAAATATAATTTTAATAATTGTCTTATTTAATTTTTATAATTTAATCATATAATTAATATCATATAGTATATAATTATTGAATGATTAATATAACATAATTAATTAACTTATATAATAAATAAATGGGTACACTTTATTTAAAAATATCAAGTATAAGCCCAGACATAGCTATAGATAGTATTGATAAATTTCCCTCAAATAATCCTTTGCTCATTCACCATGTAAGTTAAGCGCCCGATATGAATTCCTTCAAAACATGCTTTTGTTGAAGCTGTTTGCCCACGCGCATGAGGAGATTCCCTTGCTTCTCTTGACTGATTATATTGGAGAACTGTCCAATGAGTTGTTTGACTGACTTGACTTCCAAAAATCAAATGAGGTGGTCCCACTGATTAGAGGCAAGCCAATTTTTATGTACAGTGGTATTCTGAAGTTCAGAGACAGCCACATTCAGATGGTCTTGGGTCTGGGCTGCCCATGACCTATGTATGTGACAGCCAATGACAGGCCCCAACATCCGACGCGAGCCTCTGGCCGGCTCTGCCTCAGTTGACCACCTGACCCATCTCTAACCAGACGCACAGCACAAGCACACTGAGAACTTAGGGAACTCAGTTAATATTTAAAACATTTTGATGCCCAGATAAATGGAGATTCAAGTTGTCACCAGTTAGTAGGGAAAGACTAATTATTATGCAGACCTGTGATCTTTTATAAGTAGAAATACTAAAGGAGTCTAAAACCTATCACATTTCACGGAACAGAAGATGGCCTGCATTAGATCCCTAAGACATAAGTGCGTGGGCATCTCTGTAGGTACAGATATGGAAATAGGTATAGGTAGAGATCACTAAAGAGGACATTTTTAAAGGGCTGTTGAAGGAGGGGAAGAGAGAACAAAAAACACAATGTGGATGGCATTCTACTTGTGCTATCTAGTACTGTCTATAGAAACAGATATTGTCTTCTGTCCCAGGCTTCGCACTACTTGGGAGTATGTTTAAGTTAGCATGTAACAGCACATTCATAGTTCAGGCAATGCTACTGCCTGAGTCCTTGCTCCAGGCGAGGCGCTCTGAGACTGTGATCAATGCCCTGTGGGTTCTTCAGGAGCTCAACACTCAGGGGAACAAGACAGATGCACGTGTGCCTAAGGGCTGTTATCCTGCACCCCAATTTTCTGCCTTATCACACGCACCACCACCACAGTCCTATAGGTGTCCTTGGGGAGGAGCAGACTGTCTCTGCGGCTGAGAGTCTTCCCCTTAGCAGCTGTGCTCCTTCCCAGACCACAGCTGCCTCCGTGCTCATCAGCTGCTGAATGCCGCCGGGCTCCCTGCATGATGACACGGGCCTGGCCCCCTTGCGCACGTCTTCTAGAACTGCTTCTAGAGGTCCTTCTTCCAACACCCTCTTCGTGTACCTCCACGGGCAAAGGTCCTTTTCCCACGGGCTGCCTGGACCTCACTTTTTCACAACGTTGTATTTTTCGCATACTCAGTTAAAGGTTTGGGAGAAAAATAAAGGTACTTAGCCTAGGAGAAATATGCCAGACTATGAATGGCTCTTCCCAAAGGCCAAAGGAAGCTTATGGAAAAACAGTGCAAATCTTTGCAGCCCTGTCAACCATTTCTCCCAGAAAGAAACCTGAAAGACACCCATGTCCTTCACAAAGGCAAAGGAGCGTCAAGCATGGCACATGTACGCACACAGGTGTGCACAAACACTACCTGTGATTTTTGTTGGGTGTGGGATGGGAACAAGGGACAGTAAGAGAAAGTGTGCTGAGTGGCAGAATAATTCAATGTGTCAAGAAATAGTGAAACTTTTGCAAACGTCAGAGATTTTCTAGGCTCAGCAGCAAAACCTGGTATCCTCCCACTTTTGTCCAACAGTTACTAATGAGTCACAAATAACAACCGAGGTAGATTACTTTGTCACAAGTGGGTATCTGTGGCAGAGACACCTGCATTTGCAAGATGGGGCCTCTCTCACTCAGAATGCAGTGCAAAGGCCCTGCACGGCCTGGGAGGAGGGAGGCCTACCCTGAGGAAGCCACACACCTCTCCCCACAGAGTCCAGACTCACTGATCTAGGTTTTAATCCAGCTTCACTCTCCCGCTGCTGTGGAGTCGCACGAAGCGTGCTTCTGTCTGACACAGTGTGGCTGACGGCAGATGCTGCACATGGTGGGGTCTGTGAGGGAGGCCCTGTTTGTGGACTGCGTCTCCCCTAGTCACAGGGGAGCATCTCCAGATCGCGTTTAATTTTCCTTTCTCTTTAGAGAGTTTATCCAGTCACCTAGTTTCGTTCCTGACCTTCTGTGCCCGATCCGTCGGCTGACTGCCTCCGTTTGGAGACAATAAAAGGATTTGTTTCCCTAAATTGTTTGGTTACAAAAAGGAAAGAAAGTGAGAAAGAGTCCCCTCAGAGACGGACGTGCAGGTAAGGTTCCCAAGCCTGTGACCTCCGAGCGGTTCCAGGTCCGTGGGGCTCTGGGAATGACCCAGATGAGACGTTTCAACAGTTAAAAGTACTTTTAGGTGACTTTAAAATGGAGCCAAAGAATAAATCTAATAGAAACAAGGAAAGGAGAACTTTGATTCTGGTTCTTGAAATGGGAATAAAATTGCTTCCTGAAAAAGCTTGAAAAAGTTGTTAATCATCCCTTTTCAGTCATGATGTTTAGCAGGGTCTCAAGCGCCTGCCTAAGAAATCGTCCCATTGGCTTGAGTGACCCAAACCAGCCATAAATCCTTACACACTTCCTACATGTCACACTGGCCTGCAAGATTTTAAAATAACGTCCTTGCTTGACAACTCCTCTGCAATTAGGCCGCAGGACCACGTGCACCCCACCGACTCCTTCAACCCGCCCCTGGTCCTTCTCCCCTGATTCCCCCGTTCCCCTCTCCCTTTAACTGTATGTTTTATGCATCCCCTGCAGTCTCCACAGGGCTGACGTTCTCAGCGGCCAAGAGTTCCCGAAACTGGAATCCAGAGAAGTCATTCAAAACCTACTCTCAGTGGGAGTCCGAGAAAGATTCTTCAAAGGATGTGTTGGGTCCCAGCGCACCTTTGTCTTACCAGTGTGTCTTGAGTGAAGAATATCCTGACCTACTTGTGCTGATGGGACATGTTAAAGCCAGTTTTAGACAGATAAAACTGAAGAAGCATGTGGATGCGTAATACATCAGTTCATTTACCCAGCCCTTTGATTGGCTTTTATTGTGCACCTACTATGGGATAAGCATGTGCTTCCATGCTGTGCAACCTGACAGATACAAGCTATATATCTCCACCTGCCTTTCAGATATTTCAAATCTGTAATGAGGACAAGTTAGGCATCTGAATAACCATATTATGAAGTAGAAGAGTTTAAAGAGAGCCCCAGAGCATTCTTAGGAGAACTGGACTGGATCCGACTGGAGAGTAGGAAGAGTCTTCACGCAGGAATGGAGTTTCCTCCCAAGAAAGGACCTCTTAGGAATTACTAGGGCTCTGGCAGCTAGAGATCCAGTAAGAGGTCATGCCACAGAGATGGGACTGGTGCCCGGAAGGCCAATAATGTGGAGAGGTCTGTGCATGCTGGGGAGATGTCCATGACACCTCACTGAACTGTGGGGGGGGGATATTTTATGTTTACGAAGACAACAAAAACACAGATCCTGTCTATGCAGAGCTTCCAGTCTGCTGTGGGACACAAACAAAAAATGAAGACTGTCTCACATCTATACACAGCTCACAGAAGAGGGCACAGAGAAGGAAGGAAGGACAAGTTCTGAAAGATACATACACTTCCTACCGACACAGACGGGCTTCCAGGAGAAGAGCTTCTGCGGAGATGCAGACAGGTGAAGGGTGTATTCTGCAGAGCAGACTGTAAGATCTGGTGGCCAGAGCCAGGAGGACAGCCGGAGGGTGAGGACAGGGAGGAGACCAGATAATCAGATTAGAGTCAGATGGGGAAGAACCCGGAATGCCAAGGAAAGGAATTTGAAGTTATTTACTAAACCACAAAGCCTACTCCAACAAGGAAGGGAAATGATCCCAGAAAATTATAGAACCAAATGCTCTTCTCTTGAACTAACATAAAACAGAACCTCCTTTACTGAAGTCTATGGGGTAACACTGAGTAGATAGCAATATGAATCTAAATAATCTGGTTTATAAAGTAGTTTTTAAATTTTTGATCATGGTCAAGTACAAGGACAGCCCTGAGCTGCTACGGGACCCACCAGGACACCAGCGTCTGCGTTGTTCATTGCCAGGCCCCAGGTGTTTAATTAATACTTGTTGAAAAAGTGATGGAAACATCTGACAAAGGAATGAAACAATGAAAGTGACCCCAAAACAATTTTGAATATTTACGAATGATGGAACAGCGAGGAAGATCAATTCTCTTCTGGCTTTGGATAGACAACCTCTGGACACAAGAGGTAGCATGGTGGGGTCTTCTGTAAAAGATGAGGGCATCAGCCTGACATGCTGCCTTTGCCTCTAGTGAGCTCCTGAACTAAGTGATAATGAAGAGAAGAGATCCCAAAGTCAGAGCGACACAGAAGATACCACGCCTGCTGTCCACTTTTGCTGTGGATTTTCAAGAAACCGACACAACAGGGAGACGAGCAGGGAGAGGTCACAAGTACTGCCATGGGCCTCCTGGCTCCACGATGGGAGGGATGCAGGTGAAGAAACCACGCTCCGCACTGGATCAATACCGAGGAGTTCATTAATGGGCTTAGCAAAAGGGATGTATAAATACACGTCGGTATCAAGGAAAACAATGTCGGAAATCCTGTCATCTGCTAAAAATAGATGTGACCTCGTAGAGGCTAGAGACCACATACCTGATGTCGTGGTTCCCAGCACTGGGCCTTGGCAGGCTAGTAGGGGCCCAGTAAACAAGGAGAATCGCACGTGAATTCACTCTGGTGCTCACTGTGGTGTGTGCACCCGTCCCCCACCTCCAGGGTGTGAAGATGGTGTGGAACGCCTGACACCGCCTCCCACCCCCAGAGGGGACCGTGGACACTGCCCTCCCTCCAGACCCCGTCTGCCAGATCAACGTTACGACAGTAAGACGGGAATGCTCCATTTCATCATTACGATTTTTTTTTCTTTGTATTCTTTCGTGGCTTCCTCATGTGCTCACGAAAACGAGAGGCCAGCAGCTCTGGGGACAGGTGGAAAGGAGGCCCTGCAGGTTCCACAGGCCCCTCCGCGGAGACCTTGCCAGGTTCCTGGGTCGTGCATGCCGCACCTCAAAGCTGACCCCAATGCTTCCCGCCGTTCCAGGATGGCCGCCCCGTCCGGGAGGCAGACTGCTGGCGGGGGCCAGAAGCCACTCTGGGCCTGAGGGCAGGCCCCGGGACGGGGTCGCAGCATCGATGCCTATGGACACTTAGATTTCCCGGGGATCGCACTCCACCTGACAAGGCAATGTGGAGGCTTCAGCCCCGTGGTTCACCCCAGAACAGGTCTCTCCCCCGTGACTTCTCATCTCTGATCCTGGCAGTATCACTCGGTTCTCTGAATGCGGTCCTGCCTTGCTGGGAAAGCAGCGTCAGCGTGGGTCACACTTGTCCCGGCAGCAGAATCCATCACCTGTGCCACCTCCCCCCTCCACCGCCCCCGCCGGTTAGCACAACATCCTTTAAGCCAAAGCTTTCCTCTTACCATTTCCATGACGGAATCATTTCATCTGTAATAATTTTCCGTCGGAGGCTGGAGAGGAGGCTGCTGGAGTTTTACCTGCTGTTCAAACCAGGCACGGTCGAAAGAGACCATTTTTCTTTGTGTTTGAAACCAACGGGAGGACGAGAAGGCCCCATAAATACAGCCAATCAGGAGTATTTTATATCTACTGCTGCAATGAGAGAGCCCACCTGTAACAGAAAAGAAGCGGGATGCAAAGAAATAAGAAGGGAAAAAAAAAAAAAAAAAGAAGTAAAGGAAGAAAGATTTAGGGAAAGAAGGGAGCAGGGTTGCTCCTTCATGTTGCAACGCCCCTGTAGTTTATAGCAAACTCATGCTGGGGACCATCAGAGCCATCCGTCAAGGGCTCTACGCCACTCACATCACGCCCATTATGAGCTGGAATGTGCGTGTGTGCGCGTGCGTGTGCGTGTGCACGGGTGAGTGTGTGTAAGGGTGGAGATGCCGCTTTCTTATGCATTTCAAATGGAGCCACGCTGGCCTGGAGATGACCTGCCACACGATTTTTAAATTATCTCTGTGTGCGCTCTGCTTGTTTTGGAAACGCTCTAAATAAAAATAATGGACTGTCTTTTAATAAGTCTCATTGTGAGGATTCCACATATCAAACCACGCAGGGCAGCTTGGAGGCAGACATCGGGCATGTGTGATCTCCTGGAAGAGAGACAAATGGTGTTGCGGGGAGCTCCATCTAGGGACCGCTGACAAGAAAATGGCATTCGGAAACCGACGCATCTGTCAGGCTGGGGGATATTGGCACCTGTCATGCCATCTCAGTCATGACTTTTAATAAAGCTGCTTTCCCTTAGGTAAAATTGGAACTTGACTGTAATATTAGCTGCAAGCACGTCTTGTTTTCCCCTTCAGAGCGCTTTTGTACGTGAGGAGGTTCAAATGAATCTTCAGGCTGAAGTAATGATGTTTACCAGCTCTTTCCCCCCGGCTCCCCCGAACTCCGGATTTGAAAAAGATGTTGCATGGAGTTTTTTTCTCCCCCTTCCTTTCTTTCTTTTGCAAAATGTCTCCTTTTGCCAACTAATGCTGCTTTCCATATTTATTTTCATATCACTCGCTTCCTCCCCCCACCACCCGCCTCCTCCTCCCTCTCTTCCCCTCTCTGACTGGGTTGTTGTTTGAGTGAATTTAGCCCGGGGAAGTATGTATATCATAAAAACCGGGTTGGGATTTGTTGGCTGTCAGTCAATAAATCAGTCAGAGTTTAATTACCAGGGAAGTGATGGGGTGTGGCGACAGGCATCAGCTCTGGTGGAGAGCGTTTCTTCTGGGGGAAATGCTATGAAAACCCCCAAACTGAGGTAACTGTGTGTGTGTGTGTGCGTTGTGCACGCGCGCACACACGTGGGCGCATCGGATGTGAGAAGGGTAAAAGGCAAAATCAAGAAGCAGAAGTTAGGAGTGCATATGCCGAAGAAAACAAAAAGTTAGGGAAGTCTGTCGCTGCACACAACCCGACTAAGTTTTGTCTCAAGACAGCGGGAGTTTCTGGAGTCGGTTTAATACTATGTTCTTTAGTCAAAGTCTGTGTATTGTTTGAAACAGCAGCAGCCGAGTGCTGCGTGATTCCTGTGTTAACGTATATTCATTGCTTTGTGTAACCCATTAAAAGCATTTTATTAGTAATCTTCCAAATTCATAAAGAAACCTCTAAACTGAAAACCTCGCACCCCTCCCCGCAAAACACATCAGAGAGGATTATATGTGAGACCCGAGGGAATGTGTAAAATGGGGTTCCCCGACGTGGGAGCTAAGCGGGTTTCCCCACGTTTCATATTTCCACTGGCCTTCGGCAACTTTCCCGTCCCCGGCCCCTCAAACCAGCATTTCCGGGCCAGCTCCAGGTTAAGTGACCCTGAAATAGAGATTCAGGATTTTTGTTCTATTCTCTCTCTCTCTCTCTTTTTCCCCAAAGGTAATTCACAATGAGCATGGATGCTGTTTTCGACTCTCAGCAGCGCTATCTCCCACCTGTCTTGCGTCATGAAGCCGCATGTGGAACTTCTGAAGGGTACTTTGACCTACAGGATGTTCTGTTTTCCCTTAGCCGGTCTCCAGTGGCACTCTGCTTGCTTGTGGGAAACCGTTTGTCCGATTTAAGGAATTGTGAGACTCTTTGGGCATAATGAGTTTGTGCTTGGGGGGCACACTTCCTGTCGAGGGACATAATCTAAGACGGTGGGGGAGACCTACGTGCGGGGACCCTATTCCACACGGTAAATTCCACGGGATTTGCCAAGTTATCCTGGATCTTGTCCTCCTCTCTGGAATTCCTTTAGGATTTCGTCATTACAAAGATGTGATGGTCACCCACCAAGTTCAGGAGTGTGAGATTTGAATACATGTATCATAAAGGTTTTAGGCAGGAAATGAAGCAGGATGAGTTTCAAAGCCATGGGAAAGGAATTCTGCACATCACCAAAATCACCAGGCTCTGGCCTCTGCCAATGCCTCTTTGTGAAGAAAATGTTTGGCATCTCACCCACAATCGTAGTGGCAAACAGCAGCCACGCCAATTTAAATTGCTGTTAAGAAACAAGATGAAAAAGCAAAGCAAAACAAAGCAGAAACCTCTATCACCTGGTCAGAAAATTGCCTGTGGCCTGAATCCTGGAGACGTGGAAACGAGAGCCAGAACCCCTGCCCCTGTCGGCTCTGCATCAAATCCTTCCTTGGCCTCAGTTTACCCAGCCTACAACTCAAATGCCAAAGCTCTTGGGCCCAGTAAATTCCTCCATGGCTTCATTCCAGGTAGCAAGTGATCAATTTCCATAAACTAGAGAATGAGCAGGCTTTGTTTAAGTGTCCGTTGAAACAAAGTTTATGACCACTCCGGTGCTGTATCCGATAGCCCACTGAGCCCATTGAGCCCGTAAAACATGTCACCAGCCCCCTGGACGTGTCGGGTGGAGGAACCAGAGTCTTTCCTGGGGACATTCCCTTTCTGAACAGTTCACTCCATATTAACAACCACTAAGTACAAACCTGATGGAATATTTTAAACAGAGGAACTATTATTAGAAGAAATAATAGTGGTCTTGTCTTGGAGGAGAAAGGAAGACATAAGATCGTAAGGTGGACACGATAAACTAGATGCTACTCCAAATTAGCCTAAAGGAGCTTCAGTCCATAGGGTTCGACATCCCAGTGGCAAAACCTACCTGTTTTATGGCCCCAACAGTATTCTTTCCTGCCACAAAGCCATGTCTAAAGGGAAGACACAGATAATCATCCATCCTCTGTCAAGCTAAATCTAAATATGTCCTCAAAAATAAAAAGGAAGGTGGGCCACTCATTTAATCTCTCGGTATCTGTTAAGAATGATAATTTTCCTACATCTTCAAATAAGAGTGAAAACCCGTACTGGAAGGATCATTAAGTGTGTAGTTTTTACTGCTTCCAAGCAATTGACACCATGGGGACACATACCGTGGTGGCTTTTTGTGCAAATCCTTCATTTTGCTGTTCTGGTTAAAATAACCCTTGGATTCCAGAACAAAGGGGAAATTAGGCTACATCTTTATATCATCCTCTTTTTGAAGATTTTCAGGAAGGGAGTTTCCACAAATGGAATTACACCCTGTCGTAGTGCTCTACAGTCCTTCACCGCTTCATATCCCGAAGTGCTGTACTAACGTTCATTTCCTCTTGTTTCATTAAAAGAGAGAGGAAAGACATCACTTTCCTGCTGCATTTTTGCTTTTCATAGGGCAGCTCACCGGGGCAGGATGAAGAACCCCCAGAAGACAGAGGCGGACATCCCCGCTGGCGAGCATCCCTGAGCCAAGCTTGCCCTGTGCCACAAGCTCCCCCATGCCCCTTGCACCTGTACGGTTGGGAGCACGTGCTCATTCACTCATTCAGGGAGCCAGTCCACACATTTCAAGTGAAGCCCTCCCTCTGCCCCAGGGAAAGTACAGCTATCGACAAGAAAGGTGAGCCCCCCCTCACTTCAAAAGAGCCAACATTCTCATGGGGACAGACTTAAAACAAACAAACACAAAAGCAAACAAACAAACAAAGAAAACCCATCTGATGTGATCAGTGCCACGTGGAAAATGAAAATAACGTGGTGTGCTAGACGTGGTGTTTTTGCTCGGGAAAGATCTCTGTGAAGAGAAGACACGTAAGTGATGGGGTCAGATGAGTGGAGGTGGCAGCAAGAACGTTCCAGGTAGAGCAGATAGCGTGGAGGTTCAGGAAATGAAATGGGAGCTGATGTGTTTGGAGTGTAATGAGTGAGGGAGGCGTGGGAGGCGGTGAGTCAGAGCGGCCGGCAGGAGGAAGATGGCCGTGCGGGCTCTTGTACCCATGGCAGTGGCTCACGCTTCCTTCCAGGCTTAAAAGGAAGCCCCTGGAAGATTTCAGAGTGGAGACTGGCATGGTTTGATTTGATAGGAGTTTTAAAAAGATCTCTAGCCTCTCTTTAAGTGGCCAAAAGTAGTAACTGGGAAACCAAAGAGGGGAATATCACAATAGTCCCGGCAAGAGATGGCTTGTGGCTCGGGGCTTGATGGTAGCAAAGGAGACAAGGAGATGACTAGAAGAGGAGAGATCCAGAGCACACCCTGAAGTAGAGTCAGCAGGAATTCCTGATGGATTGGATGCTGCTGGGAGACAGAGAAGCATCTCCTTCATTACAACCAGGCTCTGCTATGTGAGAAATAACACCAAAATCTTAGTGGCCTAGGACAACTCAGCTTTACTCCTCCCTCATGCCCCATTCCATGCAGGTCAGCCTGGGTTTTGTTCCATATTGTTCCTGCTCAAAGGCTGAAACTCCTCACCTGGAATGTGGCTTGTTGTTGAATTAGGATTGAAAGCACATTGAGCGCCATGCACTGACCTGCAAATGTTTCCAGGCTTTGGTGACACCCAAACCCTCTGTTCACAGCTCATTGGCAAGGACAAGTCCCTTGGTCAAAGGGACGCAGAAGTGGTTACTTTCTAGGGAGACAGTAGAGAAAGACTGCATATTGGGGGATAGAGTTGGTGTAAACCAGAAGATGCATCAAGGGCAATCCCCAGATTGATGATAGGAGCCGCCGGCGAGATACTGCGGCCACTTCTTGGCAGTGGGCGGGTGAGGCCGGAGCTCGTGCAGTCCTCCACGGGGATTCTAGATGTTCAGCACCTCTCTTACGAGAGCTCCACGCTTTCCAGGTCACCCCTGTTCTAAGTTCTCTGGACCCATGACTGGCAAGCAATATACATTTGGTGACGTTATGCTGGAGTTCATGAACCAAAGACTAAGAATCAATCATTAAGCTGTTTGGTTGACGTTCCAAGGGTGGCGGACAATTACCTTTTCACACTTCCTGTCTGAAGCCAATCCAGAAGTCCACAGTGAAGTGTGTGTTATAAGCAAGGTCCCAGGCTCACGGACTGACGGACCCATGAGCTTCCAGCAGCTGTGGATTTTCCCAGGCCATGATTCGGCTGTCTTCAAGTTTTGTACTTTGGCTCCTGACATCTGCATAAACTGTGGCAACTTATTCCAGTACTTTAGATTAACTACCTGAATGCCAGTATTTAGTTCTCAGATTTTGAGTTAGACGAGCTAAGGAAGGGACACTTGGGTCAGTGAAGGCATTTGGACTCAATCTTACCAACCATTGAAGGTACTCACCATTTCGGAGTAAAGGATTCGCATAAACCATATACTGACTAGAAACTTCTGAGGGCCAGTGCTGTACTCCTTGAGTCTGAGAATACCCAGCAGAGATCAGAGTTGTGGACACACATAGGCATACAACAAGAGTATGATCTATGAATTACTGAGCAAATGAATGAGCACAGGGATGATTGAGGCTGAAAGCTTAATGTTGTGACAGTAGGGGGTTTAATTGAGGGAGGTACACACTTGTGGAGGAAAAAAATAGACATTGTTGGAAAAGTATAGAGGTGAATTTATAAGACTCTCATAGGCGCTGACAAATGTCCAAATATCCGTCTATCTCAGTTCAGTGAATTACTGGCTAAAAAGGAGCGATATTTAAAATTGCAACTCAATAGTCCTCCTCGTTCAATGTCAGTGCAACTAGTTATAAAGACACAGGGCAAGACTTAAAGAAATAACTCATAAAATGTTAGTATAGAGAGATATATAAATAAAATTATGTCATCAGAATTACTAATACCGTGACTACCTATGTAGTAGTAACCTTGAATCCCAACACTATATAATTTGATCTAATGAAAACATTTATTAAGTATAATGTTAACAGGCATAGAGTTTTCAAACCCTTTAAAATCTGTAATATAAATTTAGATACCTGCTCAAGAGGCCTAAAACACACTTTCGGTATATAATAATAACAAAATCCAGCCAGTTTTCTATTGACGTATTGACATGGAGCTGTCTACTTGCAAGAACAGAAACACAACTCGAGTTAGCTTAGAGGAACACATGCACCGTAGGAACAAACCATAGGCAAGGCAGGGCACAGCTGAAAAGCTGAGTGTGGTTGAGCTTTGGGGATGGCTGAGATGAGGGACTCAAACACCATCAGCTTCTCTTACTGTCTCCAACCCAAGTCTGCTCCTCTCTGTACATCAAGTCCATTTGTTCATACTATGGACCAGCTTCTTTCGCTCTTAGAAGACATGGCAGCCAACAGCCAACAGCCCTAGTCTATTACATCTCCACCGTACAGGGAGCTCAACCCCTTTTCTATGCTCTAGCTGTTGAACCAAGATACTCATCATCTGCCAGCTAGAGATGGAAGGGAATATGACAGCTTTCATGCAAACCACAGAGTTGGGGCTCTCAGCCAGCAGGTAGGAGCACCTCTTCTAAAGAAGAGAGCGATGACACTCATTCTTCTGCCCTCTCTATGTGCTATAAACCTTCAGAAGGCTGCTGTCCTCCCTATTGACCGTGCTGGGCTTGTCCTTTGCTTTTCGCCCAGTTGTATGGGTGAGAGAATGAGGGTGTGTTACTTAGGGCAGCCATACCAACCTACCCCAGACTGGGGCTTAAACAAAAGAGATTTATTCTCTCAGAGTTATGAGCTCTGAAAGTTCTAGATCATGGTGTCTGCGGGGTTGGTTCCTTCGGAGATTGGGAGGGAGAGTCTGCTTGAGGCCTCTCTCCCTGGTGGTTTGTTGGCAATCTTGAGCATTTTGGGCTTGTAGAAGTGTCACCCTGATCTCTGCCTTCTGCCCCACCGAGTCTTCTCCTTGCCTGCATCTGTGACCACATTTCCCCTTCTTATAAGGACACCAGTCACACTGGCTTTGGGCGCACCCGTAATGCCCTCATCCAAACTCAATCACCTCTGTAGAGACTCTGTCTCCAAATAAGATCCAACTCTGAGAAACCAGGTTAGGAGCTCAACTTTTCCTTTTTGGAGAGACAAAATTCAACCTATTACAGAGTGATGGACGTTTCTGCTAAATAAAAAGAATTAATATATTTCAAGCTACTTTTTCCTCTAAATCAGTTCTTCTTAAACCCTCTTCCACTTGTTAATTTCTTGTGTTCTGAGCATTCCTACTAAGTTTTAGGATTTTTTTTTAACCAAGGTTAAAATTGTCTATTTTTATTTAACTTTAGCAACACAAGTGCAAACATTTTTTTTGACTCTTACCTAATAATAAATACACATTTTTTTCTTTTGCAAAGCTATGAACAATCAACATACAATATATGTTATTTAGAATTTTTTGGACTGAATTAGTTTTTCTTGAGACCATTTCTCAAGCGGAACATTGTGTGTGTTTCCCCATCTAGTTACTGGAACAATTTTTAGCAAATGCAGTCGCTGTGGTATACAAGCTTGAAATTGTGTTATGAATCATGGCCATTGAACACTGAGTCTTCTTTTGAACATTGTGTCTGTCCTCCATGTTGCTCCACAATAAGTATTAAGGAAAGGAGTTAAGTGAAAAAACAAATTACTAATAAGAGGTATTTTTCATTGTTATGCAATGAGAAGAAATCATGAGCAAGGATTGGTCTGAAACTTTGTTTCAAAATCCTGTCACGGTTTGTGCTGCTCTAGGAGACCATCTGTGCCCCCCACCCCCTGAGAGCCACTGGGAAGACTTGCTGGAGTCAAGGAGCAGAAGGAATTTCTGGAGACCCTGCTCACCTGTTCCGTGCTCTTGGAATATGTCGACATTAATTGGCGTTCATTTTGGGAAGGCTGTGATGGCTTCCAGTGGTGTATGCCGCTTGTGTACACATAAACACTGATGTGTCTTTGCTTTATTCTGAGAGTGACAGTGGAAGAAAGTGTGTTCTGGATGTACTGACATCAATATATTGTTACAATATGAGTAACAAGACAGCCCACTGACAGATGGGGCTGTTCCGTTTATAACACGCACGCTCCCCTTTCTTCCACACTCAGAGGACGAGGGTGCTTGCCACGTGCTGGGAGCAGAAGCAGAGGCTGATATTTAACAAGGACACCTTACGGGGGCTATAGATTCTCCCCCTGCACGTGCCCTTGTGTTCAGGTCCCAGCACCAAGGACTGATGACTTACTCTATTTGGCAGGATTACCCAAACTTTCCTCCCACTGGAGTTGCAAAGAGAGAACCCACCCTCTGGGTACGCACATACAGAGACGCTCACAAAGAAAGGCGACCGCCTCAGCAGGACCCTGTCCAGTCCTGGAGAATCCAGGCCCAAAGACGGGCACCTCAAGGGCTCGCCCAGCCTGGTTTTGCTTCCAGGTCTCGCCGGGGGCTTTCCTTCCATTTCAGGGTCGAGCAGAAGCATGCTTCTTGTTTCGAATCACTGCTGCTGTCGTGTCATCAGAAGGAGCACTGGATAGAAGGACGTGCTTTCTGCCCCCCCCTCCCCTCATGCAGGTGCACGAGCATAGCGGAAGGTGAAGGAGAAGCCCTCGCCGTCTACGCGACCACGTATAGCAGCGCAGCCTCCACAAGACGCCGCTCTTCCAGGCAGCAAACCCACTTGGGGCCGGGGAGGGCGACAAGTAAGATGTTTTCTCAACAGTTTTCCGAGCAACAATACACAGACAGAAAGGTCAGAGTCTGGCGGCCCCACTCCAACATATGCACACCTATTTATGAAGACACTTAGCGTGGATTTAGTAAGTTCACGGCAAAGCTCCAGGGGCGCCTGTCTCTTTAAATCCGTCTCCTCCCAAGTGAAATTTGTGGCCCTGATGAATGGCAGAGCAGAGTCATCCATAAAAGGGCAGAGGAAAATCACACTCATTTGCATACAGTAATTATTCTGTGAATCAGGCCACCTTTATTGCTGCAGAAAATCTACTGTCAGCATCACTCTATAGATCACGTTTGAAAATCCAACAGCTGAGGAGAGTAATTGTTTGGAATCCATGTGGTCTGGTACTCCTGTCTCCAGCATGTCAATTGTCCTGCGTCTAGGTAGACAGCAAAGTTTCTGGGTGTCAGTCACTTGGCCTCTGTTTTCTTTTCTTCCTCCTCTCCATGTTTTGGGGAGGTCCCTACAGATTGGGCATGGCCCTCATTCCAAACGGTGCCAGTGAGCCTGGGAGAGCACTGATCCCCCAGGGCTTTAGAAGAACTGCTGACTTGACGGGCCAGAGTTGACATCAACCAGAAATGGGGGTGGGGGGTGTTTTCCCCCGTTCTCTAGAACCCTGCCCCCCCCCCCACATCAACCCACCAACACACATACACCATCAGACATCTACCCACTCCAGCCTCATCCACGTCAGCCCGTGTCCAGGAGCGAGTCCCAGACATGGCCACTGCACCCTCCCTGATGGAAAGCAGAGGGCGGAAATACATGAACTCTTAGTGGCACTTCACTTGCAGGAAAATAGGGGGAACTGAGGTAGAATGGAAGAGTAGCTGTACCTGCAGCTCTGAAAAGGAAAACAAGAAACACGTTCATTATTTAGAGGGCGGTAGAAGGACACCAGGCACATATTTTGATCTCCAGAGGAAGAGTGGAAAGGAATGTTTCCTTTGACAAGGATTTGTATGGGGCCCATAGTTGAAGGAGCCAAACTTGTATCAATCTTCATTCAAAGAGTGAGCAAAAATGGCACAAATAGAGAAGCTCGACCAGGACAGTCAAGAGGAGTAAGATAAGCAGTGGAAAGGATCACGCCGCTGCTTTTCGATTTTGAGCATCTCCGTTGTCACCTGGAATGCATGGCTTCCTCCTCGGCTGTGGGTTGTGGGATGCGCAGCCTATCTGGGGCAGAGACCACACAGAGCCTGGAAAACTGCTCCGTGGACAAACCCCTGCCCTGACATTTTGATTTCTCCTTTCTGAATCCAGGTTCTAATCCAGGTTCTCTTGTAAAAATAGAATCAAGGGGCGCCTGGGTGGCTCAGTGGGTTAAGCCGCTGCCTTCGGCTCAGGTCATGCTCTCAGGGTCCTGGGATCAAGCCCCGCATAGGGCCCTCTGCTCAGCGGGGAGCCTGCTTCCTCCTCTCTCTCTGCCTGCCTCTCTGCCTACTTGTGATCTCTGTCTGTCAAATAAATAAGTAAAATCTTTCAAAAAAATAAAAACAGAGTCAAGATTTACATATATCGAAAATTCAGATAAGACGCTTGAGGTAGAAAAGGCAACACTTGAAATACTATAAGCTGAAGAGCTGTGTAAAGCCACATTACTGTTGCCAGGAATTCACTTAGAAAGTTAGAAGGAAAAAAAAAAGTTGGGGTAGCCCTGAAAGAAGGTCTGTAACTAGAAACCTCCAGCAAATGGCATCCCAGCCTCAAGGGTGGCGGCAGGCTGAGATTTGGTTTGGGTAAGTTGCTTGAAAATAAATGTGTATTAAAGACTTATGTTCTCTACGACTCTGGGTTTTTCTTTTTCCCCCTTCGCTTCCTCTTATTAAAAAAATGTTTTTCACAACACGGATGAGCCATGAAGACATTATATGAAGTGAAATAAGTCAGGCACAAAAGGGCAAAGACTGAACGAATCCACTCAGAGGAGATACTTGGAGGAGTTAAGTTCATAGAGAGGGAAAGTAGATGGTGGGGGCCAGGGGCTGGGAAGGGGCTGGGCAGCCACTGTCTCCTAGGCCCAGAGCCTCAGTTTGGGAAGACGGAGAACTTCTGCAGATGGATAGTGGGGACGGTTGCCCAACGCCATGACTGTACCCAATGCCACTGACATGCAAAACGGCAAATTCTATTTCACGTAGATGTTACCACAATTAAAAAAAAAAAAAAAAAGAAAGAAAGAAAGAAAAAAAAAGATCTACCTTAAAAACAGTTTCTCTTCTTAGGCACTGGGGGAGATCCAAAGAGAGAAAGTTATGAAAGTTACAAAAATGGCAAAAGCATCAAGGATTTCTATCAGAGATGGTGTCTTCAACACATTAGTTTCCTCCTCTCTTCTTCTGGGATGATGTGTGAGTTTTAACACAAACCCATCTCTGCAGGTGAGGGAAGGGCCTGAGGGGTTGAGAAGACACATCTGCCACACTGTGGAGAGCAAACCGCTTGGTGAACACTGTAAATCTTCTAACCCACAGATCTCATAATACAGGGTCTTCTAATACTACAGAAGTAACGGGTGTGCTACAGCACCGGCCGTAATCTCTGTCATGACCCAGAGCTTAAGGAGGATGACGATAGCAGGTTCGTGTCACGGTTTGGTTGATGAGATGACAGTCCAGCCGCTCTCACTACCGCAGGCATTTTTATGTGGATGCTCTTCCAAATGCATAGGTAACTAGACAGACGAGTTTGGTGATTAACGAAGTCACAAAGTTAGTGCAGGTTGGAAGGAGGCTTATGCCACTTCTCGCTTGGTGCTGCGGCTCACAGCGTTCCTGCTGAATTCATCCTCGAGCTCCTAAGTTCTATTTTCAGTGACAGGACAAAAGCCGATGTCTAAGTGAATGTGGGATGAGCTGATGCCGTCGATAGTGTCCCTGCCGACAGAACGAGACCACCTTGAAAGGATCACGAAAAACCTTTTACTTCAACTCCCAAAACAACAAAATAAGATACAATCAAGAGTCAAAAACATCTCGTTACTCAGAAGCTGCTAACCTTTCTATTTGTTCTGAGCTTTGTGGTCAGCTTTCTGATGTCAAGCTGGTCCACACAAAAGCAGAATTCCATAAAATCGTGCAGCGTAAGTACTAGAAATTGCAAAGTCTCTCCTAATTTAACCTTTCGGAGAATGTCTTGCTTTTGTCGTTTTGTTTTGTTTTTTTTGAAGGTGCACATTTGCTTTGAACATGAAAGGTGTCTGAGGTTTAATGGGCTAACCAACGCGTTGCAGAGACAGTGCTCACGGACAGAAGATACGGCTTCTCCAAGGGACTGGAATGGCTGAGCGGGCTCTGGGCTCCCCAGGGCTCACTGAGGGGAAACACAGAGGGGTACCTGGGGTTGAGAGACGGAGCCTAGGAAAGGAATGAGCTGCCTGGTCTGACTCTCGCTTTCTGTGGGGCTTAATGGTGAGAGAGGGTTGATTCCAAGAGGGTGGAATTAACCGGACACAGAGGTGTGAGTGCACGGCAGGAGGACTCCGTTGGCCATAAAAAAAAAATAGATAAATAAATAACAACAACAACAAACCAAGACTTCGGAATTCACTTATTGCTTCAGCTAAGATTCCCGATGGAGGTATAATCTGCTGAAGTCACAGGTCTGAAGAGAAAAGGGACCCCACCTACTGGAAGTCACATTGCATGAGTATGAGGCCAACGGCGGGCAAAGCTTCACCACCAACCTGGTCCCGACCGTTGGTCCGTGGTCAGAATGCATTGACGTGGTCGAAGACCCTGACACAAGAGGGAGGGCCGTTTCTTAGTTTCTTACGCAGTCTCGCCGTCCTTCCCAAGAGGGCCAAGGAGTTTACTTTGCGCAGAATAGACATTTACAAAATATCTGTTGACTCATTCGATAGACGCTCTAATCTAGTGATTAACAGGGTGAGGGGAGGCAGGCTGCAACAGGAAAAAACATGCCACCAAGAAAATAAATAGCAGAGATTTAAGCATATTTTAGACTAGATACAAAAATAGTTTTAATATTGTAATTTAAAATTCACATCGTATGAATGGCCATATTGGTTCTGGCTGTACTGTGGGTTAGAATGTTAAGTTTTCTCTACATAACTTTATATGCAGATCATGGTCAAAAATTACTACCACATAATTTTTTTTTCAATTTTCCAACATATCACATGAATTCTAATGCAAAGAGAGAGGGAGGGGGGAGGAGAGGAGGAGAGGATCAACTTAAAATATTCCTATATATTGTGATATATTCCCTGCATATGAAACCTGGTGTTTTACTGCAAAGGGCCCTGTCTCGGGCAAACTTGGCATATTCTACCTCTGCACCAATTCACCTTTCTTGCCACCCTTAGCGAGCTCTCTAGATCTCTGGAGACCTATATGTTGTGTGGTAGGGAAGTTTAAGGCATTATCTGGAAAGCTGTCCAAGTTGGCCAAGTTCATTAATGCATTAGGCCCATGGACGGATGGTAGGCAAATTTACTGCTCAGAGTATTATGTTCCCAAAGAGAAGCATAGAACTCTAACATTTGCAAAAGGTAAAACCACTCTGCAAGCCAGAGAAAAGCCCAATTAATTCATGGGACTTAGGAGATCTGCTTCTCTCTCCTGCTTCATTTGCTTCCTGGGTGACCACAAGCCTAACGTCCCTTGGGTGGTGGTAATAAATGCTGATACTTCTCTGTCTCTCTCTCTTTTAAGATTTATGTATTTATTTATTTGCGTGGGGGTTGAGGGGACAGAAGGAGAGAAAGAGTCTCAAGCAGGCTTCCAGCTGAGCACAGAGCCCAAAAGGGGGCTGGATCTCACAACCCTGAGATCATGACCTGAGCCAAAATCAAGGGTCCAGCACTCAACCAACTGAGGCACTCTGGTGCCCCTAAATGCTGGAACTTCTAACCTAAAGTTCTATATATTTTTATCTCCCCTGTCAGAATCCAGCAGCCAAGGAAAGTGCTGGAAAATGGACATGGAATTCTGGTTCTTTTTCTCCTTCTAGCAAGTGGTGCTACTTCAGGGCTCTGCTGTTCATTAGGGATCAAGACGCCAATATTGGCTTGCTCGGATTAGCTCTTTATATAACTGTACCGATACCAGTGTTTGCATTCCTCTTCAACTGAAAATTTGTCAGAGAAGAAAAGCATTAAACCTGTCACCACAGATACAGATCCGATGTTTGATTTCAAACAGAAGAAGCAAACACTCCACCATGGGTCCCATTAACTCTTGAGAACTCCACTCAGAGTGATGTGGACGACTCCCCCAGAACTGGAAAGGGGGAATAAATCCAAATTTCACTGCCATTTTAACAGCTACAGAGCATATCGGACTCAGAACAGAAACACAGAGGAGAGGGGACCAAATGCTAAACCCTTTCCTCTTTCTCCCTTTGTTTTCTTTTATTACAAATGTGACTTCACAAAACACGTATCACTATCATATGTTACATAGAAACTAAATCAGGCTCAACCATGTCCACAGAACTAAGGGTTTCGACGTGAGAAAATCAAGACGTGCCATGATCCGTCTGTAGCATGAATTAGAAAACCAGGCCTTGGTTGATCAATAAAACACATCCTTTCGAAAGCGCCCTGTCATCCCACATTCTCCATATCTCCTTTGAAATGAAGCCAGTGGATTTCTCTATTTCATTGAATAATGTGGAAGTCATTGGCTTTGATCATAACCTAAACCTGGAGTGTGTGCGGCAGCTATTTCCAAACGGTCTGATCACTAAAAAGATTCACTATGCATCCCGGCTCTGCAACAAGCCACATGACAAAGGTTATCATCCCCATTTCATGGATTCAGACACCGGGGTAGGGAGAGGCGGAGAGACACGCTGGGTGTCAGAAGGAAAATTAGACTCTCAAATTTAGCGCACCTTTATTATGCTCTCTCAGAAAGGAGGTGTAAGGTGGCAGATCAGAAGTCAAGAATCCAGGGCTGTGATCTAAACTCCGGTACTGCCTCATCCCCTAGCCTTAGGCAAGTCATTTCACCTCTCCCAGCTCCGGCTCGACATCAGGTAAAATTGGCAATCCCTACCAGTCCTCTCCTCCCCTGCTGCGAGGATTAATGAAATGAGACCTGCACCACACAGCTTGTTGGTGGGAAGGCTCTCTATAAATACAAAATATGCTAAGTGCCTTCTTATAGGTTCTGGAAGGTTTCAGCAAGCCTCCGGAGACAGTGATGCATACAGCTGTGCATTTCAATAAGCGTCCCTCAGCGCCCCTGGGGCCAACGAGGCACAGTGACACGGTGGCCTCCACACCAGGGAGGGACACGCAGGCTGCCAAGTGTCCTTGCTGTTCTGGGAGTACCATGACCACCTCCTTGCGAGGCATGGGACGGGGCATCAGACTGGCCCCTGACAGGCAGGCACGGGGTCTTTCTGGACTGGCTCTGGACACCGGAGGAATCCCCTGGTAGGTGGGTTTGTTCTTGGAAATCCCACTGGAGGGAGCCGGGCCCGGAAAGCTGTGGGGCCATCACAGAGAAGCCTCCGGACTCTCTCCTGCCAACAAGGGAGGGCCATGCAACTCCCCAAGGAAATCAGCCCAGGAGGGGAGTGCAGCTCTGGTAGGTGACCATCCACGGGCTAGCGGAGTAGGACTCACAGGGTAGGTATGGAATGCCCCATGCAGATTCAAGGGACGGAGACCACAAGCTGTCCCTTCGCACTGCAGCACAGTCCCGTCTTGACTCGGCTCTTGAAAAGAGCTGCAAGAGCCTTCTCCCCCCATGCACATCCTCCTCTGCTCTGACTTGACACACGACATATGTGATGATGATCGTCACCTTCTGACTCCATTTATCTCCGAGCCTGGCATTCTCTCGAACTGTCTATGTCTATGCAACTACTCAGCTGCATCCCTGCAGCCAGTGAATGAGCTTCTCCAGCTCTGCACGTGTGGCACGGAAGCCCTGACCTTTCCCCGCATGAACCACCTTCCTTGTCTCCGGGTATGGCAGCTCCAGCTTTCCAGGGGCTCTGGCCAAAGACACTGGAGTCGCCCTGCGCATCTCTTCTCAGAAGCCCGGATCGGTCTTCAGGAAGCCTGTGGGCCCACATCACCGTCGCCCAGATGCACCCTCTCCTGACCTCCTCGTGACAACCACCCAGCCTGGATATGAGCCATCACCAGGGACACGGGGGTCACTGCATCCCGTGCATATCTATGGCCACCTTTTCCCTCCCTAAGGACACTGGTCCTAGGAAGGCCTGCACTGACGACCTCCTTTTAACATGATCACCTCTGTGAAGACCCTCTCTCCAAATTAGGTCCCAACTGAGGTTTTAGGCGTTAGGACCCCAACATGTCTTTCCTTAGTGGACATAGTTCTAAGCAAAACAGGTGTCATAAAAAACAAACAAACAAACAAACAAAAACAAAACAAAACAAAAAACAGGTGTCATGAGTCCACCTAATGTGTTTGTTTTTATTGTCTGCTTTCCCTTGCTAGAAAGTAAACTCTGAGAGGCAGATGTGTGTGTGTGTGTGTGTGTGTGTTATTCTCCTGGTATAAAGTAAGCAAACCGTTGAGAGTAGTGACTGCAACATAAAAGACGTCAGTAAATACTTTTTAAGTGAATAAATGAACGGACGTCATCATGTTGTGCAGGCAAGTTCTGCGCCCAAAGACCTGTAGGTATTTAGCCCCAAAGTCTCCACCCAGATCCTGGGGGCTGCCAGCTCCACACGCAGGATTAGGATAAATCACGGATTCCACGGGTGGTGGTGAGGGACGTCAGGAGACCCTTCTCGGGTGGAAAAGGCAGGCTGCAGACGCCCGGGAATCTGGCTGAGTCTGCAGGGAACTTCCCGGGCTCTGGCCTCAGACGGGATGTTGGGAGCACGTGGGTGCCCGTGAGACAGTCCCGCCCGGCGTCTGTGTGTTAATCAAACAGCACAATAGTTGCCTGGATACCCTCCTCATTTCATCAGCCACAGTGGCCTGTTACCAATTTCCAGAAAATGAAACGAGACCCCTGAGGACTGTAATTTGGGGAGTGCAGTAATTTAGGAATGTTTAAAGGGATCTGGAAAACCCGTCCAGCAGAGCTCTCAGGCACAAAAGGCAGGAGGCCCGGGCATTCGAGGGTAAAACCAACTGCTGAGCATGGCCTCCTTATCGGTCTCCCTACCAGGGACCTTTTGTTTGTTTACGGGCTTAGATAAACTCTTGAATCCTTGGGAATGCTCCAGTAGATCTGTTTTCCTAAATACTTCATTCTTGTTTATAGAACGCCTTCAAAGATGTGACAGCGTGGGGCAGACAGAACTGAGGCCTGTCTCTTAGCAAGCCTCATCCTCTCTCCTCGCCCTGAAATATTTCTGGGGAACGGAAAGCCGTCTGAGTCGTGGTCTCGAGGCTTAGTCTACGTGGACAAGCCTGGCTGGAATTCCTTCGGGTAAATGTTGCATCTTCTCCCTTTAGCTTCGTGGGAAACGGAGCTCATTCCTTAATCGCATTGGGTCCTGTAACGTATTTCCATATAGGGCCGTAATATAATGGCCGTTCCACCCGAAGGCCATGAACTTATTTTTTAATTTTCTCATCGTTATGAAAATGATCCAGTAGAAAATTATGATCACGGTGCTTTCCGAGAAACAGAGTTTTAGCAAATGACACCCACATGTTTTTCTGGCCACAGCGAGTCCCGCGTCCAGCCAGGCTCCTCTGCAGGGTTCTGCTGCTCCCAGGCAGTCGGGTGTACGTCCAAAAGCCTTGCCTCTATTATCTGTCTAACAGATTATCCTGCTTCATATCTCCGTGGCACCAGATGGCATTATCTTCTCCGACTGGCTGTTGCCTTGTTAATACAGAGTTACATAGAAACATTAAAGGTCAGGAGGATACCATATGGTCTATTCTGTCCTGCCCTTTTATGCCCAGGAAAGGCCAAACCATCATCTGAGCCGAGCCTCCGCCAATAGCTGCTCATATTTGATTGTCCGTTTGACTCATTATTCTCTTTCTACGGAGACGCTGCGGCCACAACGCCCTCCCGTCTACGCGGCGGCCATCACTTGCACATCCCAAACATCTTAGAGAGAACTAAACTGTAAACATCTGGGGCCTGGTTTCTTTTGTTTCAGTGCTGCACGGTACGTATTTTGAATACGCAAATTGTCCGACACGACACCTCACACATACTTTTCGAATGCTTTAGCTGAGTTGATGCTGTGGGTCGACTACCCATGGGTTTGTAATCATCATTTGCAATCTGGGTTGTATTTATGCGATCGGCTTTTTTCTGCCAAGGATGCTGGTCTGTCTCGTCGGGTGGGTTTTAACCCCTCTTTCATCTTTCGGTAGCTGCCTCGAATGCCTCCCTTTCAGACAGAGAGGGCTTTGTGTCTGCCTGATGAGTCCCCGTTCTAAAAAAATGCAAAGGGGGAACTGTTGACTTCTGAGGCAGAGCTTCTGAACGAGAAACATCCTAGCTTGGAGCCAACAGCCATCAGTCCCAGAAGAATTGTGGTGGGACGTTCTCTCAGGAGCTGACGCCGGACCGGAGCCGGCCCGTCGTTCATTCCAACACGGAGCCTTTTCACGTTCGACTACCTCCCGCCCAGGGACGCTCACGTCCTGGAGCACTTTTCCGCCTTCTCTCTGTCTCTCTCTTTCTCTTTTGCCTTTTTCTTTTTTCCTTTTTGGCTCAAGATCTTGGATCAGGGAGTCGATTCTTCTTAAAAATCTCTCTCTCTCTCTCTCCCTCTCTAGAACACGACCCCATGGCCGTCGGCAGATCTCCCTTTCAATCCCCTTTGTTGTGGTTGACTTAGAGACAATCCTTGAACTCACCAAAGTGTTTGTCCCTATGATTTAGATGAAGTCTTTCCTCCCTCCCTCTGCCTTTGGGCCTTAAAGGTCAGATGATTGCATTTTCACCAGATACGATTAATAAACAATTACTCCGTGAAAAGCGAGGCTACGGGTCGGTTATGAACTTGAACGGCGCCAGTCCTCTCCCCACGTCCCCTCCTCTCGGCCGGCTCGGAGACGCTGCTTGTAATTTCAGGCATTCCCTCCCTCCTCGAGTCCGGCCAGCGACCATCTTTCCTTTTCATGAAAGTGATCTGGCTCGGTTCCTGGTACCTCACAGGCTCCAGGACCAGGAGGTAAGCTCACACCTGAACCGGCACCGTCGCCTCGATGCTCTCGCTGGGTCGTTGAAGTGCCATTTGTAGTCAGAGAATTTGCACATTCTCTTTTAAGCTCATGGAGAGAGGAAGATCCAAACTACTCTAAACGTATTGCCACTTCACCCGGCAACGGTGGTGATCATGAATCTCCCCCCGGGGGCTGCCGCCTGCTCTCTCGAGGCTACAAGCAAACCATTTATCTCCATGCTGGAGAGCAAGAAGGGCTCGCCGAGGGCGAGCGTCGTTGCGGGAGCTCTGGCGGTGCCCGGGAGGAGTCTCACCTCTCCTATTTCACAGGTAGATAAGCTGAGGCACAGACAGGTGGGAAACCTCTATTCAGCTCAAACTGTGAGCCTGTGAAGAGGCAAGACAAAAGCCCAGATATTCTAAATTTTATCTGATTGATACACAGTACAACCCTACAATATAATACAATATCTATTACAGACAGAAATGAGTCTCCTGGTTACCATTTCCCCAAACAAATAGAAATAGAAGTCATTCAACCCTGAAGCCTACGTAAGTGCAGGGAGATAAAAGCTTTTCCTCTGTGGACACGGTCAAGTGGGATGGAATCTCGGGTCCAGGTGAGGGCCCAGGCGGGGCTACCTGAAGGGCTCAGGTCCGGATGGGCACCCTGGGTTTGGGGTGACTGGCACAAACCTCCAATGTTCGCCACATTTCTCTGGATTAAGCCCCACTCCTGAACCCCTGGGCTTACCCCCAGCTCTAATCGTGTGTCAGTGATGGTGACCAGCAAATTAACCCTGGAAAACACTTCGTGATCTCTACCTCAGATTGCTGACTTCAAAAAAATGCCATTGTTTCATCACACACACTGTTCTGCCTCATTAGCTGCTGTCACCGTGTTCCTGGGCACCCAGGGACTCATTACTCATGACACGGTACTTGGCGTGAACTTGCGGGTGGTTTCCAGACCGAAGCAACAAGTGTCTGCCCGCCCTCCCGCCCTCTTCCGCTGCCTGTGTGCATGTGCGGGTGGAGGGGCCCGGTCCTGCTCAGCGGACCAACAGACGCAAAGCTACAAGTCAACGGGTGCCCCCAGCACTTCTCTGTTCTTTAGGCCCGCAGAGTCCCCGAGCTGACACTTCCTCAAAGGTGATTTTCAAAGCCTGCTCGAGCTCCTTTTCGTGGAGTAATTGTCACCTCCTGGGCTCCTAGGGGTGACCCGCTCACCCTAGGAGCATTTCATAGGAGAAATCGCTAAGCTCCATTAGACGAGACTTAATTAGATAAGAACTAGCCAGAGACCTGAAGTGCAAATAGAAGGCCATGAGACGTGCAGATGAGACCGGTCATTAAAGAGCAAGCTGGGAAGTAGCAGACATTAGTAAAAAATAAGCATGTAGATGGGGAAAGGGAAGTTCAACTCCCATAGACCTAGGAGGTGAGAGGAAAACTTTTTACCATTCGAGTATCTAAGGCCTTTATCACTTACTGGCACATGGACAGGCAAGTCACAGAGGGAAAGAGAACCTGTACTTCTCTTTTCTTTAAAATTAGCAGGTGGGACTGAACTTTGTTTTTATGACGGATTACAAATCAAGCAGGAATGGGTAAAAATGTGAGAGACATGAGACATTTAAAATTGTGAAACTTCATTTAAAAAATATTTTAAGGGAAAAACCCGACCTTGAGAAATGGGCTTAAGCAGCAAAACCAAACGCCCCTGAAGCAAATAGGCCTCCAAACAGATGGCGGTCCCCTTGGACACTCACTCAGAAAGTCACATGTCATTGCTCAGGTGTTTCTGGTGCTTTTCTTTCAGATAAAACCCTTGCCACATTCTTCTGGTGATTAGTAGGAATAAATGCTGCTTTTTTGGAGGTTTGATTCAATTCCACAGCCAAGAGTCTTTCTCAACCACTATTTGTGTATAATATGTACAATAATTTGTTTGGTAACACTATAGGTTTCTTTTGGGGACAAGGAGGAGTATTTGGGTTGTTTTTTTTTTTTTTTTAGTAATGTAAAAGACTATATTTTATTTAATGATTGGCAAAATGGTCTTAAAGGAAACTTGTAATTAATTGAAGCTCACCATTGATTTTAATTCAAATTAATCATGATTTCTCTTCGATAGAGAAATAGTCAGAGAAATCTTTCCTCCCTTGTCCATTTTAGCTTACATTTTTCAGGACAATGTCTAATCTCATTTTCTACAACTTGATTTCCACAGAAAAATTAGAGAGTGCTCTGAGGAAATTAAACTTACCCAAGCTCATGAGAAAAGGTAGGGGAAATGGGGCCAGTTTAAATAAGAACAGGCTGAAAGAATGTCAGCAGGTAACCCCCGACATCAAATGTGGTGGGGACTCGGGGAGGGAGGGAAGAAAGTTGTCCACCGTCATTCCCATATTCACTAAACACAGAGTAAGAGCATTCTGTTTCAACAGAAACAACAGTCATGGAAAATGTCTTCCTCCTTAGGAGAGTAGTGTCTGTTTGAGGAAGCACCCAGATGTTTCTTGTGTGGATTTGGGGTTAGGTAAAGGTGAGTTTAGAACAGATAGAGGATGGAAGAGGTACCAGAAAGGAGTTTCCCTCCTGAGAATGTCAGATTGTTTGTCAAGGAATTAGGGCCCGAGGAGGGTGGTGGAGGAAACAGCCAGGAAGAGGCAATATTCCAATGCATGGAATGGCTGAGACGCTTCTAGGAGCTAGAATGTCTAAGAGGAAATACTAAGATTTTTTTTTTTAATTTCCATGATATTAAGCCTTATTTCTTATATAGTGTTGTGTAACAAATTAGTCCAAACGTGGCAGCTTCTAACGGCAAATGCACATGGTACCACATAGCTTCTGTAGGTCTGGAGGCAGGGAGTGGCTCAGGAGGTTGGTGTGGCGTGGGCTCCCTCCTGAGGTTGTGGTCAAGCTGTCAGAAAGGACAGCATGGGCCAAAAATCTGACCGATGGGAGCTGGAGGAACAGCTTCCAAGATGGCGCTCCCAACTGGCTATGGCCAGGAAGACTTGGCTCTTCACCACAGGTGCTCTCTGTAGGAAGTTTGCGTGTCCTCTGAACATGGCAGCTGGCATGGCACAGAGTAAGTGACCTGAGAGAGAGTAAGGCAGGAACCACATATCTCTATGAACTAGACACTGGGTCACATGCTAATACTTTGCTGTGTTCTACTGGTCATACAGATTAATCCTAACTCATTATTGGAAGACACCACACAAGGATCCAAACACCAGAGCACATGGATCGATGGAGACCAACTTGAACAACAACCTTTCTTATCCCACTCTACTTCCTAAAAACGCCTTGTTTGTGAGTATGCAGAGGAAATTTTTAAGGAGTAACTACATTCCACACCTAGGTTAAAGCATGGGAACCTAGAAGAAGAGAAAAAAGGACCCATGAAGTGGACTTCTTAAGTGTAAGTTAGAATATGAACCCAGGAACAACCCTAGGAATGTTGAGGAAAGTCTTGAAAAATTATCATATTCATTTATAAATGACCACAAATACAGCAGTCTGAAACGATACCCATCTGCTACCTTGCACTTCTGTAGGTCAGAGGCTGCTGAGAGACCTGGGTCTCTCTGGGATAAAGTCCATGGGTCTTCAGCCTGGTTACACTCCTTACAGTGGCTCCGGTGCAGACCCTGCTTCCAACACAAGGGGTTATCAGCCACACCCAGTTCCTTAGGGCTGAGATACTGTGCCCTTCTAACTACCACTGATCCTTGCTCGGGAGCCTTCCTGAGTTCCTTGCCGTGCTCTCCGTGGATCCCCAGGATCTGTCTCCGGGGATATGGGGACGTGGCCCCTACTTTAGAAGCAGCAGTTGTGCGGCTATCTTCTTTCTGCTTCGAACCCCTCTGAGGCCATCCACTCAGATACAGCGCTCTGCTTTTAAGGGCCATGGTGATTAGATTGGGCACACCTGGATAAGCCAGGACAATCTCTCCATTTTAAGGTCCTAAATATCAATTACATCTGCAAAGTCCCATTTTCCATGAAAGAAACAAATTCACAAGTAGCTGGGATAAGGGAGGACATGGACATCTTTGGGAGACTGTTCTGCCCAACAGAGTATTTGAACAATTGAGGACACCTTATAGCGGCTGAAGGGGTCAGTAATGAGGTCATGGTAGAAGAGACAGGAATGGGTAGAAGTGCTAAAAAGTTGAAAGGGAAGGAAGCAGGATGTTTACTCACAGAAATCAAAGGCTGGGAACGTTCCCCGAGCAGCTTGCAGGCAAGACTGCTGAGCTCTCTATGGTGGCACGCATAGCCCGTGCACCTGCAACTCTTTAACCCCAATGTGGACAAGTTCCCCTCTTTGAATCCCATTAAGGTATACACACACCCATTCACACCTAGGGTGAAATGTATTTGCCACATTGTAATGGACAACGAACTCATGGCCGAGTTATAAACCCTTGAAACAGGTATTGATATTGTAAATTCATGAGATCTTTAGCTATGTTTTAAGAGTTATTACGACAGATCATGTTCATAGAAGAACACCTCTTCTCTTCAATAGTGTGGGGTCGACCTTACATTTATTTTCATCTGCATGTGCGGTATTCTTTTATACTGTCTACCTTTTCTGTGGTTGAGAGAGTTTCCCTCCTATTAGACTACTGAATCGTTCTTTTGGGAAGAGTATGGTCTGAAGGTCATTGTTAAAGAACCCCTGGAAAGTCAGGTCAACTCACCCCCTTTTTTCCTTTGGCACCAGAGTCTCTAATATCCTCATCCTTCCTATGCTCTGAACAGCCCTCTTGTAATGCTGTATTAAAATATGAATAGCTGTGAATGCTCTCAGTGGCCTGATCCTACCTTTAAATAATGGTTTCTGGTTTCTTTCTAACTTTCCCAATTGAGAAGCCAATAAATATTTGAGAAGCAGGTTGCCTCCCCCAAAACCAACGCATTGATGTACTTCAAACCCTCAAATGTGCTGAACATGAATATGTATCTTTCCAAGTCTCGACATATATGTTAGCTGGTCCCACTATTTTTATTTAATTGACAGAACAATTTAATTTAGAACAATTTCAATCAAAATTTTTTTCATGACATTGCTTAATAGCCAGTTTAACCCATCAAACAACCAAAAGGATCATAGACACACACATTAGATTTAGTTTGTAAATTTTACCCATATTCTCTGATATTTAAATATATTGCCTAACTACACTCTTTATTTCATGTTTCAAGAGGAAAATCTTCTCCTGGGAAAATATATGCATTTAGTATAGTATTATAATAAGAACTTTTTCTCATATGCAAAGTTTAACATTTATGCATTTAGAAAGATTAACAGCCTCCATACTCTTTCTGAGCTGGTACTGATATAAATACGTATATTTAAGAACATAGTGAATATTCTTGCAGATGTAGACTAACACCTGCTATTTACGCTCCGCTCAAATACCTTAATTACCTACTCTTGAAGACACATCTTAGAAGAATGTAGTGGTGCATTGAGGGTTCCGGTTCTGGAGGAGATCTTCTCCATCTCTACGGAAGAACAACCCAACTCATGACTCTGAAAAAGAAGGGAGATTGAGGAAAATACCCTACCATGCGTAGTGGTAGCATCAATAAACCACGGGAACAGTCATTAAAACTTTGATCTCAAGCAACAATTCTGAAATGGCCCAGTATCAATTTCCTAGGAAATTGAAATACTAATAGACACAAAACAACTGGAATGATCATCAAAAGTCTTAATTTAGGCACCTGGGTGGCTTCGTGGGTTAAGAAGCTGCCTTCGGCTCGGGTCATGATCTCAGGGTCCTGTGATGGAGTCCCACATCGGGCTCTCTGCTCGGCAGGGAACCTGCTTCCTCCTTTCTCTATCTGCCTGCTTCTCTGCCTACTTGTGATCTCTGTCAAATAAATAAATAAATTCTTAAAAAAAAGTCTTAATTTGTGACAACAAGATGTAGATGTCCAGCCATGCCTGTCCACAGCAATTGCCCGCTGAGTGACAGTATTTAAAGGAATCGGTTAATTGGAGGAACTCAGAAGACCTGGTAATCAGCTTGAAGGAGGGGCCAAAACCATTCTGGAGAGACTCATGGAGCTGTCAGGGAACCAGAGGGTGGGCACTGTCAGGACAAAACTCCACAATCCCAAGTCATGACCTGCTAGATGTGAGAGGAAGAAAGCTCAAAGGGAACAGTTTGAATTTACTGAGAAAATAAATGAATGCAATGTGCTTGGAGATCAAAAAAGTTTATCTAATTGCCCCTTATATCTATCCTTGTCAGATATATTTGCTGATTAATCTACTCTTAGAGATTATCATGAATGAGCTGATGAAGTAAGATCCGAGCTTATCAAGCCTTCCCATTAATAGGAAAGTTCTTCCCCAAAGCAAGAAGCCCTGATGATGGCTGGGATAGAGCATTGCTTCACATACCCTGGAGCAGGCAGAGCAGCTCCCCAAACATGCCCACATCGACATCTCCAGAACCCGTGAATATGTCACCTGATTTGGCTCATGGCACTTAGGCCTTAAAATCGGGAGACTATCATGAATTATCCAGAAGGACCCACGCTAATCCCATGAGCCCTTAAAAGCTGGAAGCAGAGGAGAGAAGGCAAGTGGGAGGGGAGGGTTAGAAAGGTGAAAGGACCCGCCATGCTCTCCTGGTTGGAAGGAGAAGCTGCATTATAACTGTCAGTGGCCTTTGGAGCAAAGAGCAGCTCCACGGTCAACCAGCCAGCATCCAGGGCCGCACAGCACCACACACGCGCTTGAGGTAGACTCGCTGGGGCCACAGGACCATAGCCCAGGCTGGTGACACCCAGTGAGACACCGAGTGCAGGAGCGTCACCAAAGCCCACTTGGACCTCTGACTTCAGATCTGGGAGATGATAAAGAGGCGTACTTTTAAGTGGCTACGTTTGTAGTACATTCTGATGGCGGCAGAAACAAGAACAAAACCAAAGAAATGAACAGAAGTATTTTTGACAGTATTTTGACATTCTCTTACTCATTAAGTAAGCCTTCCCTTTGTGCATTAGGATTTGAATCCGCTGTTGGGGAATGCAGGATGATCTGACTCTGCAAACGATCCAGAGCCCTGTTCTCTGGGACACAAAGCACCTGATGTGTTTATGCCTGTGTAGCTGGGTATGGTGCCCCACAGCCTTCCAGCGGCCACCTGGGACAAGCGAGGAAGAGGCATTGCCTGTATGGGCCACTCCCATGCAGATTTTAAGGTATATGGGAAAGGTTGATAGCATCTCCCCTCCAAATCACTTCTCCATTGCTCCTATTTATTTACAGGATGATTCCACTGATCAGTGTTTTTTGTTTGTTTGTTTGTTTGTTTGTTTTTCGCTTAATGAAAATTTCCTGGTGGGGAAAGTGGAGGTCCTTATCTCCATGTTAGCAGACATGTCATCATGTCTCCCAAACATTTCAGGTAATCAGTTTCAAAACAGTCATGGGGGTTCTCTGGGTCTGGAAAAAGGCTTAGAGGAAACTTTAAATTGAAAGAGGCGGCACTTTGAGAGAGGCAAGGTGTCACAGACCCTCAGTGAAGTCCCAAGGCACTGAGGCCCTAGGCACTGGTTCTCTGCCTGGAGGGAACATATAACCAGGAGGCAGAAGACAGGCACAGAACAAGAAAGAGGTCGGTAGGACCAACTGCACAGATTAGGAAATTTTACTGAGGGGTGACCCCCTCCTCTAGATCAGGGTGTGACCCCTTCACAGTCTTGTGCCTGTGGACCTCTTTTCCTGATAATGTTTATGAACAGATATAAAGGATGGCACAGGATTAGCACAGGAACTGAGTATTTGTGATAAAAATATTTGTGATATCAGGGGCGCCCGGGTGGCTCAGTGGGTTAAAGCCTCTGCCTTCAGCGCAGGTCATGATCTCAGGGTCCTGGGATCAAGCCCCACATCGCGTTCTCTGCTTGGTGGGGAGCCTGCTTCCCTTCCTCTCTCTCTGCCTGCCTCTCTGCCTGCCTCTCTGCCTCCTTGTGATCTCTGTCTGTTAAATAAATAAAAAAAAATTGTGATATCAGAATATGTTTCTTTCATAATTTTAAGTAAATCGAACTAGTTGGAATAACCATATCAGAATTTTGTGGTAGTGACGGGAATAAAGGACGTTCTAAGTTAATTCCACACCGCCAACACAACGGGATCACATCTGTGAGTTCTGCTGCTGACAAAGTTGCAAAACCGCAATCTGTGGCCCACGTTCATCACTGAAAGTGGACGCTTCCCAGGGTGCCCGGGTGGCTCAGGCGACTGAGTGTCCAACTCGTGATTTCAGCTCAGGTCATGATCTCAGAGTCCTGGGATCCAGTCCCGTGTCAGGCTCCGCACGCAGCAGGAAGCCTGCTTGAGATTCTCTCTCTCTGTCTCTCTCCCTCGGCTTCTCCCCATAGTCTTTTTCTTTCTTTCTTTTTTCTTTCTTTTTTTTAAAAGAGGACGCTTCTAAGTTAGAGGCCAGTGCAAAATTATGACGTGATTTTTGCCCATCCCAGGCCATGCGCTCCTGTGAATTCTCCCCCCAGACCACGCCTGAGGAGTGGCCTGGGAGGATCCAAAGACCCCAGGGAAAGAAGGCCTGACCTAGGGCACCCAGGGCCGTGACCACTGCATGTCACTTAGTTTGCTCTAATAACATACAGTGTCGTGTAAAGTTCATGAATACAAGTGTACTCAAAAATAAATAAAATTTATAAAAATGAGAACATGATTTCAAAAGAAAGGAATCAGACAAATGAAGCAGCCAGAATTTGGCTAAATCACACTAACAGATAACTTCAAAACCTATTTTCTACAAAATCTTGAGTCTTGTTTTCATCTGAATGATGTTCTACACAGATACAGTCATATGCAGACATAAGTCATATTTAATTACATTTTTTTCTCTATCAAGGGGGGTGATGAAATCATTTTACAGAGTTTAAGTTGAATCTCTCCATTTGGTTCGAACAGTGGATACAAGGAAAACAACCCTTTAAACTGCCATTGTTTGTGATTTAGTATTTTTGGAAGTTGCTCCCATCATAAAATCTGGGATGAGATCTTTCACTTCCTGCCTTCCAGGCTGGGATTTGATTCACTGCACCAGACCCTCTACATAGTATTGTATTAAATCCAATCTCCATAATCAGGTTGGTACATTTTTTTCTCTCCAATCATCCAAACAAACAAGTCCTTGAGTCTTTCGAGCATGAGCAGCACATATCTAAGTGGCCCTCAATCTTTTTCTCAGCCAGTGGATGATTACAAGACAACCAGGAAGTAATGAAAAAAATCTGAATAATGAGAAATGCATCAAAAATAGTTAAAAATCCAGAGTATTTTGGAGGGTTTCAAAGTCATGTAGAGAGGAAGGTACTGCTAGTTCCTTGAGTCATAGCTGACATGTTTTCACTATCAGAGGAACATCCATTCCCAGATTTTATGTGGATCTGCACACAAGCAAATAGAAACAGCAACGATTACGCCTCACATTGCTGAAGATGTTACACTTTACAGTTTTGAACACAGGGCAATTCTAAATGGAGACGGGAATTTCTGTGATTAGCACTGGCCAGTGGCAGGAGGCGGTGCATGGAGGAGGATCCACGGATGGGACCTGGGAGATGTGAGAGGGTGAGGGTCCGATAGCTTGCCTCAGACGCGTCAGTACCTGTGCCTGGAGGAGGACGAGAGGTCCACTGGCTGGGTTTCACCTGAGTCTGCCCATCGCTTTTAGGTTCTTTTGTGCAAAAGTATGCTTAGGTCAATGGTGTAGCTAATTGCATCCTGTTCTTTTGTAGCTCTTTTGCTGTCTATAAAAATCCAAATAGAAGAGTGTCTGTGGTTGTATCTGTGCCCAGAGGGCCCTTCCTCTGTTGCTACAAGGGACCGAATGCGTGTGTCCCCGTACTTCCTATGTGGAAATAGGCTGCCCAACATGCCTGTTCATGGGGATAGAGCCGAAGAGGTCCTAGGGTGAGGCTTCGGACGATAGGGCTATTGCCCGATGGAAGCGGAGGAGACACTGGAGCTCTCTCCCTCCGACAGCTGACCTCTCACCAGGAAGGCAGCCAGCTGGTGCCTTGATCTTGGGCTTCCAATCTCCAGAACCATAAGGAATAGACGTCTGTTGTTTATGCCGGCCCGTGTGTGGTGTTCTGCTGTGGCAGCTCATGTAAACTACTCTACCCATCTTCTCATAGAAGGAGGGATAATCCCTTCCATTCCCGAGGTTCATGAGCATGCCAATCAAAGCCCCCAAACACCCTGGCCATGAGTGGGAGAACGGAGAGTGACACAGACCTCATTATACGACCCAGTGGTCCTGTATGGTCCACAGATGGTCCACAGATGGACACAGGGTCCAAGGTAAGTCTATCCATATCTCCCCTGGGAACACAGCAGAGGAAAGAGCATGGGCTCTGGGCTTGCTGAACCGGGTGATACTAGTCCCTCTGGAGCTCTCTGAACCTTGCCCTTGCTTCCTCCTCTCCATGGAGCAAGCCGACTAGCTGCTGGAAGTACTGAAGGCTAAACCCAAAAAGGGGAGGCTGGTAGAGGGAGGGAACTGGAATCAGAGTGTGGAGTGGTAGAGAGGAAAGGGGGAGGGAGGGACCACAGCAGACCTGCCCCCACCTGTTGTTGCAGGAGCCTGAGCACTAGGGCAGCTTGGAGAATTGTTTCCCCGACCTCGATCGTATCAAGAATGCCCAGTAAAATAGACCCTGGCCACTTATTTACCAGGGAAACCCAGCATTTGACACATTTGACACTTCAGTGGCTCTCAGAAAGGTGGGGACGTCAGCTCCTGGATGGACACTGGCAACAAGGGACTTCAACCTGACTGTTGCCAATATATTGACTATCCCCTCAGGTGGGCACAGACAGTTAAGACAATCATTGAACACTGAGCAAAGTCTGACAGACTGGACTTACACAGATCTCTGCCACATGTCTCTTGCTGAGACCTTTCTTCCAATATCTTGCAGGATTTCAGAAGGGCTGCCTTACCAGCGTGGCGAGGGTGGTGGGCTGAACACCTGACACAGATTAGAAGTAGCCCACTGCTTGACTTCCAAGTTGTTCCTTTTGGATCATTGGACTCTACTTTCCCTTCTTCTCCTCTTTTTCTTCCTCTTTTTTCCCCATGGATATTATTTGTGTGATAATGAAATATAATTTAAAATTGTTTAAGTATTAAACAATCAAAAGCAAATCAAACTAAAAACCAAATAAAAATGAGAGAAATCCTGATAGCAGGAAGGCCCTGATAGATGTTTTACTACCTTCCCACTAAGACGTGAGCAGTATTAAACACCCACACTGACATCAAGGATAGTCTGCTTAAACACTAAGCGGTACTGATGAACCCTTCACTTATTCCAAATCGTTTAGAACTGAAATTACTTTTTATCTTAATTGTTTTATAATGGAAATTTTCCAAACAAAATAGAAAAAAAATAACGGGATGAGCCTCATGGAAACATCTTGGCTTTAAAAATGATCAAATCATTGTCAATATGGTTTCAATTATGTCCTCATGAACTTCTGTTCCTCTTCTGTTACACTGCGATAAATTCCAGATAACATCCATAAACATTGCACCATGTATTTTATCTGGAATTTAAAACACACACACACACACACACACACACATGAACACACACACACACAACACACACACAACATTCTATGTAGGCTTTGCATCATGAAACAACAGTCGAAGACCAGTCATTCTACAGTAGATGTGACCAGAGGCATCACAGATGTCTCCCATAGACATAGCATGACTTTTTGGCCAAACTGTTTAAAAGACTTTATAGTTGCTTGTTGGTCTCCTATCAGCAATGTGTGTCTGTCTCTCCTCCCCTTGAATCCAGGCTGCTGGGTGACTTGCTTTGACTGAAGAATGCAGCAATGCTGGACCAATTGTAGGCCCAGTCCTTAAAAGGTCTGGAAGCTTCCATTTTCACTCTCTTGGAATGCACACTTGTAGAAGACAGCCACCACACAAAATGTTCAGGGTTTACTGCTCTACTGAGAGGCCCAATGGGACAGTGACTGTGCCCTGCTGAGCCCAGCCAGCCCTGCCCCCCCACGCTGTGCGGACCTCCCTGCTCACCTGCTTCTTGAACGAACCCAGGTATTCATGGAGAGCCAAAGGCTGCCCAGGAGCCCAGAGATCCACATGACTGAGAAATGACGCTCTTGTGCTAAATTGCCAAGTCTGAAGGTTCTGGGGCAGAAATTTTTAAATGACAGGAAAGAAAATGTAAGAAATTGGAATATGATTCACTCAATATTCCACAATGACATTAGGCAAAAGTAAGTTAAGATTTTTACAAATGTAACTCCATAAGCAACGGAGTTAACATAACAGTGGCAAGGTGGTATGGAGGCTTGGACCGAGGCTGGGTAGATTCACAACATGCTGTTCCTGTGACTTTAGAAAAGTTACCTTGATTTTCCTCTCTGTAAAATGCAATAGATGATCTACCCTTTAGGGTTGTCATGAGGATCAAATGAAGTAATGAAGGACAAACATAAATGAGTAAATAGTGTAAGTGGGATTGATAAATCCAAGACATTAACATTGACAAGTATTTGGCAAATGTAGCTGGAGAAAAGACAGGAGGAAGAAAGAGGTTGAAGAGGTTGAAGAAGGAAAATGAGGAGAAACAAAGCAGGTAACATAATAGCAAATATTAGGAACCAAAAAAGGTGATATAATTATAGAAGTAAAGAAAAAAAATTAATCTAAGAAAAGATTATGTAAACCCCTGGACAAATAAATTACAAAATCTTGAAGAAATAACTGTTTTCTTATGATTGATTTGACACAAGAAGAAACAGAAATCCTGAGTAGACAAAATGGAAAGTACTAAAAATGTTGTCAAGTAACTACTTCTGACAAAACCACCAAAACCAGATAGTTTTATATTTTTTTCTTTTATCTTTCAAATAAAAATAATTCTTGAGAAAATGTAAAACTCCAGAGCATGGAAATGGTGGCTTGTGGCTTCTACTTCCTAGTTCTACAGTGAGATTATTTCCAGCTTTTGCTGTACGTTCTTAGGTTTGCAATGTTCCTTTTCCATGTGATTCTGTTGTTTGATCTTCAAGATGTGATCCCCTGCTTTACCGAGATTTTTTTCCTCATGAAAGTATCTATGGATATGAGAAATTTCCATATTTTGTGGATTTTTCTTCTCTCTTGCATTTTACTTTTTCCCCAGACTGTGTTCTTGCTTTAAAAAAATAAGAAATTAAATGCATCTTTTAGATAGTCTAGAAGAAAATCTAAAAACAGTCTGGAAAATAAGTGTTATATGAAGAAATTTACTTCATGATATAAAAATATTGAAATGTGCAATAATTAAAAGTACATTGTTCTAGCATAAGAACAAATAATTACTTGAAATTTTCTCAAAAATGTGTGTTGTGGACACCTATCTACCTATCACTTATCTACCATCTTTCTCTCCTTCCCTGTACCCCTGTGTGCGCTGTCTTTCTGTCTCTTTTTCTTTTCATCCAACATCTAATACCACTACCTTATTTCCTCCTAGGATCCATTCTCTCCTGAACTCTCCATTCCTGCTATATTTTTCTGGGTCCATTTGAAAAGTAACTCTGGCCTTTCCCTGATGGACCTGCAGGTGCAAGGTGGTTGGTTACAGAGCTTCTTCAGGGAACACAGCACGTCCAGAGGTCATCATGCAAAGCCCTCTGGAGGAGACCAAAGCTGCAAGACAGGACAAAAGTCTTTTGATACTGTTTAAACCCCGTATCCAGGCAAGCCTGGAGTTAGCCTCATCTTAGCCTTTTAATTGGATTGACCTGAATCTCCGTGTTTTACTTAAGCCAGTTTGAGTTCCATTGATCCTCAGTGCTATAGGATTATTTTTGGAACTCTTTATAATTTTAAATAGCTTTGCTGAGGTATGATGCACAGACCACACAATTCACTAGAAAGGCAGAAGCGAATGGATTGTAGTATATGCACATACATTTGCATCCTTCACCAGGAATTCTGCCCTATAACCTGATGCCACAACCACCCCAGCCACGGCTCCTCCAGTGCTAGAAAACAACCAGTGGAATCACATAATGTGTGGTCCTTTGTGACTAACCTCTTTTTTTTTTTTTTTTTTTTTTTTTTTTTTTTTTTAATTTTTTATTTATTTTCAGCGTAACAGTATTCATTGTTTTTTCACCACACCTAGTGCTCCATGCAATCTGTGCCCTCCCTAATACCCACCACCTGGTTCCCCCACCCTCCCACCCCGCCCCTTCAAAACCCTCAGGTTGTTTTTCAGAGTCCATAGTCTCTCATGGTTCACCTCCCCTTCCAATTTCCCTCAACTCCCTTCTCCTCTCCATCTACCCTTGTCCTCTATATTATTTGTGACTAACCTCTTTGACATAGCATGTTGTTTTCAAAATTCATCCATGCTATAGCATGTATGTATCATCACTCGTTCTTTTTCACTGCCAGTAACGTCCCATTGTATGGATATACCACCTTTTGTTTATCTGCTCATCTGTTGATGGACATTTGAAGAATAGAAAAGGACAGGTGGATGAAATATTTTGGCAGTGTTTTACCTCTTTTGTTCTCTTTTCCTATTAAGCAATCCCTCTGACACAAAAACTGAACACGTCTAGGTCTAGAGTGAGCCTCCATTGTTAAATCAGGGTTCTTGGCTGGAAGATCTTCAGTGACCAAGAAGAGCAGGAGAGTTGAAATGACTGGGATGGTCTTATCAGCAGGGAGGAAAATAAAAACCAACTGAAGCAAACCTGCCCCTTTTGAAAGTCCAGAGCGCAGAGTCTGCAGTTCTAGAACGTGAGTGATCCGTGGTGAGGACCATGCAATTGCCTGTCCTTGTGAGAAACTGACTCCCCTAACCTTACTGGTAAAGAGCTGTGTGTCTTTGCTGAAGATACAAGGGTCCAAACCCAAGCAAAACAGCTTGCTAATGAGGCAGTTCTAAACATTTTTAACGCATTTATCAGTTCTTATACTTTTCTCCATCAGCTCCCATGCCAGCCTCGACAACCAGACTCACTGAGTCACAGGGGGAAGAATACTGCAAACCATATTCTGTGGGTCTAACTGAACTTCTACAACATCCGTGTCTTGGTGTCATCTCTGCTACAGTGTGAACGGTCACTCAGATTTGCCCACTGAACTGTGTTACAACAGTGAAGGCCGAGACTGATAAGCGAGTACAAGGAGCTCTATCTACTCCACAGACTTGGTGGACAAGCTGAGAAAAATTCAGTCCACTGTTAACATGATTACCATTTTTCTCCTGTAGGATATTCTAGAAGATTATGATCCATTGAGGGAAAACACCCACCATGAGCATTTTCTCACTTTTAAGCATCGTTTCCTGAAAGAACCTAGAAATATCAGCTGTTTATCAATACATACTTGATTTTCCTCTTCGGCATATTTCTTGTTGGTTTTGGATTTTTTGGTTTGTTTTTTATTTTCTTATCCCTTCCCAACTGTGTCGAGTGTGTCTGCCTCTGGAGGAGGGGTCTGTCATTTTTCTGGCACAGATCATCCTCTGGGTACGGTATGCACATTTTCGGCACTTTCCACAGACCAGCCTGAGTGATAAATACACAAGACGCAAAGCTCAAAGTGACGTATTCCAGATCTGACATTGTTGCCGGGCTTCGAGCTTCAGGCCCTGACAAATGCTCCACGCACACTGACTCTCCCAGAGGAGGAGATGTAATGACGTTTATGTGATGCAATATGTAAAATATTTATACCCCAGCGTCAACCCAAACGATCACTTAAATCGGGAGGTAGTGTTTACAAAAAGGACAAGTGAAGTTATCTGTGCCACTCTTTGTAGGCAAAAGGGGGAACCCCACAGAATAAATGATCAGTTTATGTACAGAATAAGATCTCACCACTGTCAGTGTTTTAAAGAATAACAGTTATGGGAAAGGTTTTTAATGTGCACGCTTCTTTTAGAATTGTTAAATTACCAAGAAGGGCAAAATTTATGCCTCTCTGACTATTGCCCTTATCTTTAGAATGGAAAAGTCTTTTCTTTTGACAAACCATTCTTTCATGAATAACCTCTTCAAGAGCATTTAGTTATCATTATTAATAAATTGTTACAGTAATAAATTATATTTTAAACATTTTATTAAATGCAGTTCTCATGTACTTAAAATAAATTGCAAAGCCGGCTTTTTTCATGGTATTTAATATATATGGTATGACACAATGTGCTTTTAATATATTTAATGTTATATACTTTAAAATGTAAGTGTGTTGTACTTTTATGGAACTTACTTTATATTCCTTTCTGTATGGAAAATGTATTACTTTTTAATACGGGTTCATTGTGGAGTGCCATTAGGAAATAGAGCACGGTTCTTAAAAGTGGTAACTTTCAGAATTTAAGTACATTAAATGTGGGGGAGGGGAAGAAACTGCATTATGGTAACATCAAGCATCTAATTGAAACTGACAAAAGCAAGGGGAGACATCTTCCGTTGACACTGTAATGGCACCTGCATTTGCATTGACATCATAACACTTTCTAATGCAAGCACATGAGACAGTTCCACCGACAAAAAAGACTTCCCCTGACATGCCGCTGCTTTCGCACATTCTTTGGACACGCTATCACTGTCATTCAAGATAAAGATAAAAATATTATGGAAAACATCCTGAGTCCATGATTATTAGATACTTTCCACGGTTGAAATATGGTGGTCGTTTTCAGGGCTTCTTATTTTGAAGCTTCAAAAATACACAGTTTGACTCTCTAGAAAGAATGTATCACCAAATACTCAATTGCTTAAAACCGTTCTGTGAAAAAGAAGCTTAAAAACGGATTTTGGAGGAAAAAATATATTTTGCATAGATCTCTAAGGCAAGAGAGAATTAATTATGGTTCTTCTTTTGAAGATGCAGTAAATTTTTTAGGTCAGTAGGTACAACATAGTGGAATCAGGAATAGGTGAAAGGTATGTTCCCAAACGAGGCAAAGTAGTTAATGAATTTAAAGGGAGCCATTGGGTCCCATGATTACAATTACTAACCAAATTAAGTTAGGGAAACACATTTCCACATTGAAATTCTGGAACTCGGCTTTGGCTCTTTAGCCGTTCTGCCATGGACACCAGGCTTCAAGCTCAAAAGTAGGTTTTGGAACAAGAACACCTTAGAATGCTGCCTAGAACCTGTGGGCAACTCCACCAGCCAGAACCCTGCTGGCTTCTCCCTCACTGTCCCTGCTTCTGCACCCTGGTTGGGTCCTGCTAGCTATTCACCAGCCTTCCTGAGACCCCAGTAACTTCAGGACCAGACTTTGTCCAACACCAGAACATGAGTCTGACTTCCTAAAGTCTATCCCTTTTCAGAAGGTGCATCTCATTACAGATGCCCCATGTCCCTCCCATCATTCCTATCACAACATAGGTCCCCAGCCTTTCCTGGCCATGTCTTCCCAAGTGATGTGAGGAGAATCACGTAAGCTCAGTAATATTTTCATGTTAAAATATTAGATCCTTAAAGGAAGGTGGGTTTTTCCTCCATTCATTTATTCAAATCCATTCCCTGGATATTTACCAGCCACGAGCTCCACGTCTAGGCTCTGCCATAGGCACTTCTCATAAGACAACAAGAGGGACATGCTGCCTCAGAAAAGTCAGACCAGGAACAGTAACGAGCCAACGAACACTTGATCTCAGAGTGATGATGTAATGAGACACCAGGATGAAGACAAGGACTTAACCTGGAGAAAGGGTACTTTCTTCACACCATCAGGAAAGGTTTCCCTCAAATAAAGACTGAAAGAAAGAACAGGAGCCATGCGACAGTGGAAAGATGATTCCACAGTGGAAGGTGTTGGGACCCACAAAGATCCCAGTTTGGCCACAGTGCAGGTGAGGAGACTGGGTTTGGGCAAGCGATGGATACAAAGCTCTCAGTCATGTCAGAATATGGAAGTCACCGAAAGATGTGAGTGACGAGTTTCCCTATCCTGATCTGTGTTTTGAAAGACAATCTGTCTGGCTGAGAAAGAAAAGCACCCTATGATTTCTCCCGTATGTGGAATTTGAGAAATAAAACAAACAAGCAAAGGGAAAAATTAGGAGAGAGAGAAAGAAAGAGAGAGAGAGAAAGCGAGAGAAGGACGGAGATGGACTCGAATATCCATTAAAGGAAACTGTAGGAACTCGTGATGTGGGAGCTCGAGAGAAGGGGGGGCTGAAGGCAATACCAAGGTTCTTATCTGAGTAACTGTGTGGAAATAAAAGAATCTGAGACAGACATAGCTTAAGGTGGCATGACGCATGTGTGTACATGTCTTTGCAGGGGTTTACATGTGTTGGAGGTAGATAGGTATCATTCACTTTGTTTTCAACATGCGATGCTCTAGGTAGAGATGTCAGATACGCACTTGGAGAAATAAGTTTGGAGTTTAGAGGAGAGGTTGGTGGCAGAGATAAACACTGTAGATCACCATATGCTGGTGAAGTCCTCATGAAAAAGAGTAATCCAGAGACAGAGAAAGCACAGGGTGAGGTAACAAGAAACTACAGGACTGAAATTTTAGGAAATCTAAAATCTGGATACCAGCTTGAAGAGAACGGGTCCAAAAACAGAGCAGCCAGAAAGAAGAGAATCAGAAAAGCTTGAGAAGTCCTCCAGAGAGAGAGGTCAAGCATGGAATACTAAAGAATGACCAAGTCACAGGTCAGAGGCGAGGTGCTTCAGCTCGAGAAGCAGGAATTCACTGGTAACCTTGGTGAGGATGTTCCCAGGGGTTGGTGGGGACATCTAGGAGGGACAGTCCATTCTGGATGAGGTCAAAAGAGTGAAGGGAGAGGAGATGTGGACTCACCTAGTGTAGAAAATGTCTCAAGAGTTTGCCAAGGAGAGGAGTGGAGAAATGAGCCTATGTTAGAGTGGAGGAACAGGGAGGCCAGAAAATTATGTTTGACTTCCGTGATTTCCAGTTTTGTTATATTTGAATGGCATATGACACTGTAATGCTCTCACGTACATCAGCCAGTTTCATTCTGTAAACACCTCCCGTGCAAGGTCGATAGGGCATTCACTATTTACATCTTCCTGTTGAGCCACTGAAGCTGGGACAGATGAAGACAACTGTCTGAGGTCAGTGCTGGCTTCATGAATACCTGTAGTGCATTGAATGATGTCTTCCTAAAAGATAGTCTGTGTCCCCAAATCCAGAAACTGAATGTGCCCTTACTTCGAAAAGTGTTTTTTACAAATGTAATTAATTAAGGATCTTGAGCTGAGATCATCATGGCTTATCCAGATGGACCCTAAATCCAATGACAAATGTTCTTATAAGAAACAAAAAAAGGGAAAACACAAAGAAGACCATGTGAAGACAGAGGCAGGGATTGGAATGATGAGCCACAAGCCACGGAACACCTGGAGCCACCAAAAGCTGTGAGAGATAGGAAGTGTTCTCCCCTGTGGCCATCAAAAGGAGCATGACTCTACCAAGACTTCTGCCTCCAGAGCTGTGCAAGAATAAATTTCTATTGTTTTAAGCCACCATCCATGGTAGTTAGTTAGGGCATCCCCAGGACTCTAATTCACTGGGCAGCCGGTGCAGTCCTACAGGAATCTGCTCTCAGAGGGCCCTGAGGTTGGTTTAGTGACTCTATTATCATTATCTTGAAGTTACTTGTGATATTCGAACAAGGGACCCGCCTTTCTCTTTTGTACTAGGTCCTGTAAATGAATGATGTACCTGGTCCTGCAAGGTCATAGCAAATAAGGGCCTCAGCCAAGCTAGCACGCCTCTGACTCCTAAACCAATGCTCTTCATAGTGACAACTGCATGAAACCTCTATCAGGTCGTCCTGGGCAGCACAGCTATTGTTTCTGTTTTCTCAGAGAGGACGCATCCATATGGACAATGGGGAATCGCCAGGTGCTCCATATACAGGGTTAATTCAGGATCCAATGCTTTAGCAGGAGAAGCAGCATCCTGTTTAGATGCAAAAACTTACTAAGAATAGACATGTTTCATAATTCTTCTTAAAACTTAAAAAAAAATTACATATTGAAAAAATTGATACATTTTTCAGTTTTCACATAACCATAGTTTATAAGCACCTGGTCTATGTACCAAATAAATTAAATAGAGGTTGAGTTAATCCATTTATTTGTTCTTTCATCCTCTCACCCAATAAACACCCATTAGTTACAAAATATGTTTAAGGTTCAATTAGGTGCTGGGAGAAAAAAGAAGAAAAAAAGACAATCCTGTCATCTAGAAACCTATGCAGAAAGAGAAAGCCACATAAAGTAAAAATATTCACTTCAAGTTTCTGAAGTACATGTGTTTCTGTGGCATGAAAAATGTTAAAAAAATACTACTGAACAAAATAGATAAGCAGAATATTATGGCTTTTAGACTATACATAGGCTAATAAAATAGTACAAGAGAATTCAGGAAAAAATTGATTATGGTGAGTATATAACCCTTGTGAAATTTTAGATTTCTAAGTATGTTGATCTAATTAATGACTGGAGGAACAAAAGTCTCAGTGGTGGGTACACAAGACATGAAAAATGGGCAAGGAATCAATCTATCATGAGAGGAAAGTTTAGGTAAGAAGTCAGACCACCACAAAAAAAAAAAAAAAAAAGTATAAGTGAAGTATCCCATTTCCAAGCTGATCAGATGTGTGCCTCCTCAAAGACCAAGGTTGTATTTACAGGCTGTTTTCCAAAGAGCTTGTAAAAATAAAACTGCCAGCCCTTCAGTTCCACTGGAGAATTTGGAAGCTAATCTATCTAATCATCATCACCACCATCACCATCACCACATCTATCATCATCATCATCATCATCATCATCATCATCATCACCACCACCATCATCATCATCACCACCACCATCATCATCATCACCAACAACACCACCATCACCACCACCATCATCATCATCACCAACAACACCATCATCACCACCACCATCATCACCATCACCACCAACACCATCATCACCACCACCATCACCATCATCATCACCACCACCATCACCACCAACACCATCGTCACCACCACCATCACCATCATCACCAACACCACCATCATCATCATCACCAACACCACCATCATCATCATCACCACCACCACAGCCACCACCATTATCATCACTTCTACCATCATCCTCGTCATTACCTCCACCACCACCACCACCACCATCATCACCATCATCATCCTCACCACCACCACCACCATCATCACTAACACCAGCATCACCACCACTATCATCATCACCATAATCACTTTACCATCATCATTATTTAATAGTTATTTATCATACCTCACTTCCTAGATACTAAAATGGAAAATGAAACAAAATCTCTTTTTAAGTTTCACTTAAACATTTTTATTCTAGGATGATAGCACTATAAACAGGACACATTTCTCTATTAGCCTTGGATCTCATGTTTTGTTTTCTCTCTGACTAGTCTGTAAGCCTGTTGATGACACAACATGTCAGATTTCTCTTGAATTCCTCACACCATCCAGTCAACATTGTTTGGAGCACAAATGTGCTCATAAGTAAGTAGTCAGCTGAACCTCAGATGAGGTTATTTTACCAAAAGGGAAACTAATGGTTCTTGTGGGTGAATGACTGTGGATCATTGATTATTATATAAAAATGGAGACAGGAGTATCTTTTTTCAATGGTGGGAAAGGGAAATCGTTCTACAAAAAGTAGATGAGTAGGAGAACAGCTCTTTCTACGTCATGCATCAAAGACCTTAAGAAGCAGGGGTGACTGGGAGGGGGATATGGAAATCATCTTAAATATCCCCAAGGTTGCCATCAACTTCTCAGAAATTATTTGAAAATAATTTAAATATATTCATTTTAGACTAGAAACTGATTTCTGACTTTTCTATCATCTGAGTAAACTCTCTGAAGTTGTAAAATTAATTTGTCCCTATGACATCAAAAATAAACGTGACACTGTAAAACATACGATCTATCCATCCTATATTCTTGCCTCTTCTGTTTTGCATCTCTATAGCTATGAATCCATCTGTCCATTGGTTCATTCCTCAATCATGTGTTTTCTTTGATTTGACAATCACATTGCCTATTTAGTAACAGTTACAAGATAAGTAAGCCACAATCTCTGAGATGCTCAGATCCAGTGGAAACTAAAGTGTGAATTATTAAAAAGAAGAAGAAGAAGAAGAAGAAGAAGAAGAAAACAGGAGTAATTATATTATAGAGGTACTTGAAAGGGTCTGAGACATCATAAAGGAGAGATTGATGAAGCCATTATAGAATGTCAGGGACATGTTTTGGATTTTTCCAGGGATGGAAGTTGGGGTTTGGGCCTTACAAACAGAGACAGCATCTCCTGCATAGTGTGGCAGCAAGAAAGAGTATGAAGTCTACCCTGAAGTGGCCAACCAGACAATAGGACCACTAGGAGACACATACATCTGTACCCATGCACCCAAAGGCATACACACACATATGAGCACAAACACATATATAAACACACACACACAAACACAAAAGCACATATACAAATACATAAACACACACAAAAGCACACAAAAAATATAAACACACACAGGAACACACACATATCTGGCCCTGGGGTCAGAGGGACAGGGAAAGTGGCGCACCCCTGCCCAGCTGCTGCCCCCCCAGGAGGGTCTGCAGAAGAACAACAATGTGTGGGGCTCCTGCCCTCCCATGTACCTCTCCTGTGGGCCTCCAAGTGGAAGCCATACAAGAAAGGGGATTCAGGAGATACAAGTGAGCCTGGTCCTATTGACACATTTCAAAGCCTCCAGGGTGGCTACTGTGTGAATGGGCTAGGGCTGCATGCATCATAGGGAGCTTTGGGTCAGGCTGTGTCAGGACGAGTGTAGACGGCTTATATCCAGGAGATGTTTAGAGGCCCCTAGAAGAGTTTAAGACATGAATTGGCATGACCGCTTTTTAGGGCTCCGAGAAACATGAGTTTGGTGGCGTGGAAGAAGGAACAAGGGCGGGAGTTAGGGAGGGACTTAGAGGTGGCACATGGAGGAAGAGGTGACAGGCCCAGGGTTGCATGAGGCTCTAGGGCAGGCAAGCCTGGCCACCAGGACGCATGGCAGGTGTGTGACGAGAACAGGAGCGGGGACCCGGGAGGCCGCCGGTGCACGTCACACCTGAGTGGCCTTGGGTGAGGTGCTCACGCTCCCTCTGCCTCTGTCACCGCATTGACAAAAATAGGGGAAATCATCATAGTTACACCTGACAGTGACTGTGAGCATGAAGGGCCATGGCGCCCGTCAAGGGTCTCCCCACACTGATGGTGCCCCTTTTCGCTTGAGCAGACGTCGCACTCCAAACCTTTTGTCTCAGCTGCTCTCTGCTCCTTGCTCCCCCTCCAAGCTGAGTCACTGGAGGCTGTCTGCTCTCACACCTGGCTGAATAAATAAGGAAAGGAAGTGAGAGGGATAAGATGGGAGGTGGGGGATCTGGCTGCCATTTCAAAATATTATCCTGTAGCCCTGTCATCTTTGCGATGCCACGGGGTCCTGGGATGACTGCTGTATCGTCAAGTAAATTGATTTCAAGGTATCGTGTTTTAATTTGTCGACATTCATTACCTATTGGTGATCTATATGCTAGCCCTCTGTGAAACATCACACTCCACGCAACCGCGTTCCCTAGGTCTGCCGTAGAATGGCAACTCAGCCAGGTTGCCAGAAATCAAAAAGTCAAATTTTGGAAGCATCAATTCCTGAAACTCTTAAACGAACACTGTACTCTATTATGTGAAATAAGTCAGAGCCTATGTTTCTTAGTGTGTTAAATTTTTGGATATTTTGAAAGCTGCATTGTTTTTTATTTTCCTCTGCTGAACAACTTTGGGTAGCCAAATGTCATGAATCTAGACATTTGGGGAGGGCCAGTACCAAATACTGTAATTTAATGTGAGTCATCTTTTTTCTCCAGAATAGGGTGGTGAATAAGGTACTGCACTAGGAATCAGGAGAGCTGCTTCTAGTCAAGCCGGAAGGGGACACAGAGCAGGTCATTGTGCCTCCCAGAGTTTGCATCGGGCTTTCTCTGATATCCTTTTCATATCTGTATTTGGGAATTTAATTGATTCTAAAGGGGTGTAATGAGGTCAGAGAAAGAGGAAGCGTATCCAGTCTCCTGTGCAAGCAGCCATGTGGAGGAGAGCCCCGGGTCATGGACCCCAGACTGTGTTCCAGCTCTGACCCTTTCTAGAGCATCCTTGGGCACGTCACTCTTTGTCCCTGAACTTCACCTTTCCATCAGGAAATGGGCACGATGGCTGGACCACTGCTCAGGTCACTGGAGCCTTGACACAGCTGTCCGTGCGTGTTAGCTAGGGTCCCTACTTCCTCCCACGCAAGGAAGACGAGCGTCAGCGGTGCTCCTCTTTAAGCAGACTGGGTGCAGGGCCGCTGTGGGGCTGAGCGGAGGGTCTGGAGGCTCCTGGGTTTCCAGAGAGGCCTCACCCCCAGATAGGAGCTCCCTCACTGAAAAAACCGGCTTCCGTTAAAACCACCAAGTCCTTTTTTTTCCACTTTTTATTACCCAACCTTTAGTCCATTGAAATCTCCAAGACTTGGTAAAACTCCAGCAGAAATGTGTAGTAGATTGTCTTGCTTTTCCTTGGATAAAGTGATTTCTGTTGTCTTTCCCCCACATCTCCCAAATTTAGTTCATTCCCATCCTTTCTTGAAACATATCACCAGGCTCTGAGTAGCTTTTAGGAAGAACAACAAAATACACCTTTTTGTTTTAAAAGACCCACCATAGGATCAAAGGCCTCATAAAGCTCTTAAGCCACCACATGAGCCCCCAGAGGCCCGGGGCCAGGGGGCAGGTAGTGCAACCATCAGTGAGCTGAGCGGTGCACCCGCCACTGGGCTGCCTCGGCCTGTGGGGGTGTCTCAGGGAATGTCCTCAACCTTCCGCTGGATCTTTTGTTCCGGGCCCCTGAGCACTCAGGTACTTTCAGGAAAGACAGGGAAGGAGCAATATTGCCCATTGGTCTCCGCTGGCACAGACCGGGGGAGGTCATGGAAGTGAGAAGTTGGGAAAGCACCCCAGAGTTGGGGAGAACTGTTCCATCTGAGGGACCACATGGGACCAGCAGTGCTGGGTCAAGTAGTGTCCCACACAATTTGTGTCCACCTGGAACCTTTGTTTGGAAATGGGGTCTTTCCAGATGCCATCAGGTTAAAATGAGGGTGGGCCCTCATCCAATGTGACCAGTGCCCAAGTGAGAAGAGAGGAGGTAGAGAGTGGGACAAAGGCAAAAAAACACCAGAGACAGAAGAGAAGGAAGGGAGTCAACCTCAGAACCCAGCACTGTGTCCCAAGGCTGGCATTGACCATTTCCAGAGACTATGAACATTCACAGAGTCAGCATTAATTACATTGACTTCCAAACATTTCTAATGTGTGGAATATATTTTTACTATATTGATGAGCTATATTAGGGTGATAAGGTGTTATATTTTTCACTAGCACTATATTTGTTGAGAAAGTATTATTTAGCAGATGAAGAAGTATGGAAAGAAGATATGGAAAGATAAGATGTTCAAATACATCATCTAGTTCATGAGAAATAACCCATCACTCCTAACTTCTTTTCCATGCTCAAGCCGTATCCCACAGCTGTACTTCTTCCAGAGCAGTCTCGGGGGGCATATAAGGAATGAAAAAAAAAAAAGTTATTTTGAAACTTCTGTCCCCCTGATGATTCATGTTTCTTTGTAAACTGAAATGTTGAGAGTCAAGTAGATTGTATCAGAAAGAACAAGTGGTTAAAGAAATAGAGAGCTAGAAAGATACGAGAAGGCAGGTCCTGGAACTGTTTGTAATGGATGCGAGGAGAAGAACGGTACTTTTTTACAGAAAGGTTTCTTTCCTAACACAAGAGAAATAAGAAAAAGAGATTTCAGTGGCCCACATGACAAGAAGAAATGTCCCATCATTTCTATTAAGTCTTAGTGGTAATAGGGAAGCATTGGCATTTAATAGAAACAGATTCGAAGTCAGGTGGCTTTAAAAAAAATAGTTCTTTCCTTGCATGGAAAGGAATGTAAGTTAGCGAGTAATCCATCAATCTTTTAGAGTGGTTTTAAACTTCTACCAGCCTGGAAAATTTCTCCCGTGCTTACCAGAAGAAGTCAGACAATGGCCTGTCTGATGGCACCCAGCTTCAGACCCAGGAGTTTTATTTGGAAATGCTTTGCAAAGTGCTACTCGCCTTGTCTCAAGTCTTCAACCCAAGACTCGATATGTTGCATCTCTCGTTCTGAAGCCTGTATCGCTTTGAGTGTCTGGAGTACGTGCAATTTTACAACTGACACGGGTCTTTTTCTCACTTATTCACAATGTGAGGAAGACCCTGGAATCGTGGGCTCCTCCTTCCAAGTGATCGGGAGAGTCGGCACGGGGACCACGCGGCTTTGGAAAGGGGTTGCCAGCTTGCCATTCAGATTATCTCCCGCATGGACAGGCAGGAGAGCGTGAGCCAGTGAAATCCCGACAAGTTCAGATGATTTACTCCACTTCTTACCTACTCCAAGAGCCAGACTGCCAAAGAAAACCTGAGTTAGTAGTAATGGTGGTACTTAAAATAGGTTGTTTTTCTTTAAGAAGGAGGCCTGAGGTACTCGAGATCCTGTTTTCATTTCTTTTGCAGATGCACCCAGAAGGGAGACGGCTGGGTCCTATGCCAGTTCTCTTTTGAGTTTTTTGCAGAACTTCCATAAAATTTTCCACAGTAGCCACACCCATTGGCACTCCCACCAACAGAGCACAGGGGTCCCCTTTCTCTGCATTCTTGTGGATACTTGCTGGCCCTTGACTTTCCACGTGTGCTGTTATATGTCAATCATCTGTCAAAACAAAGATTGGGGCACTGTGTTCAGACTGTCCTGGACCCCTCCAGACGTGCTCCAGAACACGTCTCTAATGGCCTTGCTTCCAGCCATCGACCTCAAGTGTTCCTTAGCTTAAGCCCGTCACCTTGACCACGGCCTCCCTGAGACTCCCCACTTGCCCATCATGGAGGGACAATAACAATGATTTCTCCATTCGCGAGGGGAACACAGAGCCCGTTCCCTGCCCCAAGAGGCTCTCAGCCCCTCAGAGACAGGTTAGCCTTGCTTTGAGTTTGGTGCGTTTTGCCTTCGCCTTCATAGCTACTATCCTGTCTGGGGTGCAGGTGCTCCCTGCAACGTCTACCAGCTGGGAAACGAGCAGGAGGAAGACACAGACACAAGATGCGAGAAGCGTGGGTCACCCCAACTTAAATAATCTGCTCTTAGTGACTGCAGTCTGGCTTCCCAGAAGGCGAGATGCCCCTGCTCTCCTTCCCGCTCCCTGTGAGTTTTGCGATTCTATTTTGATGCAGTTCCTCGTTAAAATGAACCACTGCGTGTGGAAAGAGTTTGCCTCTCTCCCTGCCTTACTGAAAATTTAAAAGAACGTTATTCCCCTGAGTACCTTCATCCGTTTGCACATACAGGAAGCGGTGTTCCCATCATTGACTCAGGTCTGGTGCTTATCTGTCGATCAAATTTAGTCTGCGGAGAAGTGAGGCAAAGCCTGTGCCTAACTCTTATTTTTGCTTAGAACGTACATCATATCTAATGTATGAAAATAATAATAGCAAATGTATGAAGTGATCATGAAGACGCAGTGCCGCGGCTAATGCCGACAGTAAATTCTCCAAAGAAGGTCTCTTCTTCCCTGCCTGCCAGGAGATAGGGCCCTTGGGCCGTAGGCACCCGCCATGCCCCTGTGTGACCACTAGACGCTGCCCAGGCTGACCGGACTTCTTGGCTCAGCTGAATGTAAGGGAGTCGAGGCTACCTTGGTTCCTGTGCTTGCTCAGCTATTCCTGTAGACGGGAAGTTCAGGTCCTGCTTTGGAGGAGGGGTGAAGAGGCTGACGTCTCCCCCGCCCCTCCCCCACAGGATGCTGGGAGGCAAGTGTCAACTACTTTCCGGCAACCCCCACAATCCTCTTCCAGAGCCTAAAGAATGAGCTGATGTCTGTTTTTCACAGAGAACAGGAACTAGATATGCTAGGTATAAGTGCCTCTTAACGCCCTTCCGGACTGGCAGATTTCTAGTAATATTAAACAGGATCTATTAGCGTGGCCACATCCAGACGTAAGCTGTCACTAGGGGAGGCAGTGGCCATACTCCTACTTCTATTGTTCCAGATGTCTAGGTGGTTTATGAGGTGGTTTTCTCCTCAACTTGGATGTCCTACATCTTTAACACATCGGTAGGGGTTTATCTGTATATTTATTTATTTTATTCTTTGCCTTGTTCTAAAAGTAATTTAAGCCAGCTTAGAAGAATATAAACAATGCAACAAAATGACAGAAAAGAGGTAAGTGAGGACATTCCAGGAAAGGAAAAATAAGAAGTAAACTTAGTAACAGGTTGAGTTAATACACAGCCACTCGCTCCGGAAGTCTGCACCTGTCAGCGGTGGCTATGAACGTGGCCATGAGTGTCATGCCAGCCAATACAAAGAAAAAAAAAGACACAATTTACATGATTCATTAAGTCTATAAAGTTAAAAAAATATTTGCTTAGAAGAAGCATAATCATCTTTACAACGACAGCTAGTGAGAATTTTTTTTCATGAGTTCACATGAAGATGACATCCTATAATGCAGGCAATAGCGGCCTCAGGGCCCTCCCCAGTAGGGACCATTTCTTGGAACATCCCACCGCGTAGTCTGGAGACAGAACATGGAAGTGTTACTCAGGTGGGGCCATTCTTCCAGGGCAGAAGAAAAGGAAACCTGTGTATCTAGGTCCCTGCTGGTCTGGTTAATCCAGAAGAAGAATTTAAGGTACCAGAAAGGTTGGATGGCATGTTGTTCAGACTCTTGTTCATTGGCTAGTCTTTCAGTAAGCACAGAGCACCAGTGAGTTCAAGGTTGGGACTCATGGGTGGTCCCCGCAGTGTGATTACTGTGTGTGCTTGAGTCCTCAGCAGAGTGAGGGACGGGGAGAACACATGCCTGGCAGGGTGGCTGTGCCCTCCCCCAGGAGGGGGTCTGAGCAGGTGCACTGACAGGCTACCTTGGCCTAAGAGAGAGAGGACACCCATGTTATGGACACGGGTGTTACTCGGGTAGGGGGTGCATTGAGTCTCATCCTGCATGCTGGCTCTGTGAGTGAGCTTAGGGTTCCCCCCACTCTGAAGATGAACCTCTAGGAGGGGCCTCGGCCCTGAGGCTAGGAAGGAGCTGCTGTAGCTACTGTAGCGGCTCAGCCTCCAAACTCAGTCAGGCTCTCGCATGGCTCCTCAGGCATCCCTATCGCAACAGCCAGGAAACTTGTTACTGAGTGACCAAGCCGGGTCACCAGTAATGAGGAAGAAAATGTTGCAGCTCAAGCACGAACAGAAACGTGAGCACACGCACAGAGGTCTTTCCCGGCAGGACGCGTGAACAGACGGCCTGCAGCGGTTTGCCACAGCCACAGGACTGTGGAGCACAGAGGGAGTGGAATAACCCGGGACGGCCAGCTCCCTCCGAGCAAGCGTGCCGCACAGAACATGTGACGAGGAGGGGTCAGCTCCCTCCGAGCAAGCGTGCCGCACAGAACATGTGACGAGGAGGGGTCAGCTCCCTCCGAGCAAGCGTGCCGCACAGAACATGTGACGAGGAGGTCAAGTCAAAATGCGCTGCAGTTTCTTAGGAACCATATGAGGCTAGACATAAAGACCTTGTAGCTTCCATGTGGTCATTTTAGCTACAGACATGGACATATCACAGCACACATGCATGAGCACATGCACACGCAAGCAAACACACGTGCACAGGCACACATGGGTGCACACGTGCACGTGCACACGCAAGCAAACACACGTGCACAGACACACATGGGTGCACACGTGCACGTGCACACACAGGAACACACGCACATATTAGGGACGGGGCACATGTGAAAGAACCCTCCGAGCCGGGAGTCACGAATTCCCACCTTAACTCTATCACTTTCCCACCGCGTGACTGGGGATACGTGCAGTAACGTCGTTGTGCTGTAGACATCTTATGATGAAAATAATAATATGGAATGACATATTTTTGAAGAATCCTTAAAACTCAGTAAACCTTTGGAGATGAGCATAGCATCTTTCATTCAAGGTGATGTTTTCATTTCTTAAATACAAAGTTGAGGAGAACAGGAAATATTTTACCTGATAACAAACACAACTAGTATGGTCATTTCTCAAAGGAGAGTCATTTGTAAGGTGGATGGATAATATCTAATGACAGTTTTCTAACTTAATGTGGTTTCATATGGAAAAAATAAAGTGTGTTTTTGCCTTTTTTAAAACCAAGCTTAAAAATAATTCATATGATTCTCATTAATAAGTTCAAACACATCTCATTGCAGTGAACTTATCTCACCATGCTATCTCACTGAAGGAATAGGAAAATATCACCAATTTACTGCAATAAGGTAATTACTGTAATAAGATAAATGTTAACTTTTTAATGAAAACCACTGCACTTGAGTAATTACCCTTCCGAGGACTACTCCATATATGATTTCTTTGCAATTATTAAGATTAATTCACTTTTTTAGTAGGAACAGACCAAAATTCCAAGCCAAATGATCATTTTTATAAGCACATTTTTGAATGTCCTAGAACTTTAAAAGGGGGGAGAGAGAAATGGATTTAAGTCTTGTTTCCAAGTCTATTTTATTAAGTCAGGCTGCCAAGTGCCTGGGTTCAGTTACATGAAAATAGAAGCAACAGAAGCCGGTATAAATAGATGTGATTAAAATAGGAGTGTCCGTTGACCATCAGCTACAGCATGGCGAAAAGTGAAGATTTAATTAGAACTTTCTTTGTTCAAAAATCCACTAGCTTTCTATAAATAATGCATCGTTTGAACATCCTAAATGCATAAATAGATGTGTGACAACACCACAGCTTCAGAATTCCTGTGGATCCGAACACCTCCAGGACGTACTGGGAAGGGGATTTTCACAGTATCAGCTTCATGCTGAAAGTAGCCCAGTTAACAAAACAGCAAAATCCAACCAAAGTAGTACCTGGAGAGCATACATTTTACTTCACGAAGGTTCATATGCACATTTGTTTTCATTAGACAAAACACTGGGCTCTTTGCTTAGTGTTCTTTCCTGGACTCTGGAAGTCTCCCTTATTTCTAACCAGCAAGCTCCTCGGAGAAAAAGTGGCCCTTTCTTGTTTAATAAGCTTTGTGGATTTATGCGCTGCTTTCTGGAAAGCATCATAGTGGTAACTATGAGGTAGTCCCATGGGGATTCGGTGTGAGTTTGAGGGACCCCAGCTAGCAGTCAGTCCAAAGAGAACATTCCTTTAAAACATGAGCCTTGCTCACCTCTTAAGGGGCACAGGTTTTGTTCATTGTTTAGAATGACTCTGAAATACAAGAGAAAACCACTTATTAAATCTATCATTTATATTCCATCCTTCATCCATCTCCCGCACACCCATCCATCCTCCATCCATCCATCTACCCACTCATCCATCCTCTATCCATCCATCCTCCACCCATCCATCTTTCATCCACCCACCCATCCATCCTCTATCCATCCATCCACCTACCCAGCCATCCACCCATCCTCCATCCACCCATCCTCCATCCATCCTCCATCCATCCATCCATCCATCCACCCACCCACTCATCCTCCATCCATCCATCCTCCATCCATCCATCTACCCACTCATCCATCCTCTATCCATCCATCCTCCACCCATCCATCTTCCATCCACCCACCCATCCATCCTCTATCCATCCATCCACCTACCCAGCCATCTACCCATCCTCCATCTATCCATCCACCCACCCATCCATCCTTCATCCATCCATCCATCCACCCACCCATCCATCCTCCATCCATCCATCCATCTTCCACCCACCCATCATCCATCCTCCATCCATCCACCCACCCAACCATCCATCCATCCATCTATCCATCCTCCATCCATCCACCCATCCATACATCCATCCTCCATCCATCCATCTTCCATCCATACATCCATCCATCCATCCTCTGTCCAGCCATCCATCTCTCAATCGCACCATTCTAAATGTTGTCATATTGAAAACAGGCAAGAAGAGAAGCTCATGCTATATCTTTTGAGTCTGTTCTTTTAGCCACTTTTTGTAATTAAGATTAAACAACCCAATCGGCTACTAAAAATCTCTCTGCATTTTGCTCATTTCATGAGCTCTTCCAGACAGGAAGTGAGACTGGAGAGACTATGGCCTGGAGGAGTGCTTGGGGAGACCCTCCGGAGCTGGTTCATCTCAAAGCCATTTCTAGAGCTCAGTAGAGAAGAGCCCAGAGCACGGCTCAGGACAGTGGCTACTGGAGGCACAGCGCCCCCTAATGTCCTGTTTGAGTGTAAGCCAAGAACTGGACCTCAGGGGCCTCAACTTCCTCATCTGTCCAATGAGGGAAAGAGTACTCTGCTCATAGGGTTCCTGGGAAGAGTACCTGCACACTGAAAGCTTTCTGAGAGCGCTAGCTCTCATTCATATCGAATGAAATTGGAGTACAGGACAGTGAGCCTATGCAGCAGTCAGCCTTCTAAGGATGTCCCAAAGGTTTCTGAACTCTAGCTATTCGATCAAGCACTAATCAAGGCATGGCCCGGAGGGTGGCTAGGGAGGTTCCTGCTCCAATCAAGTGAGCCCTTTAAAGAGCAGAGGTTCCTCCAGCCAGTGGCAGGAAGAGAAGTCAGAGGTACTCCAAGCGTAAGAAGGACTCTGCTGGCCATTGGTGGCTTTGAACACAGAAAAACTGGATTCCACCAACAATCTGCCTGAGTTTGGAAGCGGCATCTCCTCCTAGCATTGTGTTGACTCCAGTGTAGCGGACACCATAATTTTGGATTTGTGAGACCCTAAGGAGAGAAGTCAGTTGAGCCCATGTGGACTTCTGACCTACAGACTGCTGAGGTAAACCACAGGTGTGGTTTTAGGCTGAGGTAATTTGTTAGTGGCAACAGAAAACTAATATAACATAGAACTTGGCACTCCCGTAGGGTAAGGTCACAAGAACTATATTCCCTTTATGATATTTTACGTGAACTCTTATAATGGTTGAGGCTATGGAGGAGGGTTAAACTGTAGGGTTGAATTCCCTCAGGGCTGCCTGGGACGAGAAAGCCATCAGCCTCAACCGCTTCCCACATTTCTGGTGACCACGCTGCTTGTTCATCTGTCTTCTTCATATTCTGGAACGGCTCTCAAAACGCAGAGGGATTAGGGTTGTCCTTTATAACCCAAAAGGAAAATCCTGTGGCTCTATATGTCATAGAAAGCAGGCCTTGCCGCCATTCAGAACTATTAATGGCCAAACGGATCAATTCAGAAAATTGTGAAACAAAATGCAGACTGAATCTTTATTGTGATGAGACCATTACATGTGTCTGCTAGATCCAGGCCCCTCCTCTCCCCCCTGGGCGCTTGGACGGCCAGACTTTCCAGCAGCCTGCAGTCAGGTGGCCGTAAGGTGACTCCCAGGCAATGGGGGCAGAAGTGTTGGCGGTTACTTCCAGGCCAAGGCAGGGAAAAGTCTGGTGACCTTCCACCGCGTCTGCCCCGTGTCAGTGACCAAGGAGGCCTTGCGATCAGTTGGAAGGGTGAGGACAGCAGCCCCATCTCCCCATCCCCGCATGGAGAACAGCTCCCCTAGGGAGTTGCCTATACGCCACGGGCTATTCAATGAGTGAGAAACGGATTTTTCCATGTTTTGCGGTTACTTTGTGTCTTGCTCTAACCTAGCCTATCCAGTGACTCAACAAAACCATTGTAAGCATGGGTTTAAGCATCAAAGGGACTGAAATGTGTCAGTGTAAAGCTCATCTCATCAGAGACCCTTGATTTCTTGACTTAACAAATCGCATCAACTAGTTGAGGTCAGTAATAGGACCATGAATTATTAGAATAACAGGTATTGCTTATGTTAATTGTGTTCCTGTTGTGTGCCCAGCATCACGCTGGTCACCCCACACACACTGCCTTGTTTTATCCTCGTAGCAAACCCATCAAGTAAGCACTACTCGTGTTCCATTACAGGGAGAAGGGGATGGAGGCAAGAGGGCTGACTTGCCTGTGCCATTATCAGGCAGCTAGCAGACAGCAGCTCTGGGAAGGACAGTCTGGCCTCCAGCAGAAAGCTCTGTGCTATTAGTTGAGTAAACGGAGGAAGGACAAAGCGAAGTGCATATAAACAGATTCCATAATTTCATAAAAGAGAAGACAGCATTTCCTGTCTTATTTCTGATACTTCCTCTGCTAAAGTCACTGAACTGCTCATATTAGCACGTAGAATACCTTCAGGGATCTTCAGACTCCTTTCATTGAGTCTTAACTGGTCTCTCGGGGTCCACGATGATAAATGCACAGGAATAAAAAAGGGTTAGGCTGTCGAAGGCCAAAAATTATTTGAAGCTCCTCTTATTCAAAGGCACAACTTCTCTTGAGAAGCCTTTACCATGCTGGGTAGAGGCTGTGACAACAGACCACGGAAGGGAAAGAGACAGCCAGTCTGTCCAGCAGTGGCCCCCAGGCATACAAGAGTGGCTGCCACCGATCATCCAGCCCCCTCGGAGGCACCCATGGCCTGGTCTCAAGAACCACACTGCCAACCCAGGAAGCACAGGAACGCTGTCATCGCGGCTCTAAGCTGTTGTTTGGTGTGATTTGTTATTCAGCAGTACCGATACAATGAAGTTGAAGTCTTTTATTAAACCCAACAAAACCCTGGAAAATTCAGTTTAGGGAATTCTGCTAGATTAAGTATAGGAAATAGCCCCGGTGACCTCAAAGGGATTTTTTTAAAATCCCATTTGCTAAATCTAATTATTCCATCATTGATTTTAGAAATAATAAGAGGTAATTTTTCCATCAATTGGTCAAAACTCAATTTCATTTATCATTGGGAGATAAAAGGGAGACTATTCTCTTACTTGACTCTATTTTGTTCATTTTCTGAGTAGCCGAATAGCATTACATGCAAAGTACCTATTGGGAAATAATTCTATACTTAATGTTAGAGCCTGTTAGACCTCACATGCTTAGGCAGGTCACGCTGGGTCAATTATTGGTCATTTCTGAGAACTATCTTCTTATGTGCTGCTGGAAGTGTCACCAGAGATTTACCGTTGTCATATCGAGCCAATAACCTGGCGTGGAGGAGCTCTGTCTTTTGGAAAGGATATAAAAGTAAAGACCTGAGCACTCAGTGACATGAAAGAGCTCATGGCATTCTGAGTTGATTCTAACATCCTGGATAAATTCCAATCGTAGTAATGGCATTCACTTAGGCTTTTGTTACGAGCATTAAGGCATCTACTCCTTTGTTCTGTTTCATTCTCGTCTAACTCATCCCCCCCTACACCCTGCCCTGTCTTGCCAACTGATTTTTGTACCATTTAGTGATCAGATGCTGCTTCGACGAGGGGTCCCCAAACTTTGTTCTGGAAAGGGGCAGACAAATATTTTAGGCTTTGCAGACCAAGAGGCAAAATTAAAGACATTATCTAGGTGTTTACATACCAAAAGAGAAGACAAATGTCCACGAATCTTTTGATGAAATTCAAAATGTAATAATAATAATAATACAGTACAATGGTTTAGGTGTATGGCTAAAGAAAAACATGGAATTCTTCTGTGGTGTTACATTTCACATACTTGGTGTTCAGAGATAACTTTCTCTGTGATCAAACTGATTGCAAACGTCCATCTGGAAAATCTTTCTTAGCTTGCGGGTCCCCCCAAAATAGTAAAGGAGCTGGATTGAGCTACTAGGCTGTAGTTTCCCCAGGCCAGCTTAGGCAATGGCTCTGTCTATACTCACGTAGGAAACAGGTTTCCACACATACCAGACTGGGTCAGTGGGTCACGGATACCACATGTGTGGTGTCCAGCAGGACTGGGAGACAGGATTGGGGAGAAAGATGTGCTTGTGGTTCCCCTGACGGCCATGTGGGATCAATCTTGGTGCCATTGTTTTGAAGATCCAGCCTATCCATGGCTCTTTCTGGTTGTGAGAATTCTGTGGTGATATGGCACTATGGAAAGGAGAGAATTTTTCTTTCTTTTTTTTTTTTTTTTTGTTTTTTTGGTGGTGCTTTTTTTGTTTGTTTATCTGTTTTGAGATTTTTTCTTTTTAAAAAAAAAAGATTTTATTTCTTTATTTGAGAGAAAGAGTGAGAGAGAGTATGAAAAGGGAAAAGGTCAGAGGGAGAAGCAGACTCCCCGCAGAGCTAGGATCCCGATGCAGGACTGATCCCAGGACTCCGGGATCATGACCTGAGCCGAAGGCAGTTGCTCAACCCACTGAGCCACCCAGGCATCCAAGAATTTTTCTTATAAGATAATTTAACACACCCAAGGATGAGTAATTTTACTCCCTACCCTGCTGAGGCAGCTGACCTGCCTGTTCTCCTCCAGGCGTCCAGTGTGGCCAGACTACAGTGAATACCCAGGGTCCCCTGCATCTAGGCACCCATCATCCTCTTGTCTTGTTTTTCAGTAGGCTTGCAAGATTTAGTCTGAGCATTTTTTTTATTTTTAACAATTTATTGGTAAAATGCCTTGCGGAAACAGTTTTAAAACAATTTTTAAAGGTTGCTTTTCAAAAAAAAAAAAAGGTTGCTTTTCATTGAAACATACAAATATTATGGCTTGATATTTCTGTCTAACTGAAACTGATTTAAATTATTCTATAGTTAAATATACATAGACTCTTTATATTGCATTTCATTCATGCCCCTGCACCAGAGTAACTGAATTGTTTTGAGCCTCGTGGTTTACACCCTTACTCAGGACAAAATTTATGTCAGGCCAACCTGCAGGATGCTGGCATGATTTGCCTCTGGAAGTCATGAGTTCATCTCCCTCAACATACCCATGTGTAGTCTAGCCAACCTAGACAAGCCACTGACGTGCCTTTTGCTTGGAATGAGGTTTTGGACTTTCCGATCTTTCAAACTTTTCAGTCCTGTGATTCAATGAATCTGAAGTCAAAATACTAAGTTTGAGTATCACATGACCACCGATCATATCACCCGGGACCAACTAGTTAAAAATACATATTTACATGGGCGAAGAGAAACTGCTACTACTAAAAAAACACCATGCAACACATTTATAACATAGTCTCTGTATTAATCTGAAGCTTCTTCAAAGCATTTAACTCTTGTCAATCACCTACATATACATGTGTGAAGCACTTGGTAACGTACAAGGACCTTGCTCGTACCATGCAGTTACCAACTGCGAAATATTTTTAATCATTTTTTTATATTTTAAAATGCTACCACATTGTTGTCTAAAAGCTAGATAAAATCTGAGACCTAACTTGTAAAAGCATAGCCAATGACCAATGTTCTCTCTCTCTCTCTCTTCTTCTTCTTTTTTTTTTTTTTTTTGCATGTAATTATTTTAAATTTCTATTTAAATTTTAGTTAACATACAGGGCAATGTTGGCTTCAGGAGTGGTATTCGGTGATTCACTACTTCCATGCAACACCCAGTGTGCGTCACAGCAAGGGCCTTCCTTAATACCCATCCCCCATCCAGCCCATCCCCACCCACGTCCCTCCATCAACCTCAGTTTGTTCTCTATAGATAAGAGTCTCTTGTGGTTTGCTTCCCTCTCACCAACCCCCTCCCCATATGTTCATCTATTTAGTTTCTTAAATTCCATAGATGAGTGAAATCATATGCTACCAATGTTTTTCATAGAGCTTCTAGCCTGGGATATAATTTAGACCATCCAATAGGAACTCTTTATCTGTATAAAATATTCTTTTAGCACAGGTACCTACCATCCCTGGGTTGATAACACCAGAAGCCCTCCAGCTGCACAATGTCTGCCTTGAAAGTCAGATGTACTAAAAGAGAGATTCTGTCGGTCCTTATGTCTTGAAGCACAAAAGAACTCTTGAGGGAGCTGCCCTGAACCATACCTGAGCCCGCAGGCAGGCGCCTGCAGATGAATGCAGGTGTGTGCCTCCCGGGCCTTGCCTGAGGGAAGTTGTTGGAAGTCAGAGCAAACGAGAGCTGCTTCCTCGGGAGCAGAAAGCAACCTTCAGGAACCTCGGAGGCAGACATGTGTTTGAGGACGGCACTTACACCTGGTCAGACCAATACACTCCGGGACATTTCAATCCACCGGCTGGTAAAATTGACTTCCGTTTTTAACCTGTGCACCACAGTGAGAAGGAGATGGGAAACAAGTGACTGTGCACTGGTGTTAGCTTAAAAAACAACTTCAAAAATTTTAGAATTTTAATTTAAGGAAAAGCATAGTTCAGTATCAGACCTTAGATCTAAGCTGTCGATTTTTTTAATTGATTTATAATTTATATCATAATATTCACTCTTTTTTAGTGTAAGAGTTTGCAAGTCAACAAATGACAGTCACTCAGCCACTATCACAACAAAGATATTGGAGAACATTTCTATGCCCCACCTCCGGTAAGCCCCCTGCTCCTACCACCAGCTCCTGGCAGCCCCTGAGCTGTGTTCTGTCCGGACAGGTTTGCTTTTTCCAGAATGTTGTACAAATAAAATCATACAGTGTGTAGCCTTTTGAGTCTGGCTTCCTTCACTTAGTGTATAACTTGCTTGAGTTTCATCCACACGTTTGTGTGCTTCCTTCCCTTTTATAAGGGAAATAATGTATTTATTTATGTGCTTTATTTTGTTGTGATGAGAACAAATAACATGAGATCCAGCCATCTGACAGACACCGCAGTGCACCGTACAACACTCTTAATTAACTGCAAGCACGGTGCAGTCCAGAAGATCTCTAGAACTGGCTTGTCTTGCAAAACTGGAGCTTTATACTCCCTGAATTGCAGTTCCCCGTTCCCTCTCCCAGCCCCTGGCATCTGCCATTTTGCTTTTCTGTCTTTATGATTTTGACCACTTTAAGTATCCCACGTAAGTGGACTCAAACAGTATTTGTCCTTTTGTGACTGTTTCTGTCACTTAGAATAATGCCCCAGTCCGTCCATGTTTGTTGCATAGGACAGGATTTCCTTCTTTTTTTAAGACCGAAGAACATCCCATTGATTATGTTTACCGTACGTCTTGTATCCATTCATCTGTTGTTTGTACATTGTGGCTACTGTGAATAAGGCTTCAGGGAACATGGGAGTGCAGGTATCTTTTCAAGATCCTGATTTTAATTCTTTCGAATAATCCTCCAAGAGTGGAATTACTGGATCCTATAATAGTACTACCTTTGACTGTTTGAAGAGCCCCCGATTTCCTACGGCACTTAGACCATCCTACATCCCCACCAACAGTGTATAAGGGTTCTAATTTCTCTACATCCTTGCCAATGTTCATTTTGTTTATATGTAATGTATAAATAAAAGCCACCCTAACCTGTGTGAAATGGCATGTTACTGTGGATTTGACTTAGTCATAATGAGCATCTCAGCATCTCATCATATACTTGTTGGTCATTTGTGTATGTTCTTTAGAGAAATACCTATTCAAGTCCTTTGCCCATTTTAAAGTAGGAGTCTTTATTTTCTGTTGGGTTATAGAAGCTCCTTATGGATATTAACCCCTTATCAGGTATGTGATTTGGAAATATTTTCTCCCATTCATCTGTGATGTCGTGTGTGTTATAGCACCTTCCTTTTTATCACCGAGTGGTATTCTTCTGAACAGTTATATCACAGTTCATTTAATCCATTTGTTGATTGAAAGACATGTGGGTTGTTTCCCATTTGGGAAGATGAATAAAGCAGTTATTAGAGTACAACTTTTTGTAAGAACATTAATTTCCTTTTCTCTTGGATAAATACCTAGAAGGGGATTGCTGAATCATACAGTAAATGTATGTTTAACTTCTGGAGAAACTTGGCAGTTTATTTTCCAGTCAACACAGGTTAAGGATATGTTGTCTTTCTTTTAAGGGCAAAGAGTAGAGATCCCTTCTGTTGGGAAACTGCTCTTCACAGAAACAGTGACTAGAAACAGTTCATGGAAAAGTAGAGTCTGAATTGTAAATTTCATTTGGTCCAGTCTCTGCATTTTTCAGAACAAGGAGACTGAAGACCAGAGAGACGGAGCGTGTCCATGTGTGTGCAAGGAAGAAGGGACGGAACCAGACAGGGAAACTGGACCTCTGGGCTCGGGTCCCCTTTGCTGGCACCCTACTGCAGGCTCAGCGTGGAGTCTGCTGTGAATTAGAGGCAGGGGAGGAAAATCTATTTAAGGAAAACATGCCCTATGTTTTAAGGAATAAGTAGGGTGTAGGAGTGGAAAGATCCAGATAAATTATTTACATTAATCAAATTCATTGAGAATGGACTCCACCCCCCCCCCATTTCTTTTGGCCCAATTACTTACATACCTAAACTACTGCATTTTACTCAATCTCTCTTTTCTAGAGAAGAGCTAATCTCAGCACTAGTACATTTGTTTTTATCCTGATTATTAGTAAAATCCTACATATGCGAATCTGAAATTTATAGTTATCAAAGCTTACTGTAGTAGCTACTGACACAGAGCTTTACCACGTTCCTAATTTTGTTAGGAGTCCATTCACTTGATTCAAGTGCCTCTTGTTAGCTAAATTCACAGTTAGTGCAGAGAAATTTTCTAATAAACATCTGAGATTAAAGTACCATTGCTGACAGCAAAATTACAATTTGTAGTCTAAAGATGCATTCAATTATGATCACTCAGAGAGAAAAAAATAAAGAAAAAAAAAACACAAAAACCACATACACCAAGGAAAAGCAAGGTCTTCAAAAGTAATTCAAATCTTAATCCAATAATCTATTTTTAATTACCCACATTACGGTCATTTACAGGGTGATCATTTCAGAGTCTCAAATATCCAATCTTTTGGCCCAAAGCCGTTATAATTGCTTTATAACTGGGTGAGAATCTATCATCTATGTCTGGTCTAGACTCAGCAAGAGTATTTGTAACCTACATTTAAACTGCGTTTCTGGATGGGATTCAATCTGCCTGAACACTTCCTACTAATATTGCTTATTTCATCTAATACCTTCACAAATTCTTATGCATTGGACAAGTACTTGTTTTCTTAGATCTATAATCTGGTCATGTGGTGTTGAGGAGAATCTAGGAAATAGCCAATGCATCTACTGCTGCTGGTGTCCCAGAAATCCTAAACGTCCAATTCCATGTAAGGGAATTCCTGCTTTGCCGAATAGACTATGACCATACACTCTAACTCGACCAAATCCTGTTGATCTACCTTCCTGTCTTGTACCTTCATCCTTCATCCTGCTTCTAGCACTCAGGCGTATTCCAATTTTTCTGGAATATTCCCCTAGCAGTCAGAACCCCAAGTTTAAAAATTCCCAGTTGCCCTGTACAATAAAGACGGGCTGGGACTTTCTCAAGTGCTGTACTAAACAGTAAAGGAGGACAGAAGAGAATGAACGTATGTCAGTGAGGGACAAGTTAAAATCCTTCTGTGCCCGGCTTACCCCCTGGGCTGGCAAGTTTAGTTTCATTCACATGGCTTCCTAAAGGGAAAAATAGTTTCACCCAGGAAATTTCTGTTCCTCTTTTCCTTCTTGAACCCAAATGCTCTTTACATTTTTTTCAGTTTCCACTTGCAACCTGAGGAACATGCCCCTAATGCCAGCCCCAGAAAGCAGGCACACCCAACTCTCTGTTCAGGAAAGACTCTACCCACTGTTGCTCTGATGGTGAGTGGCCCTGATTGAAGTAGGCTGTGTCTTCTAACATACCTGACCATTATAACAATGGTGAAATCTACCCAAAGGAAGTCCACGCATTTGGAAATAGGAGGGAAGACCACCGGAGTTTAGGAGGCCCAGCTTGGGAGAGGAGTCATGTGCTTGTCATTCCAGAGGCAGGCTGTGAGCACAGTCCAGTGGGAACCTGTGTAGCTCAGAGTTCTCTCTTCCAGGCCCTGCAAGATGGAGATGAATGAGCACAGGCACATGCCAGCAGAGGTCCCCTGTTATGGAAGTCTCTAGAAGTCGCTCATGCATATGGCAGGCAAGCTTATGTTTGCCGTCCAACTCGTGTCAGCTGGTCTGCAGCTCCTGGGTTTCCCTGGTCTCCTTGCTTCTGACTCCCAGCTCACAGGTTTCCCCAAATGAAATGCTCCCCCCAGGAGGCCACCTCTCAGACCCAGCAGCTCCCTTTTCTCCGACACCGATGGGCATATTGTGGTGATGCTTGGAGGTTGCAGTTCTCCATAGCGATGGGTCCTAGACGTGCATCTCCCGGGCCAGGACGCTGACACCAAATGTGCCCTGGGTCAGTCATCCACAGTGGGGACAACAGGATCCCTCTCTCTTCCCCACATCCCCACCATTCTGTCTTTAGTGCTGTCCACTCTCGGCTTATGAGGCCATCCTAAAATCACACAAGGGCTCCACACTGATGCTCTTAGGGGTGGCAGTGCCCACCAGGACCCAGTGCTGGCAAAGCGAGGATACCATGTTCCCTGGCCATGAAGTTTAATGTTCCATCACAAAGATTCAGGAAGAAACAGCTCTCAGAAGCCAAGGCATGTCCCACGGTGGTGTGGCACAATCCTTCTTTCCAGAATTCTGCTATAAGGCAGGGACACTCTTCGCACAGTTACACGGCTGTGCCCTTGGAAATGTTGTAAATGATCCCTGGTAGCATAACTCCGAATATGCTATCACCACATGTTCTTTATAATCATTAGACTGAAAATAAGTGGTTCCAAACTCTGGCAAATACAGCATTTTGATACCCGTTGCCTCGCATCTGAGAATTCAGGCTTGATCACAATGCGCTACTTCCAATGGGAAATAATGGAGCGGAACTCTCAGCCGGGGAACTTTCTCCTCCATATGGTTCAGAAGTTCCCTGGGATGTGTAATCCTACTGGGAGTGCCATCTGTGTAGACTCCACACAGGCCTGAGCCGAGGCAAGCTCTTCCCTGCTAACTTAGCCACAGATTTTATTCTACCACAAATACATTCAGACAAAAGGCAAGATTCTCTTCTGCCTGTCTTCTCGGCCACTCACACATATAGGCGCAGGTTATGTGTGATGTCTCTTTTCCGGGTAATGAACTGAACTTGCCTACCCCAGAAAGATGAACTGGAGGAATCCATGGCTCCCTGAGAACCCACCCCAGTGATCCTCTCTGCAAGCCTGAGTAGTTTCAGGGAGAGAATCATCACATACATGTTCTGCGGAGAGTGAAATTGTCTCATCTCACCTACCAGAGTGTAAAGTCCTTAGGTCCCAGAGAGGGCCTTACTCATCTCTGGGGTCCCTCAGGGCCCAGCACAGGAAATTAGATGAGATTCTTCATTGCAAACAAAAGATGGACATAAGCAGAAAATGTATTGAAAGGATGTTAGGCAATTCAGGGAAACAATGGCTAGAGCTCAAAGCAGAGGCTACTGTTTTAGAACTAGTACCCCAAGTAAGCTGTGTGCTAGACTGGGGAGAAGCCGTATCTGCTAACGCTGAGCCCTCAAGGGTGCATCCCACACCAGGGTGTTATCTCCATGTGCTGGGTCTTCACGCAGGCAGAAAACTGCATCCCCTTGCAGCTGTTGTCCTGGTGCCCACCTGCTTGTGCCTCTGGCTTTGAATCAAGGTCCAGTGGAAGTGAGTCTGATTGATGGAGACTAGGTGCATATTGAGTCCCAAGTGCAAGGAAGGCTGGGAAAGTCAACCACGAGCATTTTCTGTACTTAAAGAGGAGATACTCTTTGTACCTTATCAAAACTTGTAAAGCAAGTTTCAAATGCTGGGCAGACAAAACAATTTACAAATGTCCATTACACACCAGTACGTCCTAAATTGCCATTTCTGTGTACGAACGGAATAAACTAATGAGCGAGTAATTAAGAATGAGTGTGCCAGTATTAAGGCTAGTCTTTGTGAAGGATTCAATTCATTCATGCTATCTCTCTAGATGAAATTCTCTTCCTAATTAACCATTTGAAGAGTGCCAGAAACACCAAGACTTTCCAGTCTGCAAGACCCATGTCGGGGCTACAACTCCTGATCTGTCAGAAACAGAACAAGCGCAAACTTTCTGTTTCCTGGAAGATAGTTTGAAAATCATCGTCCTACATGAGCCGCTGGTTGCCATGCTGTATGTTCTCCTGGGTCGGCTGTGTGTTGTACTTGTAACAGCATTTCAAGCTCTTCGAAGAGCATGCTAAAAGAATTATCCTGGGGATTAGCAAATCCATAGAGAAGATAGATGCAAGGAAGGGAAAGCTAATCTATTGTATACCTTCCAGTTCCATGTGTCTCTGTGTCTCTATCAGTCTGTGGATGTGTGTGAGAGAAAGAAGATATCATCCTTCTGATCAGATTTTCTGACTGAAAACCCAACTATACTAAGACAAGTTACACAGAGCTTCTGTTTACTCAAATGTTCTTTGGCTGGACCAAGCTTATCTGATAATTTATACAGTCATCTGCTCAGCTTTGACTGCATAGACCAACCCTATGAAAATCCTGACAGAAACCTTCCATGCCAGAGCTTAACTGACACTATATGCATAGAAATGTTTCTACTCATGAAAGCTACACAATTTTAGAAAATTCCACTCTAAAAAAATTAAGAATTTTATAAATGGGTAGTATGTGTCGAGAAATGTTTTAGAACCTATGAAAATGACTAAGAGATGAGCTCTACTTTAGAAAAACTCACTACTTAGTGGTGAATAAAAATAGGGTGTGATGTATCACACTGTTCATGAACATCGCTTTAAATGCTATTTCAGTAATACCGGAAACAAAGTGACAGAAATTTAAAAAGTGACCAAAAAAAAAAAAAAAAAGGCCCTAGAATGTATTTATTTTAAAATTAAAAAATACTTAAATAAACATATGGGAATAAAGAACCAGACTAGTTATAATGCATGAAAAGCCTACAAAATAACCAAATGATAAGTGGAAAGCAAAAAAAATAAAATAAAATAAAGAGCAATTTGCTCTATTCTAGAGCTTCCTATATGACTCTCTGACCCCACCAAGTCTAGCTATCTCCTTTGATGTGAAATGGTTCATATCAACTGTATGATAATAGCTTGGATCACACGTTTTCAGAGTTTGAAAAGACTTTGGTTCATCACCCCTTTCATCAGAGATGTTAAAGAGAGCACAAGAACGCTTGCTCCTACTTAATATTAAGGGCTTTCCAGCAATGTGACCAACAATACATAACTAAGTGTAATGAAACACATTGAAGTTGAAACTGGTCATGTAACTTCAAATACCATTCTGATATTGTGACAATATCCCACACCAAAGGTGGGGGGGGGGGCTGGACAACAGTGAGATAAGGTGAGAAACAAAAGGAAACAAAAGGAAAAGCAATGGCCACAGTGGCCAAACTGTGGAAAGAACCAAGATGCCCTTCAACGGACGAATGGATAAGGAAGATGCGGTCCATATACACTATGGAGTATTATGCCTCCATCAGAAAGGACGAATACCCAACTTTTGTAGCAACATGGACGGGACTGGAAGAGATTATGCTGAGTGAAATAAGTCAAACAGAGAGAGTCAAGTATCATATGGTTTCACTTATTTGTGGAGCATAACAAATAATATAGAGGACAAGGGAAGATGGAGAGGAGAAGGGAGTTGAGGGAAATTGGAAGGGGAGGTGAACCATGAGAGACTACAGACTCTGAAAAACAACATGAGGGTTTTGAAGGGGCGGGGGGTGGGAGGTTGGGGGAACCAGGGGGGTGGGTATTAGGGAGGGCACAGATTGCATGGAGCACTGGGTGTGGTGAAAAAATAATGAATACTGTTATGCTGAAAATAAATTAAAAAAAATAAAATTAAATTTAAAAAAAAAGGAAAATAGTTCAAGTGAAGAAATCTGTAGGTCTCATCTACCAACAATATTGTATTGCTAGGTTTAAAAGAAATAGAGTAGAAAATGTTGCTATCTGTAGCACCGGTCTGACTGGCCAACAGAGATTAGTTATAGCCCCTTAATTCAAATGTGAAGAATTCTTAAATTGGCCCAAGACTAATCTGAGAAAGAATCCAGAGAAAAGAGGAATCACAGGGATGTCATTGTTAAAATACGTAGCAGACGGTTACCCTTTCAATAGGAAGATAAGAAGTCTTTTCTGATTAAGGAACCTAGAATTTCTCTGTTTTAGACATCACTTTCTGCCTCCTTCCCCTTGTCTTCTATGGTGTAATTCACATGCATTCTTCAAAATCCAAATCAGACATCCCTTCCCCAAGAGTCTTCTCAGAGCCCTGTGGACTGCACTGGGTAACGCCTCTCCACTCTCCGTAGCTCCCCTCTGTCTATCACAGCTCTGTATGCGTGCGGTTGTGTCTTTCTCTGACCTACTTTCATCTGTGAGTTGCCAGTGCCATGCGCAGAGGGGTTCCAAAACACACTCACTGAGTATGTGGACGAATGAGTGAATGGTGTATGATGATGAGAGACAAGGGGGCTGAACACCTGCCTTGTTTTAACCTTTACACACTGAGAAGACACCCGGAGCCCGGAAGTGAACTACACAGTCAGCGCTAGAAAAACTGAAGGTAGAAGACAACTATCATTGACTGAATACCAACAAATGTGAGGCACATCTCCATTGTAGGTTTTCCCATGTTCCCTGTGAAATGCCTGGTGTGACAGGCATGGTCAGTCCCTTCTTACAGGTGAGGAAAGCAAACCCAGGAAGGCCTACCCGGGTTTAGAGTCTCTTCTTGATTCGATGCAGAGTCTCTTTAATTAATGACTTGAACATCCATTCTTCTCAAAACGAGGTAGTATGTAAATGCAAAGAAGATAGTTTTCTACCTCAGTACAATTGTCAAGCATTCTTAGAGTTCAGATTAATCACATTATGTACCTGACAGTCTAATACAGTTGGACTTTTGCCAAACACAAATTATGGAGCTCAGGAGCTCAAGGAAGACAGGACCTGGAGGACTAGCTGCCCTTCTGCTCCAGAAATACCAGAAGAGCCTCGAGTGTTCTTGTACAGCAGCTTTGCTGCTATACCTGGAAATGTGTGATGTCATGTGTTACTTGCAATGTTGGTTTCTACACAAATGTTTTTACAATTCCTTTGACTTTTTAAAATTTTCTTTAAAAATTCCTTTGACTTTTGCTCCAGATATAATTTCTATCGTTTAATTTCTAGTAGAGAAAAGCTTTACACTATACTTTGCTAGGAAAATTTTTTTTCTCTTGGAATTGTTTTTTAATTCATCACTTCTATCCTGAATTACTGTTAATTCTCTTCTTACATGCATTCCCAGATGACTCAATATAACCTTTATGCTTGGGGATCTTAAAGTCCAACAGAATTGGGTTTTAATTCCTTTTCCATCATTTTAAATTATACATTGGGGCAGAGTATGTAATTCTCTAAGTCTTGATTGTTGTTGTAGTTAAAACTGGTAATAAGAGCACCTACTCTACAAAGTCATTATAAGGTTTAAGTAAAATGCTGAATATACGTCAGTACCTCTCACAAAGCCTAGTGCTAGAAAGAACTCAGTAAAAGTATTAATTCAATCTCTTCTCATTCGAATTCATTTTACATATAGCTGTCATGTTTAAACCTCCCGATGTATAAAACAATTCACATTAGGTCTTGAAACAGAAACATTGTTGGCTTCACAGTGAAGAAACTACCAACACCTTACTTTAAAATTTGAGGCTCTGTTCCTTTGACTATCCCCCATATATCCCACATTCCACTTAGAATGAGCCAAGTATTAATTCTTCCACATAACTTAATTTTCTGATTCTTTGTTCTTATTTTTTTTGCAGCTCAAAATATTCAAGTTCGCATTTTTCCAACTCCACTTTAAGAACAATTCTTTTATATTCTTATGTATTCTTATTTTGTTTCTCCTTAAGGGACAAGCCATTCCTTCAGAGACGGGGGAGCATGAAGGATGCTTGAAATGTCACAGGCCTCAACCATCCTCCATCTCCAGACAGACATGAAGAATTTCTCTTTAGGGAAGAGGCACTAGATTTCTTTCTAGATAGACTCATGGGTACTGATCTTTCCCGGTTCTCAGAAAGGGTCTGTTAGAATGGAACTTCTAGGGACCCACCCATGATTATCACCAAAAAACCCTGAAATCCTTACATTTCAATCTCTTAATTAGAAAACACTTAAAGTTACCTGGGAAGTTTTCTTTCAACATGCATATGCCTGACCCTTGTGCAGACGTAACGAGGCAGTATTTCTGGCCGCAGGACGGTGCCATGAGCGACCAGGGAAAGCTCCCCCACAGGGTACTCCTGACGCCCTCCGCAGGCCCAGAGCCTAACCCCTCCCCCACTGTCCGCCAGGCGGGAAGCACATGGGATTGCATGTTATTACAATCGCTATCTAATTACTCAATTGACACCCCTTTCCAGCATATACTTACTCCCCGTGCTGGGCAAATATTAGACCCCTGGTTAAGGAGGAGTGACAGAATCTAGAACAAAGAAAACTGTCTCAGCCTATTTCATCCCTCCATAAAGTCTTGCCCCAGGCTTTGAGTAGCAACAATTTTGGCTTCAGTTAAACACTACAGATCTTTAGATCACTATAGTTTCTCAACATGCCAGAACATTTACAACTTGTATGAATGATCCTGCATTTAAACTCGTGGAAGGATTTTGTACTAAGATTTCTCTACAGACTTGATGACTTTAGATTTGGTGACTTGGCAACTTTGCAAATCTCTATTTCTCTTCCCACACTGCTTTATTTATCTCTACTGAGTAGCCCTATGCATTATTCAAAGGGTGAATTTCAGTGAATACATAGAATGTATATATTGTCACATATATTTTTTTTTTTGTCTTTCAAAAAGCTGTTTGAGGATAAGAACGTGTGCATTTGGAAGGAGGAGGGGAAGCTTATTACAATCTTTAGCAATTCTTAATCTTTTTTCCACAATTCACTGTGGTCCAAAGAGAGAGCATGCTCAGTGCTGTTTGAGACATTTTGTGCCACCTGGTGGAATTTTCTTGGAAGAGAATTATCAGGGGTCTGAATTACCGCTCAGCTTGATCATCACCTGAGGCATTTCTCAGTGCTTAATATTATCAGGCTAAGTGTAGATTCCCTACTGTGTCAGGCAATTTAACTGCACTAGGCCCATAATAAAGATTTTTTTTTTTTATGTGAAAATTAGTCTTTAGCGAAAGAGACCTATTTTGTTAGCTGCTGGGTAAATTCAGGTAACGCAATGACATCCACACTTTGGGTCATTCTATTCTACTCTGGTTAATACATAGAGATTATTGCCAACCTTCTTGCAGGCAACACACAGATGTTAACACTGCTTTCCATTAGTTAGAGACAAAAGTAATTGTAATTAACCTTTTTTCCTTACCCTCACCCCCAGGAAGTCAAAACAATCTGATAATGTCATATTTAGCAATTAGTGATGTAACTGTTTACTCAAGCAGAGGTTTTTTTCACCAAACATAAAAAGGATTTTAAAAACACATGTACTGAAGCGATAACTGATTTGGGTAGTCGAAAGTCTCTTTCCTGAGACTCTCAGACTAACGCCAGTGAAAGCCATCTGGGTGCAGGCGCCATCTCAATGCCTCTCTCCCAGGCGGCCGCCATAGCGGCTTCGGGCCAGCCGGCCACACAGCTCGTCTCGTGTCCTCGCCTTTGTCCTTCCACCTCGCAACCGTTAATCCACGCGCTGTGTCCTATGACGCGGGGTGACTCAGCACAGACAGAATCCAGGATTCCGACCCCCATTTGGTCATGCAATATTCCTACATACCGTGAGCTCTATCGGGAAGACACAGCGATTTCTCTCCCAAGACAGGCTGCACGAAGCCAAGGACATCCCTCATTTTGCAGAAACAGAAAGGTCAAATGGACAAGAAAATGCAACAACCCAGAAAAATCCCCAAACTTCCCTATGCAGTCATAAAAAACAAAAATAAAATCCCACCTTATCTGAAAGTAGAAATGGATAAATAGGCAAAGGGCCATCTTTTTGCAAATACCGCCACCGAGTTCCAAGGAGCGTGAATGTGCGTCCTGCCTTCTCAACTCCATGGTAAATTTTGGGTGGCAAGGATTGAGTGAACCTCATTACACCAACTTAAGTGTCCGACGGTGGTGCACCTGAAGGTGCCTTTCCGTTGCCGATGATGTCCTAGTTTGCCCTAATTTACTTGTTTTCATCCATGCCTGCGCATTCGTTGCCAGAAGTTCCTTCCACATTTACTCCAGTGAAGACTTTTCCTTTGGCCCACAACTAGAGCGACTATTTGCACTGCTGGTAACTTTTGACATTTCTATCTCTTAGATTCATGTTTGCTGGCTTCGCTTGCACTCAAAGAACCACCCAGCTCTGATTGCTCTGTGCCAGGCGGGTCCCAGCAGTGCCCAATCATGCTGCCTTCTGCTGGAAGTTGTTCTTCTCCAGTCCCTGGAGGGTTTCCTGCCCTCCACCCTGTTTGCAGCTGCCCTGTTAAAGCTCGTCACACTGCAGCTGCTTAGGTGTCCTTTTGTCATCGAGTGTCTATTTTCCATAAATATCCATGGCAGCAACATCCCTGCAGTGTTTGTAGATGGGCTATGTTCCATGGCTCATTCTTACAGACTTGAAAAATAAGGAACAGGAACCAGGGTCTTAGCTCTGAATTACTGCTCCGACTTAATCTGAAAAGTGAGATATGATGGTATCACCGAAGGGACAGAGAAAAGAGGCTATTAGATCCAGAATTTTTAAACAATGGGCGTATGAAAAAATGCGTGGAAGTTGCTGTGTAGAAATCCGTGTGACTTGAGGTGAGTCCGTGAAGTTCTCTGAAAGTCAATATTCTTACCTGGGGGAAAGTAAAGGAAAAACAAAAAAACAAAAAAACAAAGAGCTCATCGTACCTACTTTGTAGAATCATTGTAAGAATTGGAAACAAACTGTAGCGCTGAAGTAGCCCAACCCCTGATCGAAAACGGGAGCTGAGAGCAAACACAGTCTGTACTGCTGTTATTAAATAGTTACCGTGAATATTCTAAGGCAGAGAAAATCATCACTTCCGTCAAAACCTGTGAAACGGAAGGAACGTACTGGACCCGAGCAAATGTGGAGAGGGGGAAGAAGAGCAAGCCTGACAGCGGAAGCCATCAGGAGTCAGGTGGTTCTCAGCCCGTCGTAAAAGTTACTACCAAGAGGGATACACGGGAGGCCGAGGTTACTAAGCCCGCCAAGCTAACTCAGCAGGGACCTACCTCCGAGCTGCGTCATTTAAGATTCATGTTAATGTGGATAACTCTTTGAACTTTCCCAGTGCTCAGGCAGGCCACTTATAAAATGCTGATATTTGATTATTTCTAATGTTTTATCATTCTATATCCCTTAATGTGAACAGAGAAAATCAAACGCCTTGTCTGGTTATTCATATGAGCCAGGTCCTGATGGAAGAGGAGTTTAATTTATTGCTTCCAATATCAGTCAGCAGAATAGGCCTATGGGCCAAACACAGCCCACTGCCCGTTTTTGTAAATAAAGTTTTACTGGAACACAACCACAGCCATTCACTTCCATATTGTCTCTGGCAGCTTCATGGGGCAGTGGTAGAATTGCGTTGTTGTGACAGAAGCCATATAGCCCACAAAACCTAAAGTATTTACTTCTGGACATTAGAAAAAAAAAAAAAAGTTTGCTGGCCCCTGGGCTAGAATCAGAATAAAATCCATTAGCAAAAACAAGAAACAAAATAGTAAAACCACAGCTTTTCAGACATTTCCTTGAAGTATTTTGGGGGATGGTTGCTTATTTTAGAAGACGAGACATGCAACTCTTTGGACTTGATCATTTCTATTTGCTTTTCAAGAAAGAGGTAGTTGCCAGGAGTCAGATCTTATTGGAAGTGATCATAAAAAGATTAAACGTATGGTTTAAAAGAGAGGAATTCCATTTTGGGGGAAAGGACTTCAACAAGTTTTAAAGCGGCTAAGAAGCCTTTAGCTGGAATAAAGCCTCAGAGATGTGAGGCAGTAGAGTTCAGGCGCTTATCATCGTTCTTCTAGAAACAGAAAAACAAATCTGAATAACGCAGTGGGAGAGAATACAGTCACGTGTCCCCCAGATAATGGGATTTTGAAGACCACGAAGCCCTGAATGGCCTATGGGGGATTTTACCAAACCCGGAGCTCCGCCAGGACTCAAGATGTCCGAAGACGGACCGACTTTAGAGAAGTGAAACGAAAACTTCATAAAGAAAATAGTCCTTCACCACAGAATGCGAGAGAAGTAAAATACGTCACCCCCAGAAGGACAGGAGAAACAGAGTGGAGGAATTTTATGGAGGTTTTTTATTGTTGTTGTTGTTTTTCCATGTGGAAAGATTTTTTTTCAAGTGACTGACTGCGTGGACCTTTCCTACCCTGTTAGCTGGCCCACAGCCAGGACGCCCAGGAAAACCTGCCTCCTCTCAGGGTCATGGGCTCTGCAACCCCCACTGCCCTCATGCCCTAATTTTCAATTAGTCCCAGACTTGCGCAGAGAGGGTGTCCCGGGTCTGGAGGAGAAAGGCAGAAAGGTGAGAATCTATGGTATTTCCACGCATGGCTTTGCAACTCCTCACGGTCATTCAGACCAGCAAGTCACCGCGCAGCTGTCTTGCTCACCAGGACCAAGAATCCCCACGTCTGCAGGCCCTGAAGCTCACATCCTAAGGGGCACAGGGTCACCCTCCAGAGGAGGTTGCTGCGGGAACTGCAATGGAGTGAAAAGTATGGGAAACTACCGAGTAGGTTTGGGTTTTTTTCCTTACTTGCTAACTGTACGTCTGCTGATTTTCCTTTCTTTTAAAACATCAAAAGAACACAAGACAGTCATTAAAAAATCGAATGGCTGCAAAACTTTCACATTCCTGATATGTTAGTGCAACAACTACTGGGGCTTCCGCTGGCTCGTGGGTAGAGCATATGACTCTGGACCACAGTGTCGTAAGTTTGAGCCTCACATTGGGTGCAGAGATTACCCAAAATCTTTAGGGACACCTGAGTGGCTCAGTTGGTTAAGCATCTGCCTTCTGCTCAGGTCATGATCCCGGAGTCCTGAAATCAAGCCCCGCATTGGGAAGCCTGCTTCTCCTTCTCCCTCTGCTGCTCTCCCTGCTTGTGCTCCCTCCCGCGCACTCGCTCTCTCTCTCTCTCTCTCTCTCTCTCTCGCTGTCAAATAAATAAATAAAAAAGAAAGATTTCTTAAAAATCTTTTTAAAAACCCTACCGATGAGTGTATAAAAGTATATTACGCTAAAATGTCAACCATTCTTTTTCCCGAGTGGTGGGATCTGGTTGCCGTTTTTTCCATAATGTGCATATTTCCTAAATGAATGTATGCTCCTCCCATTCCTAGAAACAGTGTAATTGATGCTCTCGGTGCTAAAGCTGCCCTCCTGCCTCCTTGTGACCAGTGCTCCTGAAAAGCCAGGGAGGTCCAGCTATAGAAACTTCCAAAAACAGGATCTGTTTCCCCCGTGCTTGGGGAGGGTGTGCCCCCAGGGCATTCTGACAGCCCCACAACACACCCAAAACCCCCGCGGTCATGGGCATTTTGTACAAAGCCACCTCTAGTTCCCCCTGCGTATGCTCATGGGATTTGCTGAAAGTCACGCCCCTGCCTTCAGTCCCCCCACTGACCATTCAACATTCCCCTTCAACAGCAACTCTAACGACAAAAGTCACTGCACCAGCGTCCTTTAGAAGGATGGTTTCCCTACTTACCAAGACACGTGTTAATCATCATACATACAGGTGCTCCTCAGCCATAAGCTCTCCCAGGAACCGATGATGTGCATTTCCTTCCAGCCACCCAGAGACCCTGCCACAAGTGCTGATGCCCCAGATACCGAGGACGGCAGAACGGCTACAGAATGCTGCTTTCTCTCCTCACACTACCCAGTGTTTAGAAGAACCGACGACACTAGGGCGATAGCCCCAAAGGGTCGGTCATCTTGCAAAAGCCATTTTGAGTAAGTAACAATGTAAAAAATGACAATGTAAAAGAAGATAAACGTGGTGATGGGTCATCTCTTTGGTTGTCATGTCACTTTATTCCCAACACTTTCTCTTTAAGATTTTATTTATTTATTTGAGAGAGTGAGTGAGTGAGAGAGCATGGGCAGGAGGAGGGGGAGGGAGAAGCAGGTTTCCCGCTGGGCAGATCCCAACGTGGGGCTTGATCCCAGGACACTGCGATCATGACCTGAGCTGAAGGCAGACGCTTAACCAACTGAACCTCCCAGGTGCCCCTTCCCAACACATTCTTTTCAATTTTTTGGTGGATCATTTTAGCTTATTGCCACCCCGACTTAAACCTCTCCCACTTTCTTCCCTGAACCTCTCTGAGCCGCATCTGGGGTTCTATGCACTGGACACATTCTCCTGCCCTATAAACCTTGCAGCCTTCTCTGTCCCAGTTGTACCTGCACAAATGGAGTTTTTCGGGCTGGCTGCCACTTCCTTGATGTCTAACTGAGGTTGTAAATGCTTCGGGGTTGGAGCTTTGTCCTTTTTAGGTCTCATCGTACACTTGCAGCCGGCAAAAGATGACGTCTCTGCTGCCCAGCCCATTGCTCCCCACAGCGGAAACCGCCTCGGCTGGTCACTGAACCCCCCAGAGACACCACTTGCAGAAATAAGGAAGTCTATCATTTCCACAGGTGATTTGGAATTTTGGCTTGTGTGTTCTTTAAAGCCAAAGAACGACCAACAGCCAGAAGCTGAAGTCCATTGATCACTAGAAAAGGTGTAATACACAGTTCAACGTGACTGAGTCCTCAGGTGGCAGCAGGTGAGGGGCTGCGTACCCGAGAAGGGAAGGCATACTCCAGTCAAGTGTCTACCTACCCCGCTAACGTAGGCAGCGATGATAACTTTGGAAGGCAAACGTTTGAGAAGAAAATCAACATTGGGAATCAACAGGAGTCAGAGAAACTCCCAAGGGGTTAAGTGAATCCGTTATCCGAAGGTACAGAAATACAGAGTGGGTCCTACGGGGGGCACGTTTGCTGGTGCTATTTGCTGCTCTGTCATGACCTGTGATGTGGGGGGACGAGCCCACCCCCCGTCACCAATCTTCCAGTGACGGCCTTGGCTGTCCTTTCCACATTTAGGCTGGTTTGTGGCTTACCGCGACTTTGGAGGCCACACGCCAGGCTCTGCGACTTTCCCTCTCTGCGGACTTGGTCAAAGAATTAGCCTCAAGGAGTGACTGAGGGAAATACAGGAGACAAAGGCCCATGCATGTGCTCCATAAATAATCCCTATTGTTTGCGTTCATGCTCTCGGTGGAAGAGGAACGGCCATGTAGACTTGCGTCAGACGTGTTCCGATGCTTCCACGGGCACACACGGACACACACTGTGTCCCTATCTTATTCACTAATTGTAAACGTGGCGCACGTGCCCAGCAGCATTTTAAGCTCCTCAGGGGAAGAGAGTCTTACGCAACTATTTTTGACTGATCTAACATATTTGAAATCGTTTTCTCCCCCTATTCTTTGACTTAATAACAGCATTCTTTGATGTATAAATTGGGCTACTATGTATCTGAAAATGATATTCTTTCATCTTTGTCAGTTATGATAGTTTATTTTGCAATCCACCAAGTGATTTTGAATATCGACTTGTGTGCTATAACCTAGCAGGCCGGAGGAAAAAGCAGGAAAAGTGAACAAAACAAGCTGCTGGGGGAGTCCACGGCAAGGCCGGCATCCTCTTCACTTCCCGTAAACCCCGGGGTCCCCCGTGGCCACAGCCCCTTCCTCCCCTCCCCGGCCGCCGGGGCTGGTGGAAGAAACAAGGAAAAGCTTCTTGTTTCTCCCAGTGCGGCTTCATGGGGAAAAAGCCTCAAAAAGCATTTGCTGGAAGAGAAGTAGGTTTCGGAGTAAAGATCATGGTCTTTGGTTTCAGATACTTGTTTACAAATCAGAACACCGCTGTGGTGCCCCACACGTGGTGGAAAGTAGACGTCAGGGGAAACCTTGTGTGTAGGGGCGGGGAGGGGGGTGGTGAGAGCAGGTGGACTGATCTGGCAGAGCACACGGAGGGCGAAACAGCGGGGCATGGTTCTGGTAACCCCTAGAGACCTCCAGTGGGAAAGACTCGAGTGAGACTAGGCAGCGGGGCTGGAAGGGGCTGCGAAAGCAGCACTGCAGAGAGAAGAAAGGAAGCATTCTCTAGGAAAAAGATGACACGTGGATGCTTTGCAGGTTGTTGGACGGGCCCCAGAGGAAGTCGACCGGTGCAGCAATTAGAAGGTGACCGGTGCCCGCCGAGGGCCCGAGCGTCCTGAATCTCCCTGGAGCACAACCTGGCAACGGATCAAAACTTGAGATCTATGAACTCTTCACCCAATAATTCCGTCCTAGGAGCTTCTCCCAGGGCCCGGTTGTGGAGGAGTGTGAAGATTCAGTTCGGGTCTCAGCAGGTAGAAGACGGCTGCTGGGGACGATGTTTAAAGAGAGGGGTTAGTGAAACCCGTGGGGAGGTTTGACAAAACAATGAAACATTGAGGGGCGCCTGGGTGGCTCAGTGGGTTAAAGCCTCTGCCTTCGGCTCAGGTCATGATCCCAGGGTCCTGGGATCGAGCCCCGCATCGGGCTCTCTGCTCAGCGGGGAGCCTGCTTCCTCCTCTCTCTCTCGCTGCCTGCCTCTCTGCCTACTTGTGATCTCTGTCTGTCAAATGAATAAATGAATCTTTAAAAAAAAAAAAAAAAAACAATGAAACATTGACTCTGATGCCAACGTCAAAGGGAGATGGTGACGTAATTGCTGCAGGATGTGCATCATATATCGTAGGGCGAAAAGGACAGGTAACAAAAAGGTATGTCTATCGTCCCCTTTTCTTGAATATACATGCACAGATGTAATGTTTTTCTCCATCTAGCAGGGCAAAGTCAACACCAAAATAACACGGGGAGGGAACCTCCTGCTGTGCTACTCCCTGCTGCTGCGTGGCCCCCAAATGGATATCCATTCCCTTTCCCTCAACTCCTTCGCTTATGAGTTGGGAGGGCAGTAGTGGTACTACCTCGAAGAGTTGTCACGTGTAAGTGAGCAGACAAAGTGAAATGACTTACAAGAGTAACTTTATGTGTTTGCTATTACTACAACAGATCATATTTTTAAATTTCCTTCTTTTTTTGCATCTCTACCTTCTTATTCTTCCAAAATAAAAAAATATATATATTCATGCAAATTTGGGCAGAAAAGTATAATTATGGGTGATGTTCAAGAAAATGACATTCGGTTTAGGAGCTACAGAATATCTTTCTGGGGTTCACATCTTTCAGAATGATATTGCTGGAGGACTTTGGGAAGAATTCCGATGGCCATTTGGATGTTGAGACCTTGAATTGAAAAGGTCTACTTTGAAATTTACCACTGGCAAGTTTTCCTGAAACATGCTCCATTATTAGCAACTGAATTTTAGACACTCTGTTTTCTTTTAATTGAGATCTATTTATTCAAAATACCAACATGGCTTTCAAAAGTTTGGAGGTCTCCCTCATAGGGCCTTGAACTTGCTTTAAAAACAGAGAAGATAATCTGGAATGTTTGTGTATTCTGGTTGTTATGTATTCTGGTTTCTAAACAATTTCGTGGTTCCGCTAAGAATCTTTTTCCCTCAAAAAAGCAAAGTTTTCATTTTTCTTCAAATTCAGAATAATCCTGTTTCATTCTGATTCAATAGCATATGCAGGACCTAGCATAATGTATACATATGGAGGATTTTCCTTGGTCGTAAGAATGTATTTCCAGGGTAACTCGTATTTAGCATGGAATTGTAAATACATTTTTATTCATATTTTAAAATAGTATTATCAAAATTATTATATACTATACATTTTTAGAGACAGCGTATGATTAAAAAATGCATGTAACATCTCAAAACCTCAAGAAATGAATATAAATTATAGAAATTAATATAGAATTGATACGCCTCCATCAAAAAAAATCATTCTATGAAAGGATTTGTTTCTAACGAATTAATTTCACTTTTCATTTGAGAAAACAAATGGAGTGATACATAGAATTAATGCTTTATTTTCAAAATAGAGTGAGTTGCATCCAAACCCACCAGCCAATTGCATTTGGAAATTTGCCATATAGTTGGGAGCAGTCCTCCCAGCATCTCTATCTACCCATTTCCTTGCAGATTTGGACCAGAAGGTGTTTTTTGTGGCCATCATACAATGTATCTAAAAATGACTAGACAGTAATACTGAGCTGTTAAGAAGAGAAGAAATGCAGTGTGAAAACCTTTCCGAATCTAAATATTGTGGACTCACGTTGTTACTGGGTGCTTCCATAGGTCCCTATGTCTGTACCCTCCTCCTCAACCCCCGGACACACACACATACACACACACACATGCTGTAACAAAGTCCGTTATCTTCTATCTTCCTTGCTGACTTCAAGCCAACAGCAAGAACAGAATTTGCCTCTTATGTGTTGTGACTATCACAGCGCTTCACACATAAGCATTTGCTACGTGATACTAAATTCCTCAGGTCTTTTGTGTGAATGCTGAACCCAAGGCATCGTGCACTCTGCGTGGCTACTGTGGCATCCTGTTCCTCGGTCCCACACTGGGACACCATCCCACCAACAGCTCTCAGGACTGAAACTGGGAAAGGACTGCCACTTACCACTGCCAAAGGATGTGGTAAGGAATCTTGCCAGAAGGCCGTGGACCTTGTATGACTTCACATGGGAACTGGAAGTAAGTAAAGGCAAAAAAGCCAGAAAATCAAATTTCCTTTTTTTTTTTTTTTCATTTTATTTATGACATGTCTTGGTTATTGGTGAGTCTTTCAGCATCAAAATAGAAAAAAAACAATTAAAACATTCCATTTGTGACTCGATTTCTCCTGGTACAAGGCAATGCTGATAGCCAAAGGTCAGAATTTCAGCATTTTCTCAATGCCTTTTATTTTTACTCCTTCTGCACTGACTTTATCATTTTCAATACCTATTTAAGTAATTCAGCCCACCCAATTATTCTTTAACCAATTTTTATCAATGACCCCTCTCTAGTATGGCATGTGGGTTGCTGGCTATTAGCTTAATGTCGTACAATTAATATCTTCTCGGCATTCCTTCTTTATTCAACAAGTAGTACTGGTAGGGGCCAACCTATCTTTTAAAGGTAAACCTTGTCCAGTTAAACACAAGAATGAAATCACTATAGATCTATTATTTCTCGGAATAGAATATCTCCATTTGCATAAAATATTCTTCCTTTGACAAGTTGCCAGGAAGAAACACCTCATACCCATTCTTCACAGTGCTCTTCTTGTGGCATTAAGGATAGAAGAAATTACCATGGTGGCCTTAACACTATCATTCTCTCCCCTTGCACCTCCTGGCCCCTCCTGATTTACAATAGTGCGCCTCTTTGAGGGCTCTGTCACTGAAATGCCCGGATAATGGACAAAGGGGAGCCTCTTACATAATGTAATTTCACACTAAGGAAACTGGTTCATAGGTTGGAATATTAGGGTCAAATGCAGAGCCTATAACCCTTGGGTTGGTTGAAAAATAATGGCTGGAGTCAAAATTTAAATAAAATTTAAATCTCAACAACTCAATGATCTATACGCCTTAGGGACAAGTGGCTAGTAGACCAATCACGTGCTTAAATACCAAAGGGAAAGAACACAGGTAGAGCGCTATCCTATTAGAAATAATACGGCTGCTTAAGGGACAAATGTCTTTTTTCAAATATAGGCATGCAAGGTAATGCTTCTAAGGGTAAGATTTATGGCCCCTGAGGAAATGGGATTGTTGGCCATTCAGGAAGAAAGACGTTCTCTACCAATAGGCAAGTGTGGTGTTATTTGTCGACTTGACTGGTCCACAAGATGCCCAGATATTTGTTGGAACATGACAGGATGTGTCTGCGAGGGTATTTCTGGATGAGATTAACACAAACACAAACACACACACAGACACTCACATCCTACTGATTCTATTTCTCTGGAGATCCCTGAGTATAGAAGGGTTTGGGGAGAAAGCTCGGACCAATCTCACACCTATAAATGGAGAAGAACCATCCCACTCACCAAGCATAATGTTCTGGGACGAACGAGGGTCAGAGCAGCAGAACGATCCATCAGAATTCTTGATGGTTTGGCCAGTGGTGCTATTTGGCTACTGTCCGTATGACACCCCCAAGGCTTAGATAACCTTTAAAACTCCCCATGCCTATAACTTGGTTTGGAAATCTGTCCAATTGACATTTAAACACTTGCCTTGGGCATGTTCGACTCTGACGGAGCCCCAGCAGAACAGAGCCGCACGCCTGGGTCGTTACCCGCCTCGTAAGGCATGTGCCCCATTCTCACCTGGACACTTCAATTCTAGAGATTAAACTATTGGGTGCACTCGTGCCAGTGATCTCTTGAAATAAAGTTGTCATTTTCAATTACTCAGCCATGAGTCACAGCTTTTAAAAAAGGAAAAAGGGAATTACCAACCCCAGTTGGTTGGTTTCTATGTTTCTTCATTTGTAATACAAGTGGTTCTCACTTTGCAAATGGGCCAAGGGTCTGCGTGCATATCGTCTAGCTGATCTTGAAATTCTAGCCCTTGTTTATCCTTCATTGGCCAAGTCGGACAAGCTGTCTTACCCACAGATTATTCATCTGTAAAAAGAGAGTGTATTAGGTTCCTGGACTTTCGGTTACAAAGAACCACAAATGTGTGTGCCTTAAACCAGAGTCATTCCCTCCCTCCTAAAAGCCCGAAGTCCAAGAGCCACATGTGGGTAGTATGGTTGGTTCCTCATGGAGTTCTAAGGGTGAATCTGCTCCAGGACCCTCTCCAGCTTCCGGTGGTGGCCGGTAAACCTTGGTGTTCCCGGTTTACAGATGCATCACTACGTTCTCTGCCTCCATGACGTCACCTGGCTGTCTTCCCCCTCGGGTCTCTGTACTATATTCTTCCTCTCTTCTTATAGGGTTACCGGCCACATTGGGTTAGGGTCTATCGTAGCCCAGGACGACCTCAAATTAACCAAATAAGGTCACATTCTGAGGTTCCAGTGGCTAAGACTTCAACCTTTTTTAGGGGACCCAAGTCAACCCAAAACGGGGGCAATTGTTACACTTGCCTGGGAGATCTGGGAGCACAGGATGCCTAGCAGTGGCACTCGTGGGTGACGGGGTTCCAGTCACACGGGGCATTTTCTGACCCAAAAATCTCACAGTGGATTATATGCTATGGCACACCAGTGTAGACTGCTACTTCCGGCTTCTGAATCAGGTTGCCAAGGAACATACCTCTATCTATGGGACATGAGACGGCGCCTTCAAGGGGCAACTTCCTCGTGGCCCCTGTGGAATCATCTTACCTCGTGTGTCTGGAGGAAGGTGATGGCCATTCTGCACAGGCCTGCAGTGTGGATCCCTCCGCTTGCATTATGGGAAATGCCACCTGCACCAGTTCACCTGTGTCACACAGCGATACATCCTCTGAGCACAGGTGTGCGGGGGACCCTGGCGATGGTGACAATGTGGAGATGCTTGGGGGACGAACATCACGCCATGTGGGTCTCCTTATTTCTGTCGTGATATCACCTCCCCTTGCCTACAACCCTCTCGGATTAGCCTGCTTTTTATTTCCTGAATAGTGCTGCCTACTACCTGACATGGGGTATATTTATATTTGGTTTTGTTTGTGCTTTTTCTCCCCACCACAGACTGTAAGCCCCGCGAGACCAGGGTTTTTTATCTGTGTGGCCCCTCAAGCATTTCCTCGCACCTGGGATAAGACGCATAAGTCAACGAACAAAGAAGAGAAAGACAGGATGGATGGGAAGTAGACTAAGTGCGTTGCCTCGTGCATGCTGGTCAAGGATTCCGATCCAAGTGGTTCTGACGTGGGAGCCCATGTCCGGTGAGCAGCTCTGCCATTCGTAGGACAGTCCGGCTATCTCTCAAGTCGTCCCCCTCCCCAGCCTTAGGAATTCAGGAGCAGAGAAGAATTGCTACCAGGATGCGCAAGGACTTAGGACTCAGCTTCCTCTTCCCTTCACTCACCCGTGCCCCCAAAATACTGGTGCTGTAGAAAACCCCATGACTTCCCTAGGACCCACACTTCTAGGGGGGAAAGCAGCCCAGTCATTTATGATAACTGATGTTTCTTGTCCAAAGGCTTTGTGAAATGTCAGAAAACAGACGTATAATCTAACATCAGAGCTGGAAGAGAAATGAGAGATTATTTTCATCCAAAACCCTCATTTAGCTGATACGTGTGTGGTCCTTCCTCCAGCTGCTTGAAACACAGATGAATATTTGAAGCACACTTTATTTTGTATTTTCTACACTTGATTTTATATCTTTTCTTTCTCAGATTTATAAGACTTTTTTTTTTTTTTTCTCGTCTCCTGGAAGAGTCAGAGGACTCGGCAGCAGACATCAGTCCCCATCACTCCCTATTTCCCACATTGGTCGTTACAATAAAATGCTGGATTCTTTCTTGGTCACTTTATCCAGGAGAACCTACTTCAACTAGCTTGGGTTCTTTTCATTATTCTTAGGCTCAGGAACTATGGCACTTGGTCACTTTGTGGACCACCCTATCACTCTGCAAATATAATATTAGGAACAATTCCACAGAAACATCTGTCTTTGCTAGGGATGGCACCTTCTTAAATGAATTATGATGGGTAAGCAGCAAGCGGCGCTGCCGGCAGAGGCTCGGACCTCAACGTTGGGTTCCCGACAGACTCACGGTTGTTGAAGGGGTCCCAGAAATTGCGGGAATAAAACGTCTACTAATAAGAGAGGAACCTGAGTCGGTCAAAAATGCAGCAGGGAGGGAGGTCCCTCCCCCCCAGAGTAGCACCCAGGGACCTTGCACCGCAGGAAGGTGGGCGAGTTCCAGCGGGTGGGCAGGTGAGGAATGCCAGGCCAGTCGGCGCACTTCCTGTAGGGAACGCAAGCGCACTCCAGCGGCCCCTTTTGGGAGGCTGCATTGTGTCCTACGAGATCCCCTGTGATATCTCAGGAGAAAGAGTGGGAAATGCTGACCCCGGAGCCCTGCCGGCCCGCAGACAGCATCACTGTCATCAGGGCTCCGGGGACGCTGCGTAGTTCTGGATGAGCCCCGGGCTGTCAGCACAAGCCTGGAAGGCCAGTGAGGCCAGACGGCGCGGCCAGATTTGTTGTTAGGAACACTTAGACTCTATATTTAAAGTCTGGAGCTCACCATTCCTGCCATCTCGTGCACGCAGAGAAGTGGAGATTCCGACACACGGAAGGGTGGGTCGGTCCTTTTTAAAAATCTGGCCAGCTTGGCTAGGAAGGCCTGGCAGGCGGGAGCCGTGCCTCGGAGCCAGGCCCCCACGCAGCCCGCACCCCTGCGCACGGCTGCCTGCCAGCAAGTTAGCAGCTTCCGGAGCGAGCCAGCGGCTTGCGTGCCCGCAGTGGTCCCGCACCCCACCTGCAGCCAGCGGCCTGGCTCTCTGAACCCCTTTACCTGCGAACCACGTAAAATACTCCTGTGGGAGGGCTGGCCCCCTCTCTCATTTCCACAGGCCCAGAGGGGCAGAGGGGACGGGAGAGGGCAGAAATGAAAACGAAGGCAGAGAGCCTTGGAGAACAAGGGCCTGCTTGGCACCAGGCCCGCTTTTCCCAGCAGCCAGTGCAGTCCTGGCAAGGGCTCCTGGCCAGGCTCCTTCCAGGCGGGCGGAGCAAACCTGCTCGGTCACCATGGCAACTAGGCTCCCTGGTTACCTCCAGGGGCAGGGGCCTGCCAAAAAGCAACACAGGCCCTGGGCGGGGCGTGGGCCCCGAGGGGCACCTCTGCACAAAGCCTTGACTTGGGGAAGATGGCCCCGAAAGTCTGGAAGGGCCCTTCGAAGCTGCCAGCTTTGGGGGTCAAGTCCGACCACCTGGGGGCTGCTGGGCTGCACCAGATGGTTCCCTAGGGCCAGAGGAAGGGCCAAAAGTCCCAGCACGGAGGCCACCCACGAAGTGACTGGAAGATTCAGAAGTGATCCTTGCGACACTCAGAGAGCCCTTCTAGGAGGGGAGCACCAGCCCGACACTCCACGGGGAAGACGGTCACCACAGCGGACTGACCCAAGCCTTCAGAGCTCTCTGCTTCCGCTGCCTCCCTTCGGCCTGGTACCCTGTCCTCTCCCTGCCTGCTGAGCCTCTCCCTTGTTGTCTGTTGTCTCTCCTGCCCCCTTCGCCCTCTCTCGCCCTCCTCCTAGATCTGGCCTCGCTGTCTCTCCCTCCCTCACCCCCCCTTCCTTCCCTCCCTCTCCTCTCCCCTCCGTCTCCCTCCCTCTCTCCCTCCCTCCCTAGACCCTTCCTCCCTCTCTCATTCACTCCCCCCTTCCCCTCGCTATCTCTCCCTCCCTCATCCCTCCTCCCTCCCTCCCTCTCCTCTTCCCTCTCTCCTTCTTCCCTCCCTCCCTCCCTCCTTCCCCCACTTTCCCTCTCCTTTTCTCTCCCCTCCCCCCGTCTCCCCTCCCCTCCCCTCCTCCCTTCTGCTCCCCCTCCCCCCACAGATGGAACTCTGGCATTTGGGCTCAGGCACAGTCTGTTTCCTCTCAGTATAACTCCTGAAGGAACCAGGGAGCTAGTACTTGTACATTCAAGAAGGATCCTTTAACTGTCTTCAATCTTTGCCAATTTATTTCCTGTTATAAAAAAAGAAAGGAGGAAAGAAAGAAAGAAAGAAAGAAAGAAAGAAAGGAAGGAAGGAAGGAAGGAAGGAAGAAAGAAAGAAAGGAAGGGAGAGAAAGGAAAGGAGAACAAACAAACAAAACCCGCCCAGGACCAGATCCCGGGGTGCTCCGGAGGGCTTCCGCGGGTCCGCCCGCGTGGGTGCTGGGGCTCGCGCTCGGGGCACCTGCATGGACGAGCCGCGTGTCGGGGAAGGTGGGAGCGACGATCGCCCACGGGGTCCGCACGTGCGCAGATTTCCGTTCGCCGCGCATCTCGCCGGTTATCGGGGCACTTTCTCGGCACAGAGTCGCTTTCAGGGTTCGCACCTGTCCCCCGAGAAGAGCGGGCGCGCCCTGGGGATGACTGCGGGCAGCGGCTCCGGGGGCGGCCCTCTCGCTGGAGGAAACTCCCCTGAGGTTGTTGGGGAGGTCACCTGGGGCTCTCGCGCCGACGCCTGACCCCCTGACTGCGGGGCTCACCCCCCGGCCGGCCTGTGGCCTCGATGCCTCCCAGGGTCGGCGCGAGCGAGCTGCTGCTGGTCCCCGCAGGGGCCGCCCGGTCACCACGCCGGGCACCGGGGAAGCTCCGGGCTCAGGGCCGCCCCGGAAAAGCCGCGTCCCTGGCTGGTCTCGGCGCCGCGCGGGACAGCGCTGCAGGGACAGAGAGCCCAGGGCACCTGGGAGAGTCACCAGCGTTCTTAGCCCAGGATTCATTTCAGGGGTGTCCGAGGCAACCGCAGATCACAAACACACCTTCTGGGAAACGAAGTGATGTTGAAACGGTGCCATTTTGCACCCTTGAAAGACTCAGGGAGAGCCTCGGATGGGCCTTCCCGGCCAAACTCCGGTTGGGATCACGGGAATTAGGCTGCTTCTATATATAACTGTGAAGCCTCCCACACACCCTTTTTGCAGAAGTGCAATGAGGATTAATCCTTAATGTTTATAAAAAGATCTGAAGAAAAAAATCATTACTCATAAATGCTGAATATTATTAAGGATTTGGATAACGATATCAAGACAAATATAAAATATGGGATCAGAAGTGTCATCTGCTTGCTACAGCTGTCGGTAGCAACCTCCGGGGTACGTGTGTGCGGGACAGAGAAACCACCAGGTCACTGGGGTTCCTTTGGGGCCGTTTGGACAGCCGACATGCTTGACTTTAGAAAATCATTCAAGACTCCTTATTACCCAAGGATATTGAATTACACAGGCTTAGATGACTTCCGTGAAGCTTGTTTTCTAGGTATCTCTGAGATGGTCTCATAGGCTCTTCAGGCCATTAATAAAAGGGAACACTGATGCTCGAGGGCCTGACATCTCCCGTTAGAGACTCAGCCCTCTTTACACTTATAAGACTTCTTACGTGCGAAGACCTCAAAGCAACACACCAGATTTGGTGAAATGAACCCCTATCCACTTCCATTAAATGCAGCATAAGCAAATGGAAAATTCATGAAGTTTCTCATTGTTCTTCTCTTTTCAGAACATAAGCTCTAACATTTTATCATGTTTTAGGGCCAATTTTTTTTTAATCAAAGGGTAATAAGTAGATGGTTATGACTACAAAATTGATTAGAAACATTACCATAGAATTTATTAAATGCAAACAGATCACCCCAAATTGAAGTGAGTTTACAATTTTCAAAGTTACTTATGGCAAAGCCCTCTCATCCGCCCCACATCTGTATTAGTCCTATTTTACTGATAAAGAACGACATGTCAAAGTTCCCCGGGGCTATCCCTTAGTATAGTTACAAAGTTAGTGGCTCAGGGCACCACATGGCACAATGGGTTAAGCATCCAACTCTTAATTTCAGTTTAGGCGTGATCTCGGGGTCTTGAGATCAAGCCCCATGCTGGGCTCTGTGCCCAGCTTGGAGTCTGCTTGAGATTCTCTCTCTCCCTCCGTCCCTCCTCTCTTCTCTCACTCCCTCTCCCCTTTCTAAAAAAATAAATACATAAATAAAACTTTAAAAAAGTTAGTGGCTCACTAGGAACAAATGGCTTGAACCAGTTGCAAAGTAAAAGCACAAAGAACAGAAGTAAAGAGAGATGAGTTGGCTTGCAGACGCGTATGTAGGCACAGAGAGTGTCTCATTCTAACTCCCTCTTTGTTTTTAACCACACCCGTGTGCACAAAATAGAAAACGCAGCCATGACGTGCCATGCACATATGCAGCAGAGATACAGAAGCTGTCTCCTCATTTGAGGGCAGACAAGAGGAAATCCCACCGCTGAGTCCCCCGTGTCCCAGCAAACAGTGACAGGTCATCGCCAGTGACAGGTGGCTGGCACGGAGTTAGAATCAGGGTGCACTCTTGGGGTACATATCAAGGGAGACAAGTCAGCCCACAGAACAGTGATCCTTGGCCTTCTAAACAGACCCATTGGGAAAAGGATATATCCCGTAAGATCTCACAGGCCTAATTAAGATTTTTTTAATCTGATCAAAACGTTAATTACTTTGTACAAACTCAGCAAACATATAGATGTCACATCTTATGACTGTTTCTTTCAATTGTTGTCCTGGGAAGGTAGATAGACATTAAAATAGTACATTAAGTAGGTCATACGTCTCTCTTTCCCTGGTTCTCATGGGTATTGGGTCTTTACTGACCGTTTTGTTTTTCTCTGGACTCAACTAGGTAGCATATTAGAATACCAATTACTAATATCTATTGAACAGTGGGTTTCGTCAGAAACTACCTTTGTTCTCGATTTAATCTGTCAATAAAATTACCAGGCAGATTTTAGTATTTGCATCTCGTGTGCAGTTCTACTCAGAGAACTCAAGAATTGTCTCCATGTTACGCAGCTAATAATCGACAAACCTCCAAGCAAATCCAAGTCGGCCTGAGGTCCCTACACCCTTCTCCTCACACCTAAACCACCCCATGACAAAGGAGGGCAAGGAAGGGAAATCTGCCCCATCTAGCTCTGCCCTGAAACGTGCTGGAGACCTGGCTTCCGGAACTGTGAGAACAGAGCGTGCCACTCACTTGCACCTCATGGAACACGGCCGCGCTGGTCTCCATCTCCGTTTCCTACCCGTGGGTGTCTGTCTGTGTGAGCACGATTGCTTATGGATTATGTGCTACCCTGACTGAGCCTTGGAAATACACAGAAACGTGTTTACACAAATTGTTCTTGATACTCTTTTAATGGATTTCAATGAGCATTAATCCGGGAGAGATCATCTGCGGTGAGCCAATGCTGGGAGTATCCTTGGATCCCGAAGACCTTTCCAGAGCCTGAAGGGCTTTCGTCTTGTGTTCGTGTCTGTATCCATTTCCTCTCTTTTCATAAGTCAAACTTCCTCCTCATGCTTCCAAATACTTTGGAGGACATTCCCCTCGTCTTCGGTCCTGTGCTGGCCGCTGATGGCAGACTTTAATGGAAGCCGGATTCGCTCTCCAGCAGGCCACGCAGCACTGGGAGGCCGTCATGAAGAATCCAGGTGTCGAGCAGAAGGCAGGTGCGAGCCCAGATGTGGCCTCCTCCAGACACAGCCACGGGCAGATCCTCCCTCCCTGCCCGCGGACACTTGCGGAATTAAGAAATACACAGACGTTCTTTGAGGAACGGGGATAGCCACACGATGTTTGGGGCTTGTGTTCCCTCAGGGCTTATTTGCGCTTTTTTTTCTTTTATACGCAGTTCCAACCATCTTTAGAACCTGGTTTTCGCATCCCCAGAATGTGAACAACAACAGACTGGAAGGGAGGGGCGTGCGCTTTCATTGACAGGCGTGCAGCCCTCGACGAGAAGGAGCTTGAAAACGGGAGAACAAGCACAGGCGGGGAACGGAGAGAGGCGCGGCCAGCAGTCCGGAGCACCGAGAACTGACCCGAGTGCCTCCATTCCTTCTGAGAACCAGCATCCGTAGGGAGGAGCGGGCCAGGTAAGGGTTACTGACGTTCCCCCATCTCTGTTTTAGGAGAAGGAAAGGGTGCAACACTGGGGGGAGAACACTGAAACTCTGGAAGTGTTAGCACCTAGAAGGATGTCTGCGTTCCTGGGCAGTAACAGCTGGGGGGGCCCTCTCACCTGGAGGACTTCCTCACCAGGTGCGCTGACTCTGAAGGCGCTCTGCGGGGGCAGCGGCCAGCCAGGTTCTCACCTGGGCTCCTTCATTCACCTGGGCCCCGGTCCGCTCACCCGGCCCCCGGCCCGCTCAACTGGCCCCAGTCGGCCTGGGCCCCAGCCCGCACTCCCTAGCAGGCTACAGCCGCCCAGCCCTGGACTCCCGCATGTCTGCTCATGTGGCCCTGGCACGTTACGTGCTGCAGGCACTCTACCCCACCCTCCACATCAATTATTCATGTGCCAAAGGAAGGGTCACTTCCTCCTCGCGTGAAAATAATAAAAGGAAGCATCCACTTACATACTTCTGTGTGGCAAAACCTGCATCCTTCATTCTGTTACTCCTTGTCCACCAGTGACACTGAGCAGTAGTACTAGCGGGGGCACTCATCTGTCTCTTGGAGGCCCGGCATCATGCCGAGTATTTACTCCTTCCATCGTAGTTAAAATTCACAGCAGTCCTCAAAGGTTCAGACTATGACCCCATTTTACAAGTGAGGAGACTGAGGCCCGGGGAGTTCTGTAACTTGCTCAAGGTCACACATCTAGAAAGGAACCCAGAAAGACAAGTTGAGGGCATTCGTCTCAGGATCCCATAGCTAGCAGCGAGGACCCTTCGTGGACCTTGCCCTGTGTGTGGGGGCCAGCCCTTATCACCTGCTGGCCACTCTGCTGAGCGCATGTGGGCAGAAGGGAAGTTCCTTAGTTTCGAGCACAGGACCAAATATTATTTTAATTTCTACACCACTTCTTCCACGCTTGCAGGAGAGGGATTTCAGCGGGGGGGTCTGCAGGCAGGGAAGGGGGAGGAGGCTCTTTGGGGAGGACCTAGCAGAAGTGATAATGGGCTTAGCAGAGGGGCCAGACGTGGGAGAGGTGAGGGTGGTCACACAGTGTTCCAGCCACTTGACTGTGTGCCGACAGGGACCTGGGAGGGAAGATGCTTGTGAGGACAGAAAGGAGGATCCCAGGACAGCCCTGAGGTGTCAAGGCTGGGGGAGGGGCAGGTGTGGTTCATGGGGCCGGTTCACGGGGCCCGAGCCCGGGCGAGGAGGAGCAGGTGTGCGGGAAGGGCTGGCGAGATCTGGCCCACAAATTGGGGCATGGAACAAAGCCTCTGCAGCTGCCGTCGGTGTAGAAGCTGCTTCCGGAACTTCGGAAGCCTCCTCACTCACGCATGGTGCCCTGTGGATGCGGACAGGGCAAGAGCTGCTTTCCTCCCCCGAGAGCCGGGGCGACGCATTTCCTTGCAGGCCCCTTGCTCGCCTCCCTGGGAATCAGGGCTTTCCAGTCCACGCGCATGCTGACTCGGAAAGGAGAGGCACACGGTGAAAGCCCGCAGGAGCCGAGAGAGCCATGGGGCGTCCTGGCCCGCCTGGGCCCTCTCTCCGTGGTCACCGCAGGCGCTGTCCACACCGGCCTTCCCTCGGAGCCTTGAACACACCGAGCTCACACGCCGAGCCTTGCCTTCTCCTCAGCGGCTTTCCAGCCCTTCCCTGGATGGCCCCCAGCGCGCTCCCGTTCCCTCTCCTGGAAACCGGCCCCGGCCCCTCAGTGCCCTTCTCGCGGGTCACGAGGTTGTGCTTCCATCTGTTGGCTCTTGGTTTCTCTTTGGCCCCGGCCTCTGGCGCGGCCGCCCCGGGGGAGCCAGGATGATGACTGTGACTGTTACGACTCTATCCCTGGTGCCTGACCCCCTGCCTGGAACAGGTGAGCCCTCAGGAAATCCTTGATGATTATTTGTCCGCCAATTAGGCTGAGCAAGTGTTGATTGTGAGGAGAGGCATCCGCTACGGAGGGACGGCGGCAAGCCCTCTGACGGACGCTCCGTGGGAGGCTGCCGGACCGGGTGTCACGGGGAGCCGGCTGGGGTCTCCTCCAGCGAGGTGACACGGGGACCTTCACTCCCGAGGGACGAGCAGGAAGCCGTCCGCAGATCTGAGTCCAGAGAGGGGCTGCCTCACTAGTCCTTCGTGCTTGAAGGGACTTGCGGACCCCCTGAGGGGTCTCACAGCCTGGGGGGTCCCTGGTGCTACCAGTAACATGGGGTGCACCCCCTGAACCGAAGCCCCCATGTCCTACTGAGTAATTTGTGAAGTTGACACTTAACTGGAACTTCGAAAACAAAGTATGAAAATAGATGTGTTCTCTCTCACCCGGAGCAATAATCCAGGAATGGTTACAACTTACAAAAAATGCTTCCGGAATAGCAAGAAGAACTTGTAGTTTTTGTTTTTGCTATTTTTGTTTTCTGGTTTTGGGGGTTTTTGGGTAAGATTTTTCAGACACATTTTTAGGGTAGGCTGCCGTACCTGCTTGTCTTCGTGTTTCCTTCTGCGGCATAACCGTACCAGTCCCCTGGCAAACAAGTATTTTAGGTCTTCACAATTTTTCCCGAGCGTCTCTCTCAGGAAATGACTTGATCTCTGCATGGCTTTCTTCAGAAGCCCCTGTGGTCCCTGAGGAGTTTCTCCAGCGAGGAGCTAACCAGTGCCTGTGAAGGGCCGGATTCTCTTTGTCAGTGTTTTTGCCTGAGATTGAAGTCATTCTCCAGCATCACTCCTACGGGTTTCTAGAAGTTCCACACGTTTTCCATCATTCACAACTTCCTTTTACGGTTCAGTGGTTTGTGGTTGGCACTGTGTCGTCAGAGCGTCAGCGTCTGACTGAGCGAGTCACCCCGACTTCACGGGAAGGAATAACCCGGGGCTTCAGACACAGCAGCTCCTTGAAGTGGGACGTGTTCTGGAAGGAAGGTCTCCTGCCTTGAGGAGCAAGACTTCTTCTCCGAGTGGAAGACTGGACGGCTGAACAGCGACGGCAGCCATTCTCCCCTCCCCAGGCCGGCCTCCTTCCACACGGAGCTCCCTGCTTTTCTGTCTGCATCCTAGATTCCCACCAGGGATGCCCTAATCTTGTTCTCATACGTTTCTTCTTCCATTGAGTGTTTCCTAGCCTCCCTCATTGGATTTATATCCACTGTCTTCCCACTTGCTTCTCCGGTCTTATTCTCCTTTTAACTGTACTATCAAATCGAATATGAGTGCTTCCGTGCAGTGTAAAGGAAGCTATGTATGCTCCGTGCAACTGACCTTTTCAGTCCCTGTCTGATACCTGATACCCAAGAAAAAGGACCAGTCTGCTTAGAGATCCTCCAAAGAGGGCTACTGTTTGCCTTTGCATCAGCACTTTCTAAACTAACATGTCACAGATGGACATGGACAGGCAGACAGACACCGTACATCACTTCTGCTTGACTAAACCACACATCACTTCTTTCGATGAATGTCTCTCCCAGTATCACCTGACTGGATGCACTAACCCCACATGGTTGTGCCTAACCATGTACTGAAATGGATTCGAATTACCTGCTACATGTTGGTCTTGCCAACTAGACTAAGATCCTTGGGGGTAACCACTGGAACACGGTTTCCTTCCATCTCAAATATCCGGCAGAGTGTGATATATAGCAAATGCTTACTAAGAATATGTTTAATTAGGTAATGGGTATGTATGGACTTTTTGTTATAATTATGTTGTCATAATTACATTAAGTTGCAAACTCCTACAAGGCTCAATTAAGATGTGGATCAGTGATCAATATATCCTGGTGGGAAACACCGACGTGGGATGTCCCACCTAAACTCTTAGCCGTGGTTTTCCTCCTGCTCTCCTGGATGATCACCTTGGACAGATCACTTAGCCACCAAGCATTCCCATTGCCTGGAAAGTCAAAGGGTTGGACTCCTCAGGAGCTCCTCTAGTTCAATAATTTCAGGAGTCATTGGACAATGTGTGATTTACTGATCCAAAATTTCTCTTTTTAATCATTTCACAATCTGTTGCCCACTCATAAAGTCATATGGTTTTGTATTTTGCATTTCCCATGAGTAATCTGCAAATATATCAGCCTCCTTCTAGTCTGGTATTTTATTCAATAATCACTTTAACTCCTTGGTAAATAGATCCACCATCTTGGGGTAAAAAATCAAGACACTTAGGGGTAGTTATTTGTTTTGGACACACTGGCCACTGAGTTCCTGTCTTTCAAATGAACCTTTAACAAAATTTTGTCAGATTAATCTCCTGAAATGTTCAAGTGAGACTACAACATAGATGCCATGGGTCCTCACTCCAAGAAGGGGAAACTAGAGCCCAACATTTTCAAAGCACACATAGCAGAGGATAGATCATGCATCCCAAGGCCATCAGGGAAGACCATTTCCACTTGTCATTGTTCAAAGATACTCATGAAAACAAACTCTGCTTTTTATGTACATATATTTACAACATGAAACTACCAAACATGATACTGCTTCTGTTGTTTATCTTGTATAGCTATAGCTTTGGTATGTGCTATGAAAACTTCTTACCTTGAAGTGGAAGTACTTTAGGGGAGGAAAAGTCCATTTTGTCTAGCATCTGAGAGTAGCACTTATGGAGTTTCGTATTGTATAAATTCATAATCATTATTTGGCATGTAGTATAATTTTCAGGAAGTTAAACCTACAAGTGAGAAATTTGGCATCATAAAAGAAGCAACATCAAGAGCAAGAAATTTTGGCTGCCACAGGAGATTTTAGAGCAGGTAGGAAGATGTGCTGGGTGATGTACAGTCATGCTGTCACCAGAGGACCAAAGACAATGCTGAAAAGGTCAGAGATTTGGCTGATTCTAATACATGATTAGCGCGGACAATGACGGCTGAAGAGTTAAATTTAGACCAAGAGACAGATGCTCACATCCTGAAAGAAAACTGTACACGAAGAAGGTTTCTCTGAAGATTGTGCCAAGCACTTTGATTGATGAACAGAAACAGCGAAGCCTTGACATTTGTTCTGATCCTTCAGACAGAGTTGGATAAAATAATGCTTTATGAAGAAAAGAGTAACCAGGAATGAACCAAGGAGCAAAAGAACTTAGACTCAAGAGATGAGAGTCTTCAGCAAAAACATCCACATCCCTAATACTCCCCCAAAGTAAGTAGAAAAGTATTACAATAATCTTTTACTTAATCAATGTACACTTGCTGAGCACCATGCTGGGTGTTATGTTGTAACAGCATTATGTTAAGCATAGTGAGAGTTTTAACTGTGAAGGTGACATTGTTCCTGCCCTCCAGCCGTTTACCATGTAATGAAGGAAAGTAAGGCAAGCACAGGAATCGGGCTAGAACATCCCAGGAGGCAGTAAGGTGTGAGCACCTTGCATCGGCACCACCTGGTACCATCATGAGATGCCCGCAGCCCTTTGTAGAGCAAATACCAGTGTGTTTCTCTTATATTGGTGGTATGCTCCAAGTAGATTAGCCTATCCATGTATTTTGAGAAAATCGTGGTGTGAACGTCTGAATTGCTCCAAAGGGGGAAATCAAGATGAACCTCTTCACCATGCAGTGTGCTTTCCATTACATTGTTTCAACTGGTTGTGTTGATACAGTGGACAACATGGATGTGAAACAAGAATTCAAATACACCGTGAGAGGAATAGCATTTCTCACCACTGAGAAGAATCAAGAAGATGAGATGCAGACTTTGAAGGAATTCCCCAAAATGAGTCCGTCCATAGCTTCTCCAACTGACCCCTCTGAACAGGATGACGTCCATCTCGTCATTTGAAGATCGGGCATATTTATTACAAAATTCAGTCTCATCATTTAAGATCATATATTTTATTCATTTATTCCATAAAAAATACCCACGTGTTCAGTTCCTACAGTGGGCCTGGCATCCTGGGAGAGCTAGATTTATGCATCCATCATGACTAATGTTTATAGACTGCTTGATTTTCATCAACAATCAGCAAATTAGTGGATTCCATGTTGACACTTACATATCAACCTAGAAGTTTGTTTATTTTCCCATCTACATTAAGGAAACATTATAGAGAGCTTTTAAAAGAAAAACAAATAGCTTTGGGGACAAGGGAGTAGAAAGCATCCCAATTCATCATTTGGCCAGGTTCAACAAACATTGCATCATGAACCAAAAGCCCCTAATCAGGACAGCTGCAGGACCCTAAATAAATACTCCCTTATACTTAATTGACTTAGAGAGAAATCTAATTTCCTGATTGTCTGTGAACCTTAGCCCATCTGTGGATGATGATGGTCGTATATGTGTGTGTTTTTTGACCAATATGAAAGGATATCTTGGATATTAATGGTAAAATGAATAAATGTTACTGTGTGCAACAAAGAGGGGAACAGCGTAGCCACCTGACACTGACTTACAGTCTTTTTTAATCAGAGCTGAGCAACATTAAGGATGACATTTTTGCATATATGTAGCCCATATATGTATTTAGAGGTTTTTATGAAGCCAGAATGCACCAAGTATTCAGTAATATGTATTAAAAATTACTGGATGTAGCCAAGAGGAAAGAAAAGTGGGAAAATAGAAGAGCAACCATATAATTTACTGTGCTAGATACTTTCAAATAAACTGGTATTAAAGCCATCATAGCAGTGATGAGAAGTAACTAGTCAAGCATCTGATTTATGATTTGTGAAGGGTATTCTCATTACCCTCTGTTCAAATGACTACTTGAGGGACAAATGACTTTGGAAGAAAAAACGCTCATATTTTAAAATCCCAGCAAACTAGTTACCTAGTTACTGGCATCCTAGATAAATACTTTCTCTTCTATCGGGCGTTACCATGAGCTATGATGCTAACGAGCAGTGACCGTAAAGGTTTTTATTGTATCTGTCTTCAAGAAACTAGCTGTGGTCATTTTGATGCCAAGAACAAAACAAAAGCAAACCAAACAAAAGCTATCTTGCTTTGGAATGTGCTACAATACAGCTTAAACATACAAAGAAATATATTTATAAAGTCTGGACTCTGAGAGTCTCTCTGGAGGTTATTTTTGTTAATTACTGTGTGTCTCAGGTTGTCTTAGATATTTGCACGTATTTTTTTCTCAAGGTAAATTGAAGAAAATTTGACTTACACAGAGATGAAAACTATCACCCATAATAAATGGCTCTAAGAATCCTAAAATGCTGAACTTCAGCAAAACGACTCAGAGCAGCTATTCGTCAAGCATTCATTTTGGTTAAGGTGGCAATGAAGACTTCGTTTTTCCTATGCTGGGAAGCACTATTCGCAGCTATAATGAGGTATTTTAAAAAAACGGCCAACCAAAATTCCCACAGTTCCATCCTGGGATATGGTGAGGTATTTTAAATTCATGATGACCCTGGTGAATCCAACTGGAAAGGGGATTCCTGGAAATTAAGGGTTCAATGCCTATAGTTTGCCCCCAACTAAATTCTTGGTGGTATTTACAAGGGGTGAGTGGTCCGTGGGATCTGGCGATCGTCGAACTATTTTAAGCCATCCCTCTCAGGTGGCGGGGAAAGAAGATAAATGGAGGAGGGCGATGTATAAAAGGAGAAACAAGGAGAAGCATTTTGTAGCAGGATGTTAATTGAAGGAGATGGCTAAATTAAATTAGGTTTGCTTACTCCGTCTTGGAGGCTGTGCCACTCAAATATAGATAAGCCATAACTCTGGATGACCAATGCAAAGGATTTCTTTCTGTTTAAAAGAAAATAAAGACCAGGCTTGCAAAAACTGCCTGTAACATTCCACCGCGGAGAGCTTTCACGTGCCTTGAGAAGGTAGAAGGGTCATAGATTGTGCCCTGAAAATTCCAACAATCATTGTCGTATGGGGAGGAATCTGACAAATTATTATTGTACCATCTGTTCGGTTTCCTGTAAGCTTCATTCTACCCTTCTGTTTACAGAAAGTGCGTGTTTCTAACATAGAGAGGGGGAGAAACCCACCTCCTTTCACGTGCCTGCAAGATTGGCTGGTGGGAAGACACAAATTCCTCTGGCCACTGTGAGCTACTCAAGTCTCACCACAGACTTTAGAGAATGAAACTGACAGCTTTTTTTTTTCTTTTTTCTGCAAAGCCTGTTTACTTTTTATTCATTACCATTCTTAACTCCATCTTAACAATCTCTTGATGGTGATAGGTGATAAATGGGTCTGTAGCCATTGTGTGGTTCGGGTAATAGCCTATAAGGTAGGGATTCTATCTTGTTCGCTCCATAACCGTGTCTGTTGACGGCGTCCACGTGTTTTTACCCACGTTCACCCGTTTTGAACTGAGCCATCTCCTATTCAGGAAGACAGCTTCTCCTGCAGCGTGCGAGGTATCCGCCACAGATCCTCTCTCCTCAGAGCTGCCGGCCGCCCCCGGGGGAGCTACTCCCCTTCTGCACTGGTACAAACAGGCAGGGACGCTTACAGTAAGGCACACTGGGCTGCGTGACAGTAACTCGTGGGCAGATTTAAAATTAAACGATATAAATAAAAAGCCAGAAATCGTGATTAGCATTTAGAAGCAGCGTCAGCAAATTTCAGACGAGGTAAGCCAATGTCGGTCATCTAACGACCATTTAAAATACATTAGAAATATCTAGTTTCATCTCAGGGAAATTTGTCGGACATTTGGTGCTTGAGTCTCTTGGAGGAAATCTAAATAAATTCCTCCAAATAAAACCAACAGGAATCAACAGCGATACAGTCACAGCTAACCCAACCGTGAGCCTGCTCATGAGATACCTTCAGGTTCACTGAGAAGATAAGTTTCTATTTGAATATGTGTGTGCATTTGGGAAGGGCTATAAAAATGAATGGCCTTCCTCATTTTTCTAAATCATATTAACTTTAACCTATAGACACATAATGAAAAAACCACTAATTATGCATCTGTGAATTATTTCCACCCATAAGATAATATTTTGAAAATAAGCTATTTTTTTCTTTATAGCTTTCACAGAATCCTGCCTTTCCACCAGGAAGATAGCCTGTGGTTCTGGAGTCTTGTCGTGCTTTCGTTCTGCCCTTTTCATGAGAAAAGCCATTTGAGGAAAAGTATAAACTAGGAAATATGAGATGCCTTCTTCCCTCTGTGCATCCTTGCACTTTATATGGGCTCTGCCCTTAGGAGAGCAATTAATATTACTTTTTTTTTTTTTTTTGGAATAGGATCCCAAGAATGGAAAGAACCCTGGGAGATATTGAGTACCTATCTAAGGGTATCCCTGGGAGGAGATTACATAACTGTATCTTCATCTCCCTCTTCTGAGAGTGAGGGAATTACTCTTAAAGTAATCTAAGCCTTCCTCATGCAATGTTTAATTTGCACACTCACACATTAAGTAGAATACATCAGACAACAAATTCTGAAACTCTAAAATCGCCACCGAAGGGAGAAGGGAGCTGATATGTGTGAAGACCCATTCCCATGCCAAGGGGGAGCCTATGCTAAAACCATCACCTTTGCTGCTTACGAGTCCATCCAGCAGCTGCAGGTTTCCAGGGGAGCAGAGGGAGTCTTCTCACTTTGGCCAAGCGGTACTAATTCTTATCAGTGCGCCACACTGCGATCAAAAGTCAGAAAACACTATGAAGTCAAGGAAAAGCAGAAAACAAAGTTGTGCTGATCGAAAAAGTCATCCCCGCAGATAGTCACACGGTGTGGTGATTTCTGCGGCTAAAAATTAAGAACACTGAATCTTTTTTTTTTCCATTTTATTTTATTTTATGTATTTTCAGTGAAGAACACTGAATCTTAATCTCAATCTGGGAACAAAGCACGATGGAAGGTTTAGACAACTTTCTGCCATTACAAAATCTGCATGCTTTGGGGAGGGAACGTTCTACATTTCTCTGACCATTATAGAAAATCTTGGCATTTGCTTGGCGCTTAGAGTCCTAAAGGCAAAGACTCCCCTTTGTTTGTTTGTTTGTTTGTTTGTGGAGGGAGGTGGGGTGCAGGTGTCATTAATATGTAAATCTTCAACAAAATGACAATGAGCTTAACTAGCCAAGCATACTTCTATTGGCAAGGGGAGAGTTTTTAAGTGTTTTTATGTACTGAATACATTTTATTGCTCTTTTTCTTCTTTACAATAAGACAAAAATCAATGAATGCTATGAGTTTTATGAACCCTCGTAAAGGCAGGAGAGTTTGTGTACACAAATATTTACACATCCAGTTTGCATGCATTATGTTTGCGGCATTTCTCCGTGACAGTGAAGAATGAGTCACAATGTCACTGTGCCAACGTCTGAGCACTTCTGCTTCTCACAGGCACCGTTTCATTAATTTCCACGATGTTCTGGAAACATGGAGTGAGGATGATGTTTCCTGTTGGTGCTGCAGCCTGAGAAGAGCAGCCCAGAGAGGTTGAGCTATTTCCTCAGAGTCACACAAAAGATGCCCGGAGCCCACAGGAAGCCACGGCAGGACACCTTCCAAAGATCACCTTGTTTTTTACAAAGAAGAAAGGAAAGCACAGGATTCCAAAAGCCCAGAGAACTTGGTGTAAACCCTTGAGGCCTCAGGCGCTTTGCGTTTGCATATAGATGACAACTTGAAGAAACACTTTCTTATGGTCTAGATCACATAGCTACCAAGCTATCATGAAAATGAAAACACACACACAAGACGTCTTGTTGCCTCATCCAAGACTTCCAATGAAGACCAAAATACCATGAACAATTGTGATAATTATGGAGGCCTTGGTTTTATTTTTTATCTCCTTTGTCTTTGTTTGTCAAATTTTTTAAAACTTGGACACGAAGAGGACCATCATCCACACGTGCACCCTGACAGCAGACCAGGGAGAAGAGAGGCCCCCCTCCCCGAGGCTGATGCGGCCCGCTCTCCGCCGGGAACCCTGCTCCCCCACCATTCCCGGGAAGACTGTAGGGTGCGAAGCAAACGCCATGCTCAGCTGACCGTGGGCTTAATGGGAAATTGAATTCACAGGTTTGCAAAAATTGATTTTTTTAAATAAGTTTCTAATTCTGTAATAGTTTCCGATTTACCGAAAAGCTGTGAGGATAGCAAGGGGCTCCCAGATACCCCATAACCTGCTTCCCCTACTGGTGACTGTTTGCTCAACCAGTATCACTACCTTCTGATTCCTAAACTCCAAGGTTTACTCGGATTTCTTCCGTTTTTCTCTCTCGTTCTTTTTCCGCCCCAGGACCCCACCCAGGACACGACAGTACATTTAGCTTTCAAGCTTCCCTAGGCTCCTAGAGGCTGTGACAATTTCTCAAATCCTGCTTGGTTTGGATGACCTTGACAGACTTGAGAAGTGTGCGTCAGGCTTTTGTAGAACGACCCTCCATTTTGGATTTTTCTGATGTTTTCTTCGTGGTTATTCTGGGGGTGTGGGTTTTGAGATGTTTCCGGTGGAGACGGGAGACCATTGTTTTCCCCCACCGAAGACCACTGGAAACCCCTTCCTAAATGAGGAGGACCCCAGAACCATTACAAACCCGCGGCAGAGACTACAGGTGGCCTAGCCTTGGGGCACGGTGCGCACAATGAGAAATTCAAGCAGAAATCTTCTGAGATTTTTCTGAAAAGCTTTGGCTTTCTTCATAAAGGTGCTCCCTGCTTTGTCTGTCCTCTCCCGTCTTGATGGAGGGGTGACATGTGGAGTGACGCAGCCATTCTGTGACCTGGATGCGGCGAGCATGAAGACTGAAGCCGATGCACGAGGTAACGAGATGGAACGTCAGAGCAGGTGCCTTGTTCCCCGACGGCGTACAGCGGGTACACAGCTCCTGCTGGGTCTGTCCCAGACTTCTTGCCCTGCGACACAGGCTTCAGTCACCACGGTCAACACGTCCGGAACTTGTGGCTGGAGAAAACCCTAACTGACTCACAGGAATGGAACCATCTGGAGCCCCACCCCCACCCTGCCCCGTCTCCAACAACACCAGGGCGACCGACATGTCCTTCCAGCAGCCCCTGTTCACCATGTTGAGATGGTTCCTAACTTGTCTCTCGTAAGCATCTTCCCCACAATTTGGAAGACCTCCGCTCTCAGGAAATCATTTAAATTTCTTCCCTGGTGTTGCCTATTCCTGTTAACTAACTTCAACGCATTATGTTTTCTCACTTTCAAGCACTGTTTCTCACTTTATACAACTTTCTCCCTGTTACAGGCACAGAGGGTAGCACTCGACTCGGACGAGAGCAGCAAGGTCATCTCTGGGAGTCAGCTATCGGGGCCGTAAGTCCGATCTTCTATTGCTGGAAAAATGACTCCCAGTTTATCCACATGGGATTCAGTTCACAGCTCCCAGCTTCGAAGCCGCGACTGAGGCAAAGCTAAAAATCAAATGGCAATCTCTCTTCCCTCGCTTTGACCTGTAATTGCTATGTGGGCAAATACTCTTTGAAAACATTATGGGAGAGGGGCTCTTGAGGGGCTCTGTCTGTTAAGTCTCAGGTCATGATCTCAGGGTCCTGGGACTGAGCCCAGCATTTTGGGCTCCCTGCTCAGCAGGAAGCCTACTTTTCCCTCTCCCCTCCCCCACCAGTTGTGCTCTCGCACTCTATCAAATAAATAAAATCTTAAAAAAAGAAAAAGAAAAGAAAACATTATGGGAAAAACGTCAAGTGCTAGAATCTTCCGCCACCAAACGTCCTGCTGAATTCTGGAATCCAGAGAATATCCAGGCTCCACAGAGAGTCAGCCAATGGCTGCACTTCCTTAGATGACCGTGTCCTTTCCCCAAAACCATGGTTCAGCCTGAGCATCACCTGGTGCCCCCACGTACGGAGGCATTGGGACAGGAGTTATTTGAGGAAACAAAGATTAAAATCTTCTCTTCCTTCCTTCTTGGATTGTTGCATGTATAAGACTCTTGTTCCTTAATAACGAGCAGGTAGACTTAGTGATTGTCTCTACGGGAACATCTCTGCAGGGGTTCCTTTTTTTTTTTTTTTTTTTTTTTGCAGGGTTCCTTAAGGCACTACGACTCATCTGCAGTGAACTATTTTGATCCTCCTGGAACATTCCATGTGGTGCCCTCCAACTCTTGGCAGGTGTGATCACCTCTGGAAAGGTTGGGGTGTTGACGTGGAGTTATCACCTGTAGGGGTTGGGCTAAAGCAATGTCTTCCACTAAAAGCCACCAGCATGCACTGCATTTTCATGGGCACTTTGCTGAGACCTGGCAAGGTGTACCTGTATTCAGAGCTGGTTTTTTTTCCCCTAAGGTTTAATGTTAGAACTTTGTCTTCTTCTTCTTTTTTTAATCTTTACTAAACCCCAGTGGAAAACAACCTTTTGCTGTGAAAAGTAATCCAACCAGATATCTTCAAAATCTTAATAGGTAAAGTGGATTGACCTCAGTTCATCTTCATGGAACTTAGGACAAATTGATCAATTTTCTTTCTAAACACTTACCACATGGATGTTGATTTTGCTTTCCTAGGATTAGCACAATGAAAAGTCTGTATTTGAGAATGTTAATACAGTGCCACTAAGCCCATACACCACATAAAGCAGAAATAATTTGTTTAGGTAAGCCCTAACCAGTTCTGAAAAATGACAAATACTGCTGATTCTTTTGTTTGGAAACTTAGAAAATAAGAGAGAAATCTCCAAGTAAAAGTTGTAAAATTGATATCTTAACACACACATGTGAGAGTGGGGAAGAAACTTCCATAAGACATACTGAGCACCACCACTGAAGAAAAGTCGTCGGAGACCCTAAGAGTCAGGCTTGTCTTTGGAGCAGGAAGAGGAAACAGCCCCCACGTATAGTCCGTCCTGGCATCTCATCAGTCCTCAAATAGCTTCTCATCAATATGGCATCTTTCAAATTAGAATTGTGTTTATTCAAAATGTTCCGTGTGGTTGTGGACTAATACGTAATAAGTCCTGTTGGAGATGGAAGATGCTGACCGAGTTCCTGCCCTACAAAAGTTCACAGTCAAGCAAGAGGGAGAAACTGGTGTGTCATCCGCAAACATGTGCCGCCGTGTGTGAGGTACCACAAGAAAACACACACCCGCAGAGGGTGAACCTGCAGCTGGGATCAAAGTATCCAGTGAAAGTATCAAGATCTGCCCACTTTTGTCAGCATGTTGCCGAAGACTATGGTCAGGATACACAGGAAACAATTCTAAATACCATCCAGCTCACAAAGGTCCTACTCGATTTGCTAACTGGTTTTGTTTGTTTTTTATTCAAATTCAATGAGCCAACATATAGTACGTCATTAGTTTCAGAGGTAGCGTTCAATAATTCATCAGTTGCGTTGAACACCCATGGCTCCTTTGCTGACTTCGCACGGCGGTCCTCCCACCTGCCCGTCCTTCCACGATTCCCCACATTGCCAGACTAAGAAACCCCGTTTCTACATGCGGTGTATATAGACAATTATAAATGGTCTCAGCCTTCAACGGCTCTTTTTTCCTTTCTCTTTCTTTTCCTGAGAGGCATTTCTGGTTGTGATTCTTGTCAATTGATGCAAGATGAGAAATATGCATGTGAACCTTATTTTTCTTTTGGGGAAACAGAATTCAGGAGGGAAAGCCACACCTCCATAAGCCATGAGCTGTTCTTCCTTGAAAGGTTGCTTGGTCTCTCCCTGTTTTCTCATCTGTGAAATGCAAATAGGAGCTAGTCCAAATGGTTATCTGAGTAAATACAGGTCAGAGAAAGAAAAAAAAATCACTCCAAAGCCTGTGACCAGAGGCATGTGCAGTTACTTGATGACAAATGTCTTCCTTTCTTCTTCATGAACACTTACATAGCTGTTCTCTTTACAAAATGTAAGTATGCTCTATAATAACCTGTTCCCACTGCCTTCCCGCTGAAGACTATACTTTGACTATCTACCCATTTAGGATAAAATCTACAGGAATTTTTCACTTGCCCCGGTCATACAGCTGGAATAGCTGTGTGAAACCATAACCAAAATTCACATTTTTTAAAGATTTTATTTATTTGTTTGACAGAGAGAGAGAGAGAGAGACAGATCACAAGTAGGCAGAGAGGCAGGCAGAGGGAGAGGAGGAAGCAGGCTCCCTGCTGAGCAGAGAGCCCGCTGCGGGGCTCGATCCCAGGACCCTCAGACCATGACCTGAGCCTAAAGCAGAGGCTTAACCCACTGAGCCACCCAGGCGCCCCTGAAATTCACATTTTTAATGCTTTTCTAAACTGCGTCCTCTTCAAGACTGTAGCAATTGACAATCCCCCAAAAAGGGTTTGGGAGTGCTGGTTTTCTCATGCCATCACCACCATTATTTATTAATTTTTCACTTGTATGTTATTGATTACTAAAAGGCCATTGATATTTTATCTCTAGGCCATTGATGTTTATTGGCACTTCTTGGCTATATATATTTATTCTTGAATTGAGGATGTTCATTGTTTACTGTCGGAAGCACCTCTTAGTCTCTCGGCCACAGACGCGTTAGCTCTGCCAGCACGGATGTCTGGACTGTTGTCTCCACTCCTGCTCTTGTCTCTGAGGGGCGGCAGCCCCCACGTGCGTGAGCCTCTCAGTTCTACATTCTCCTTCCCCTGCCCCTACTATGAGCCTCCTGCACATGCACTATAATCCTCATCAGTGATAACTGCACTACCTCTGAACTCTCTGCTTCAAGGCTCCCACTCAATGGCCATTACAACCACTCCCAGCTTGTGCTCTCTACGATCTCATTCCAGCAATTTTTTTACTGTTTTAATTTTTTTACTATTCACCTTAGTAGATATTTCATGGAAGCGATGGCCAAGCGAACATAATTTTAAAATTATGTTTTAAAATAAACATTTAAAGATAATTTTAAAACTATCTTTAAACTGAACTGGTATCATTTCTTAATGTCAAAATGAACACAGAAGTCCCATCCATATTAAGAACTGAACATGTCTACTATGGACCAACCCAGTCATTGTACCCAAAGTCACCTGGGAAAACATGTCTACTTTCCAAATTTAAATTGTGCATTTTCTTCAGCACATCGTTTGCAAAAAGTAGAAAACTTTGGGGTCCCATTGGCTTTAATTGAAATCTGGGTTGTTGTTGGTTTGTTTTGTTTGTTGTTTTTTTTCTATACATCTCCCAAACCTGCTCCTGGGAATAGGACTTCTCTGTCCATTTAACTGGTCTTGGGGAGATAGAAAGTATCTGATTTCCTCTTTGCTGTGTAGCAAATGTATAAAGTGGGTGACATGATGGTCTGAAAGTGGCCTATTTGTCTGCAGGACATGACTCAAGGATCCCTATGGGTGTCCACTTCTCTCCCAACCCTCCATGACTCCACATCACTTTCAAATCAAATCAGATTAGCACATCTAATACCATCTTTTTGATACCATCTTACCCATTTTCACACATATATTTTCAAAAGCCTTGTTAATCTCCTAGGGCGTCCTAAACTTTTTGACCAACTCCTATTTTAGAATTATGGAGCATTAGTAGGTCACTATTAGTAAATTAGTAGGTCACTATTCTAGGCACCATGAGAATTTAGAAAATATTTGAAGTATCTTTCTCTATATTCAAAATACCTAAAATTAATAGTTAAGACAAACACATGAAGTTATACAAAAGTTGAAATTGACAAGGAAATAATTACAAGAACACATGCATGTTTGACTATAAGAGCATAGATTTAGATACACAAACATGTGTATGGAGATGAATATATACGACATAAAGCTTACTGTGTGTGTGTCTGTGTGTTTGCATGTGTGTCTGGGTATGGGTGTGTGTACATAGGTGTGCGAATGAGTTACTAGTGTAACCGTAGTGATGAGGTTAGGTGACATGACTGGAAGAAAACTAGAAAATGGTATTTTTGGTTCTAGTTCTGTGTAGTTAAACTGAAGACTACTTCTGAATAGATGTTTGGCTGAATGTGGAAAGATGAAAAGGAAGTACAAAGTAATAAGAATATTCGTTTAGAGGGTTCGAATCTTTGTGTTAGTTCTTGAAAGTTTTTGTATTTAATCTAATCTATATTCTTCATTACGCTCCAGAAAATTTTTACATTATTTTACTAAGCAAAAATAATAAAACACCAAATGGAGATTTATCCTGTGATCTTGGAAAGTACAGTTTTCCTTCTTGAAACACCACACAAGAATCACGTGGGTTTTAAGCCTCTCCTCGTTCTCTCCTCGGGCTGATCCAAGGAAGAACAGAATGACATGTTTGCAGAGAGCGTCACCCCTGCAGGCCTCCGCGTGGGCCAGGTACGAGAGACGTAGGTCTCCTGCTTGCCATCACGTGGGCCTTATCCAGATTGCAGTGTGCCACGGCACCGAGAGCGGGCCGACGCTCACGGCACAGGCTGGCTCCCTGGACATGAGCCCTGAGCGCGCCTCACAAGGCCGCAGGCTCAGGTGCAAACCCACGCCGGCAACCAGGGACCGACAGCGAGGCTCCCGGTGCTTCCTGACGGCCGCCCTGTCCCTCTGAGGGACCAGCACTTGCTCTGAGCGCTCAGTCACAGTGACCTTGACCTTCAGGCCTAGGCTCGTCTGTTCATTGTAAGATGTATGTTTTCTTCCAAACAGGTGATCAGTGTCTCCATAACTGAGGTTCTTCTGAGACAAGAGTTTTAAAAACAGATTGTTCTTTAAAAACCACAAAACGTCTAGGAGGTGGGCTCCGGTGGCCTCCTCCCCGGTAGGCAGCCTCTCCTGAACATCCTCCTTGCCTCCCCTGGGGGAGAACCGGGAGGTAGGGAGGGAAAATCATCGATTCACCCATTCCCCGGTTCTCAAATGCTCACTTCTAAACGTTGAGGCGTGTGTAAATCGAACTCTCCAAGCACCTTCTCCGCTGCAATTTCAGCCGCGAGCAGAAGACGGACTGTTCACGCTGGGCTGTGGAAGTGTCGAGGACACAGCGATAACACAGCCCACCCCGCTCTCAAGTCATCAGAACATCTTCTCCGTGTGTAGCACATTTCCCTAGATGTACCTGCGATAGGAAAAATTTAATGTTAAAGGGCACAGTTGTTCCCGTCATCTTGTAGAGGTCAAAGGGCAATGTGGAGGCCATCCGGAGAGGGGGCCCAGGATTCGAGGCTGGTTTTTCAATGGACTTAGTAGAGACTTGTAGAAAAGCCAAAAGAGATGCTGCAATTTTAATGCTAAGTGGCTTTGCATTGGAAAAATGCCCAAGGGCCATGTCTAGCACAGTCACTTACTAATGAGTGACAGGAGATCAATGGGGGCAAGCGTGGAGCAGCTCTGTCACTGGGACGCCCAGCTGGATGTGACCAGCCTTAAGCAGCATCTCTGGATAAGTGGTGCACCACGGAGCCCTCATGCCCAGCCTTCCCTCAGCACACGTGGCCAGCGATGCTGCCCCGCCGGCTTCAGGGGACAGGCGGAGGCCACCTTCCAGAGCCTGAAGGGACAGAGAGCAGTTTGGTGAGGTTTTACTGGATCTTCATATCAACACTCCATTTCGAGGTTATTGCAAGATAAATTAAATATTCCTGAGGACCTCATTGCTCCAAGGACCCCAAAAGCCTGGAGATGTGAAGGGGACCGGAAAGCGCTCCAGTGGGAGAAGTTCATGGCCTTTCTTAACACCACAAAGGGTGCCCTCATGGGACACCCAGCCCTCCTCTGCTCATGGAGCCTATGGCCACGGGGTCAGTTTAAACTCTGTATCCCGGGCGCCTGGGTGGCTCAGTGGGTTAAAGCCTCTGCCTTCAGCTCAGGTTATGGTCCCAGGGTCCTGGGATCGAGTCCCGCATCAGGGTCTCTGCTCGGCAGGGAACCTGCCTCTTCCTCTCTCTCTGCCTGCCTCTCTGCCTACTTGTGATCTCTGTCTGTCAAATAAATAAATAAAATCTTTAAAAATAAATAAATAAAAAATAAAAAATAAACTCTGTATCCCCCAGCAGACATACCCAGAGGCCTTTTGCTAGTTCCTGTAAACTCATCATCTCTCTACGGAAGCCAGTCCCTCCCCCAGGAACAGCTGCCTACGGAGTGTCTGGCCCATGCCCAATGGACACGGAGTCCTAGAAGAAGAGTGCAATCTAATTAAACCTCTCCTGCAACCGTAAGTAAAAGGAATAAGGGAGAAATACACCAGGGCTTGTTGTTGGGTTATTTGCTTATATCAGACACAATAACAGAACAAAGAACCGCAGAGGGGGAAACAGGTCTGGTTTTCTCTACTCAAAATTCATAAAGAAACATTAAAAAAGAGAGAGGGGAAATCACCTAAACAATTTTTCTGAGATCGCTGCAGGAAGGTGAGCTAAGGCAGTTGGACAGGATGCACACGGGCCGAGGTCCAGGCTGAGACTCCGGGGCTCATCGGGGGCCATTCACTCCACAGAGCAAAGTCTGTGACCAGCTCCTGGCACACAGCGGTCTCTGGGTTCAGAGCTAAGTTAGTGTCAGGAAGACGCCATTTCTAATTGATCAGCTAAAGTTCACAAAGTGCTTTGAGCACGAGAACTATATAATGCTTACTAATGTGTGGTGATGTTATTAATAAGTTAATATGGTTTTTAAGTGTTTGGTTAAATGCGATGCAGCACATTCTCCTTAGCGACGTAGCAGGAAAAGCCAGCGGCAAGAAACCCGACAGGCACTCAGATTCTTGCTCCCCGGACAGCCATTCTCTCCCACCGTCCTGGGCACAGGACCCTTGGCGTGGGGCTTGGGCCTCAAACCCAGAACACTGTCTCCATGGGGCGCCACTTGTCCTGCACTTGGGACTAGTTTGCCAAGATTACTGGCTGATATGAGGCTGCTGACAACTTGCTTTAGATATTTGTTTCTGAGTTATTGTTTTAATTGTTAGGAAGTTTCCTTCGATTAAATCCACCCCATCCTTAACAACGGACTTGTCCCTAAGACCGTCTTATTCCAACGTAAATAAATTATTTGTAGCACTTTCTACTACTCTGAATCAATGATGGACTGTCTCCTGCATCGTGAATCCAGCGAGGACTGCCTTTGTACCTGACATGTGCACCAAAATTTCAGGTAGGGTAGTGGCCTCCTTGCTTGACATTTTCATCCCAGTATGAGCTGACCCCAATAAGCAATTGCACCTCAAAATTGTATCCATTCTTCAAGCTCAGTTCATGCTTTCCTCCATCACACCTTTCCAGATCTTCTTACCTGGAAATTTGGTCTCATCCTTCTGTAGCCTCCTGCAAATGTTTCTGTAAACTATTTTAAGTCACTTATAACTTTTCACTTTTTTCTTCCTGGTTTATCTCTGTAAAGCAAAAGCTATGTCTTCCTCATTGGTTTATCATAAACTACCTTACACATAACAGGTTCTCAATGAATATTTAATCACTAATTCCAGAAGTGAAGGATGCATTTACCCTAAAAGACTTTTGAATCTTAAACATAACTACTAGGAGATCTCTAGCAACCCCAGGAAGACTAACATTCTAGGTCAAAATTTCTCCTTCCTTCACTCCACAGAATGACAGGTCAACATAAGAAAGACTATATTACCAATAGAACCAGAACAGGTTTCCAGTAAAATGGCAGTCTGAGACGCATAGAGGGGTTGGCTCCAAACACATAAAAATGCTGGGTGACACATGAAATTTTTAAGAAATCATATCACCTTTGGAAGAAAGGGCAATTTTGAGGTTCCAGAAATGAAGAAAGAAATCAAGGATGGGGTGGAAAGTAGACCCTCAAGGCTGCTGTTACCTCAGGCCTCAAGGCCCTCTGGCAAAGAGCTGTGTGTTCTGCTCCTGCAGCCGAGACTCTCTGAGGGGTAAGAGTGATCCAGTAGTACCACCCTACAGCTGGCACTAGGAAGCAGCAAGGAGGCTTGCCACCTCGCAGTCTCCTGAGTGGAAGAGGAGAGTCATCTGAGAGAAATCAAAACTCTCAGAGTGGTGTTTAGCTTTGTACACGTAGGGAGGGAACTCTGAACCAAGCCATGATCATAAATGTTGGGCTATACCCATTGAACCCTGTTGGAGCTCAGCAGAGCAGAAAAGCAAAACACAACACAACCTGGAAGTAAACAGGTCCATCACAGAACAGCCAACCCCCTCAGAAGAGCAACTCATGATAAAAAAATTTCAAACTCAGGAGAGATGAAGCCGGATGAGGGAGAGTCAACAGATTGATTCAGGAGAAGAATCAGAATCCTTCAAGAATCAGAAATAATGCAGCCATATGAACAAATATGAAATAACACTGAAGTTTAAGATGGTTATAGAGATTTAAAAAAAATGGAAACCCATAATAAAAAATAGACAGAAGCTAAATTCCCTCTCCCCTAATTCAACATTGAGTGTGGTCTCCACCTACTGACTTCCTTATCAAGAGTCATAATAGATGTGATGACATTAGCTTACAGTGGAGAATATCTGCGCAGTACCTCTGTGACCGACTGATTAAGGTTAGCATGATCAATAGCAAGTTATGTCAATAAGATGTAGCCTTGACATGAGGGACATCCTAAAAATACTTGGCCAGTCTTCCTCAAAATGGCCAAGGTCCTCAAAAACAAGGGAAGTCTGAGAACCCTCACAGCCATGAAGCGCCTAAAGAGACAGGATGCATCCCCTGAATGAGATGCTGGAACTGAAAAGGGACATCAGGAAAAACTGCCAGAATCCAAATAAACTGTGGAGTTTAGTTGTATGTCTAACAATGCACCAACACTGGTTTCTAGTTGTGACAGATGTACTATGCTAGTGGAAGATGTAACAACAGGCGAAAAGGACTCTGCACTATCTTTGTAAATTTTCCATCAATCTGAATCTATTCCAAAACAAAATTGATTTAAAAAAGTAATAGGCAACTCTGACAGCCATCAAATAGACCTTCTGAAAAGATTACCAATGAAACAAATACAATTGCTGAGAGAAAATCACATAACACAACAGCTGCCAGAACAATTGAATGATACATTTGAAGTACTGAAGGAAAATAAAAATGTAAAAACCTATATCCTTCCAAATAATCTCATGAATCTGAGCGAAATAAGTTTATTGGCAGAAAAACAACCACCAATAGACATTGCCATTTACAGACACTTGTTAGAACTTCCAGCATTAGAAGCACATCTCAGGAAAAAAGCATCTGAACAGAAAAAAGAGCAGGTGCAAATGGTAATGAGAGGAGGAAATTAGGACGTCTAAGTAAGCTTTTAGTATGAATAATAATAATGAATTTGGAAAGTGGTAGTTATATACGGTATTAAAAATTAGTAGACAACAATAGAAACAGGAAGAGGGGATCAGGAAAAAACCTTTTTAGGATCCTTGCATTGTTTAAAAAGAACACATTGACATTGGTTGTTGGGACTTCACTAAGTCAAGAACACTTGTGAAAATATGGTGCCAACACTAAAGAACTAGAAATTCAATATATAACTAGAGAATTGGTATAATGAGGTTTCTTGAGACTATAGCCTCATGACAAGTCTTTAATGCAGCATTAGCTGAGTCGCTTAATCCTTCCATACCAGTCTCCTCATCTCTAAATAAAAATCATAATCAGAGATAGTTCATAATGTTGTGGTGAAGGCTTCACTTTACAATGTAGGTTATACAGTAAACTCTTAACAAAACTTAGCTGTTGTTATTGCAAGCTCCAAACAAGTTTGGGAAAAAGGAAATAGAAAGAAGATATGATGGATCCAATAGGACATGGGAAAAGAAGCCAAGAAAGAGCCTGCTAAATGGAAAACATAAAATACGATGACTGAAGTCTGTTCAAATATGCATCAGTTGAACAATAAATATAAGTGGGTTATATTTATACATTAAAAGACTGAGATTTTCAGATTGGGTAAGAGACAAAATCCAGCTATAAGAATAACCAGCTATAAGAAAAACCATTTTATATGACACAAAAAGATTGAGTGAAAAGGATAGAAAAAGGGCCAAATTCAAGCTGGTATGGAAACATCCATATTAGACAAAACTGACTTTAGGGCAAAAATTATTACTAGGGATAAAGAGGAGAGTACCTAATAATTGTATTAGCCCGTGTTCTGACTAATACAGAGAAATAGGATATGCATATATGGAAAGAAAGACATTTATTTAAGAAATTGACCCACAACGTTATGGAAACTAGCAAGTCTAAAATCTTCTGAGCTTATGTCCCAATTCAAGTCCAAAGCCTGGCAGCCAGCTTTGGATCCAGGAAGAGCTGATGTCCCAGTTTAAAGGCAATCAGACAAAACTCTCTTACTGGGAAGAGCCAGCATTTTGTTCTATTTAGGTCTTCAATTCACTGAATATGGCCCACCTGTGTTATGGAGGGGAATCTCCTTTACTTAGTATGCTTATTTAGGTGTTCCTTCATCCAAAAAAAAAATCTTTAAAAAACACCTAGCATAACATTTAACCAAATTTCTGGCTACCTCATGGTCCTGTCAAGTTGTAACACAAAGTTATTAATCACAGAGTCCAAAGGTAATCTCCTATCAGAACTCCCTCCTGCTTAAGGGAGGTCAGTCTTTGTTCTATTAAGGCCTTCAACTGATTAGATGAGGTCCACCTATCCATGTTATGGAGGATAATCTGTTTTACTCACTTAAATATTAATCTTATCCAAGAAAGCACCTTCATGGAAACAACCAGAGTAATGTTGACCAAATATCTAGACACCATGGCCTGGTCAACTTGAAACATAAAGTTAACTATCACAATAATAAAAGAAGCAATACACCAGAAAGATGAAGAGTGTTAAAGTTGTGTTCTCTTAAGAAAGGAACTGTAAGTCTACAAAGAAAAACTTGGGAGAACTGCAGGAGAAATTAAAGTGAAAAACCCACAAACTTTGTGAGAGATGGTAGCACACTCTTTTTAGCAGCTGATATATCAAATGTTGGTGGAAATTTGGTGTATTTCAAATGCCATTTTTTAAATAAATATTTTTTCAATTGTTTTAGGGAGAAAGAGAGAGCTAGAGCATGCAAGCAGGAAGGAGGGGTGGAGGGAGAGAAAAGAGAGAATCCCAAGCAGGTTCCATGTCCAGGGCAGAGCCCAACATGGGGCTCAATCTCGCAACCCTGAGGTCATGACCTGAGTCGAAATCAAGAACCAGAGGCTTAATCAGCTGAGCCGGCAAGGAGCTCCTTGAATATCACTTTTTAACACAATTAATCTAAGAAAAATAGAGAGAGCCCTGCCCCCAACACTTAGAAGATACAAATCCTTTTCATGTGCCCCTAGAACTAAATATTTTTAAAAAAAAAATTAGCACATACTCTGCTGAAGAGAATTTTTCACTTAAACATTACACAAACATATTATTTGACTCTAAAACAATAGAATTAAAAATTATTTACATATAGACAGAGAACCACCCCCTCCTGATTCCTTGTTTTTAGAAACTAAAAGCACACATCCTGAAACAGAATAAAAATGACCGATCTGTTACTTTCTTGGTAAATCCATGGAATACAACCAGACCCAGTAAATTCATGGCATTATAGCCACATCTTTACATAGATTTATGTTCAACACATGGAATAGTAGAGTCTTGCCAGAAATTTTACCAATTTACACAATCTCTAAGCTGTCAAAACCTAGGACTTTGACAACTGGTCCATATAGGTAGATAATAAATGTTCATTGTGTATCACTTTGTTACATCTGAGCTTGCTGCTGAATAGTGCCTAACGAATATTAAATCTCATTTTCAGACAAGTTGGTGAGACTCAGTATTGACAAGTCAATACTGGTGGACAGAACCACAGAGAGTCTTCGTGGAAAACAGACTGAGGAAATGTCAAGGATTGAAGCAGACAGAGGACCCAGGACAACTAAGTGAAATGCAGGATGCTGGGTTGGAACTTGGGCTAGAAAAGGGACGTGAGTGAGAAAACAGGCACAATTTAAACAGAGCTTATAGATGGGTTCAGAACACTACATTAATGTCAATTCTCCCCGTTTCGATCATTGTTCTAGGGCTCACAAGCTGTTAACATTAGGGGAATGGGCAAGAGGTGTAGGGAGTTGGGCATTTTTTTTTTTTTGAAGCTTCTCTGTAAGCCTAAATCTACAATTATATCAAACTAAAAAGTTTCTAAGTTGATCTTTATCATTCAAACTTCATTGTTCCCCAGTCCTCCCAAGAGAAACAATTTTTTTCCTTCTAGTACTGGGGAGACTTCACCAAACTCAAAATACAGAATGAAAGCTGTGCACTGTCATATTTGTAATCTTATGGTCACAAAGCCACATTGCCATTGAATTCAGGAGAGCAGAGTTCATCCACTCAGAAAATAAAGTGTGATCTCTGCAGAAGAGGGGTGATTTTGGAAGTTTTATCTACTCTTTATCCCCCATAGACCAGTGGTCTCCAAATCCAGCTGAACAGCACGCTGTTCCAAATCGTAGGCAGAGCCCAAATGGGTAAACCAGATCAAAGCGAAGGTGTTCTCATCAGAGATGGGGGCTGCTTGAGCTCTGGGGATGGGGCTTCCCCACAGGGCGTCTCCCATCCACACACTAGACTGCTGTGGCATGACTCCAGAACATTCTGGAGCCGCCTGAAAAATGCTAATGCTCAACAGGCGAGATTTGAGTCACACTCTGCTAATGATGAGCTCAACTGAACCCTGATAAGGACGTTGAGGTTTCCACTTAGCAGATTCCCCGGGGGCACTGCCGCTGGGTAAGGGATCGGATCATTCTCTCTCGCCTCCCTGAAGAAACACATTCTAGAGGGACACCACTGCATGAGCAAGGCAAGCATCAATCCCACGCATGTTCTCAGATGCCATTTGTGTCCTCCGGGCACTACCAGCAATAATGCATGTGGGAGTGTCTGCGCGTGTGAACTTTCAGTCACATAAATTAACCATAAGAATCGTATATTGTGGAGTTTTTTGTTTTGTTAAAAAGGAGGAAAGTCACGCAGCTTGGGATAAATACTAAGGAGAGGGGAGGGCTCTGTAGAAATCAATCTCCTGCTTTTATATACTCCCAAATTACACTCCTCAAGAGGGAGCCTCCAGCAGCACTGTCAGTCGTGATAAAGCGATCAGTCTGAGATTTATTATGAGTTTTCTTTTCATGTATTCAATGAAAAACGTCCCACAGGTGTGTTTATATTACCAGAGATAGATGAAGATTAATTGTGTGCCCAGGTGCTGAAATGCATTGACATATTTTCTAAGATTTAAGTTGTGTTAAGTCTAATGCTTTAAAAAAAAAGGTGGGATTGGGAGGGGGGTAGAATGCCCAGGATTCTCAGAGAGAAAGAATATGGGATCCTCAAGGACTAAAAGAAAAAGCAAACCAACTATCATTTACCTTTTGGAAATATCAATCCAACTTTCACCTTGAGGCCCAAGATATATCATTTTTGGATACCCAGAAGGTCACAACTGAAGTCCTTTGAGGTTGAAAAACACCCCACGACCTCTTCACCTTAGCCTCCCCACCCAGTTTGGTGTCTTTACTCTTGAAGCTTTACTTCGGTCACAGCCCAAGACCCAGGAAGGAAGAGGATTAGCTAGCATTTAAACGTAAGTGACTTTGAGCAAAAGGAAAAGTTAGGTTAAAATCCTCAGGTCCTTTCCCTTAACTGTGTTTGTTACTGTAGCCAGAATTCAAGAGGTCCGTCTTGCACGTCTTCCCTTTACAAGTGTCTAAAGGTTACAGGTTGTCTTACATTGTGCAAGACTGACCGCTCGAGCCGCGCTCTCCCATAAGGCTCTGGAGGGCGGAAATGAGTCCATTTCTGCTTTTGTTGTTTTAGGGACACGTTTGATGACATTGACAAACAGTAGGTATTAAGGCTGTGTGTTGTGAGTCGGTTCTGTGGAACTCCACGGTCAGCCCACTTGCGGTCCGTAGAAAGAGGACCCTTGAAGTTTTTCTTTGCGCACTGTGAAATTAACTGTCCGGCCTAACGGGTCCCAAAACAGAGGGCCTGTTTCCAGGGGTTGCCAAAAACAAGCCTTGGAAGAGCAATAGGTACCTATTTCCGTCAGTAAGAAAGAAGATAAATGTCCCTAGCATTCACCGCACGGTGACGCCGGCTCCTCCTATCTGTCGGTCCCCTGACACATGGAGCACACAGCTGTCCTGAGGGCAGACAGGACTTCTGTACGCAGAGGCTCCAAATCTTGTCAATGTAATCGACCTGACAGTATCTGGTATATGCTAACCAACCCTCACAAAATTGACAAGTGGCTTGAAAGTTTCAAGTAAAAGAATTGCTTTGAGATGATATGAATACGCAGGCAAATTAAGCACAAAGAAATAGCTGTGGTGACCCTTCTCCTACTTCTACTATGAGCTTTTCTCAGCTAGATTCAAAGGATATGATTTAATTTCCACAATAATGAGCAGATAATAAAGAAGAGAAACAACCCTGCTCCATAGCCCTTACCTTATTCCTATCTGTTCAGGATACTCATGTGAATGAGTACAGGATGGCTGGAGCAACAGCAGTCATTTTGCAAGCATGAGTTACCAGCATGAGGAGAAAAACAAGCATGCTAAGGATGGCAGAAAGGAAAGAAAGAAGAGTGTAGGTCCTTGATGATGCCACAGTGTTACCATTCCATCTTGTGGGAGCCTCCTATTACACAGGCTATTTAATACCTTTATGACTAGCCACTGTGAGTCAAGTTGTCTGTCATTTGCAACTAAATACATACTAACTGACAGAGTTTTATATTAACAAAATGATAGAAAGCAGCAACTTTTGAAAGAAACAGATACTTGTAAATAATTGGAAAGAAGCAGATGACTAAGTGTCCTTAATCTATAATTTGTGGTAAAAATAATGTAAATGCATTATCCATTTAAAAAAAAATCCTTGGGGCACCTGGGTGGCTCAGTGGGTTAACCCTCTGCCTTCCACTCAGGTCATGATCTCAGGGTCCTGGGATCAAGGAGCCTGCTTCCCCCTCTCTCAGTCTCTGCCTGCCTCTCTGCCTACTTGTGATCTCTGTTTGTCAAATAAATAAATAAAATATCAAAAAAAAAATTCTCACAGCTACAAACTAGAAATTAAAAATCCTCTGATCTGCTTAAGATTTTTCCCCCAAAATTGGCCAAGAATGATGATAAAAGACACATGTTCCTATTAGTTTGGTAGTACAATTGATTGATAAAGAAATATAGGAAGTTTAATAGCCAGAATTTGACAAAATTGCTGCATTGAAGTTTGAGAAGCAAATATCATAAGTTTGAAAAACAAATATTATAACTTAAATAAAGCTCATGATGAATTTTTCTCACTTGGAATGACAAATTTTTGTGAAGAATTGTTTATTTTGTAATCACAATAGCCATTGAAACCAAGTAGAGAAAATAAATCGCACTTTTATAAGTGGACATTTGAATTATTGTGTTATAAAACATAAAAAAAAATTTTTAAGATTTTTTTATTCATCTGACAGACAGAGATCACAAGTAGGCAGAGAGACAGGCAGAGAGAGAGGGAGAAGCAGGCTCCCTGCTGAGCAGAGAACCCAATGTGGGGCTCGATCCCAGGACCCTGAGATCATGACCTGAGCCAAAGGCAGAGGCTTTAACCCACTGAGCCACCCAGGCGCCCTGACATAAAACAAAATTTTAAAAAATAAAAAAGCATTTATTGATTTTACCATAATCCATTATAATAATAATTGTATACTTTTGGTGTATATTTAATCACTTAAACTAGTCTTTTAAAATGTATCTTATAGGGCCACCTGTGTGGCTCAGTTGGTTAAGCGCCTGCCTTCAGATCATGTTCACAAGTCATGATCTCAGGGTCCTGGAATTGAGCCCCAGGAGGGACTCCCTGCTCAGCGGGAAGCCCGCTTCTCCCTCTCCCTCTGCCTGCTGCTCTCCCTACTTGTGCACTCTCTCTCTCTCTCCAGTACGTAAATAAAATCTGTAAAAAAAAATAAAATGTATCTTATATTTGAATTTTTTTGTAAATGTTTTATGACAGTGCACAATTTATAATTGATTTAAATATTGAGTGAATCCTCAAAAAATTTTTACCAGAAAGGATGACATGCCAAGTGTTAGAAATTACTGTGTTTTGTTTGTCAGTGAGATTTATCATTTCTGTATATGACCAGCTCTTCCACGGCTGACCCTCCCTTGGCCTGGCAGAGAGATTTATACCCAAAAAGCCTTCCTTTTGGTCATGGGCTCTAGCATTGGAGTCTCGGGGATTTCTGTTCTATTTCTTTAAAAGGCATCTTTGCCTGGGCAGCGGCAGTAGTAGAAAATGTTGCAGGAGCACTTACCGGACACTCACACGAGGCCAGCGTGAATCTTGTCTCACCTCCTGGGCAGCCAGACTCTCCCATGTATGAAAACTGAGGACCTGGCTTTGTGGGAGAGAAGAGAAAAACCACAACATTCACACTCGAAAACCGACGATTCCCACCTGATAAGCAGAAAGTCGTTTAGTTTTAGAAAGGAATCCATTAAGTTCCCCCACCCCCCAAAACAAAACGAAACAAAACGAAACACGTTTTTCTTAAAAGTTTAAAAATTGACCCTGGAGTCTTGGGTTTTACTGACCCGAGGAAAGGCAACCCCAGAGAATGCAGAGGCCTGGGTGGCCTTGCAAGTAAGGAAGGTAGAGCCTCCAGCAGACTCACGTGGTGAGGCCACCGTGCAGAGGTCAGCTATCACGCAGACCACACGGGCAAGTGGGGAGGGCCGGAACGCTAATGAATGAGTGCCACCCGCCTCCTCTGCCCCGAGTGAGCTTGCTTCCTGACGGGAGGAGACTGTCAGTGGCCCTGTGAACAAGACTAGAGGGCTCCTGGCAAACTAGTCCAATTTTCAGTTAACTCAATTCTTAAAGAGGAAGTGGGTCATTCCCTTCCTCACAGTGACCTTTCTACCAAGAACCCGGTTTCATTTTCTAACTGTTTTAAAATTACTATAATTTTACAAAATGAGCCGTGATTTCCTTAGAAAAGCTCCAAGACAGATAAAAGCAAAAAGTCCGCTTTAACTATTTACTGTTTTGTCACCAAGCAGCTAAAAACCTATTTTGATGTATTCTTGTCTACTGTATTTTAATCTATTAATATTGAACAGCTGAGTTCTGTGGTCGGCAGGAAACATTAGAGATCAAACTCCGAGTTCAAGTGTAACCGGAGTTAAGGCAAGCCCCTTAACTCCTCGGTCTGTAAAAAGAAAGGGTAATGCTGCCCTCCTCACAGGGCTTGTGAGAAGATTAACCAATTAATAATAGCTGAGTTCTTTGAGAGTATAAGGTGCTAGGCAAAAGCTAAGTAGTGTTATTGTTAATGTTTCAGTTGAAATTAGAGCTTGCAGGGATCATAATTTTTAATGTAAGAACGTGATGAATATTCCACAATCAGTCCTTTATTTCAATATTATTTAAATCACAAGGTATGTAACTGAATATTTTGATGCTATAATAAAATAAATTTCTTGCTTTCTTATTAAAGGGAGGACTAGCTAATATAAACACGTAGAAAAGAAGAGAAAGAATATATTTTAGGGGGTTCCTCAAGTCTAGAAAGCCTTGGGGACAGTTAGTTCTGTCCATGTAATTTCATTTGGATTGGTCAAATTCTGGGCAAAAAAGAAAAATAATAATAATGTTTTATTAAAAAACTCCCTTAGGGGTGCCTGGGTGGCTCAGTGGGTTAACCCTCTGCCTTCAGCTCGGGTCATGATCTCAGGGTCCTGGGATCGAGCCCCGCATCGGGCTCTCTGCTCAGCAGGGAGCCTGCTTCCTCCCCTCTCTCTGCCTGTCTCTCTGCCTACTTGTGATCTCTGTCTGTCAAATTAATAAATAAAATATTAAAAAAAAAACCTTCCTTAAACGTGAAACTTTGAAACTATAAAACTTCTAGAAGAAAACATAGGGAAAAAAACACCTTGACTTCGGCCTTGACAACAATTTTTTGGGTTTGACACCAAAAACACAAGCAACACCAACAGAAATCAATGCATAGGATCACATCAAGGTAAAAGCTTCTATACAGCAAAGGAAACCATCAATAAAGTGAAAGGACAGCTTATAGAATGGAGGAAGATATTTGCAAACCCTGTATCTTATAAGAGGTTAAGATCTAAAATACATAAGGAACCCATACAACTCAATAGCAAATAAGTAAATAAATCTTTAATTTTAAAATGAGCAAACCACCTGATTTCCAAAGACATAAAAACATCCAAGGTACATGAAGAGATGTTCAGCATCACGGATCATCAAAAAAATGCAAATTAAAAAAACACAGTAAGATAGCCCCTTTTACATGTTGGAACAGCTATTATACAAAAGACGAGAGATCACTAGTGTTGTGAGGAAGTGGGGGAAAATGAACCCTGTGCACTTTTGGTGGGGATAGAAATTGATGCAGCCACTGTGTAAACAGTATGGAAGTTCTTCATAAAAACAGAGCTAGCACGGGACCCAGCAACTCCAACTCTGGGCATTTACCAAAAGAAAAGAAATCAGTATCTGGAAGAGATACCTGCATTCTCATATTCATTGAAACATTATTTATCAGAACCAACACATGAAAGCAACCTAAGTGTCCACTGATAGATGAGTAGATAAACAAAATATGAATATATGTACATAAAACGAATATATATTCATTTATGAGAAAAGAAGTCCTACTATTTGCAACAACATGGGTGGAACGTGAGGGCATTATTCTAAGCTGAAAAAAGTCGGACAAGAATATTGAAAGTATTTCTCTAAAAACCAATACTGTTTGTTCTCCTTTATCTGTGGAATTAAAAATAGCTGAACTCTCAGTAATGGAGAGTAGAACGGTGATTGCCAGGAGCTCAGGGAGATAGGGAGATGTTGGTCCAAGTGTTCCGACTTTCGGGTATAAGATGGGTTTGCTCCAAGGATCTAGCCCACAGCATGGACTGTAATTAGCAATACTGTGCTGTCTACTTGAAAGTTGTTCTGAGAGTAGATCTTAAGCATTCTCACATAGCAATGACAAGAACTAAAGGGTAATTATGCAATGTGAAAGATGTGTTGATTAAGTTTATTTTGGTAAACATGTTGCAATATGAGTGTGTAGCAAATCATCACATTGTACACTTTAAACCTACACAATGTCATATGTCAATTACATCTCAGGAGGGCTGGAAAAAGCTAATGAGAGTCAAGAGCCTTCCAATATAATAAACATTGCTTTTACTGACTCTTGAATATTCTGAAGTTGTTTTCTATATTATTTACTTGAAAATCACACTGTACTTCATAAATACATACTTACATATAAAACATGTAAGTATGTTAAGCATAAATAAAATAATGTACATATAAAGCAAACAAAAATAAAGTAAAATTTAAAAATTAAACATAAATAAAATAATATACATATAAAATAATATTTATATTATTAAAAACATAAAATTATATTCAAAATTAAAAGTATATACACATTGGTGAGAAGGGAAAAATGTAAGAGAAGAAAAGCTCTGTTTCTTGCTTCAGGGATGTATACTTGCAGTACCATTTGTATGTCAATTTATATTTTACAAAGTACTTTTCAAAAAATCTCATTTAATCATACATTGTACTCATCTGAGAGCCTCTTAGCAACCAGGTGAAAGAAATAATCAGTTTAGATAGTCTTACCTAAAGAAAGGGAGCTTACAGATTTTCTTGGACTATTTCCTGAAAGAATACATTACTTGGATTTTCCATCAATGACTTCCAGGTACATCTAGCTTTCATCATTATTAGTATTTTGTAAAATAACAGGGATTTTCTTTGTGTGGACTTTCGCGACTTCATTTCCCTCCATATGCAGAGCTGCTATCTCAAAACCCCAATTGGGTGTTGACAAGCCTTCGAGAACATAAGCTCATGTGGTCCAGGCAAACTTAAGAGCATACCTCAAACTGTTCTCATCATGTTGAAGGCTAATCCCAAGAGTTATGGACACGGCATGTGCTCGTGTGCGTGTGCTATGTGTAGTATATGCACGTGTGTCTGCGTTTGCGTTCCAATCAATGAGGTATGCAGCTTTGCAATTAGGAATATTGAAATTCAGGCTCTGAACACGGAAGTAAATCGCAGCTATTACAAACAATTTAAAACCACAGGAAAACAAGAGCGCAGCTTTCACCCGCCTTTAGCGGGGACTCTGAGATACAAAAGAAAAGAACTAAATGTTTCTGACAAGTCACCGGTGCTTACAGACATTTTCTCACTTAATCTCCTCAATGATGCTTCACCAGTGAGGAAACCAGGGTTTGGGAAGGGTCAGCTACCCCGTGTCCACGCGGCCCATTCTCCACAGGCTGGCTTGCTCCATGAGGTCACACACACACTAGACTTCTTTTTCCCTTTTGTTTGAAATAAAACCACATTCATTAGATCCCAAGATCAATATTGTCTCAAGTGTAGATCTCAATCTATGGCTTTATCCTTTTCAAACAAAACTCTCAGTTCCACTTCTTATACCATTAGAACCTCCCTTTTGCTCACAGGAAAAAATTCAGATATCCTTTTATGGCTTGTATCATTGCCTTCATAGAAGAGCAAATAGTCTTCACATCAATTACATTTACTACATCAGAAAACAGAATATGCTTGATTTTGTCCTTTAGACATAACCTAATGACAGACCAATATTGAAAGTAAGCGATTGCCTGCAGTCCATTTCAATTCACAGCATCCAATATGTCTAGTATAAAATAATAAAGTGTTCCTAGAAATATTAGAAGAAACACCATTATTTAATTACCATAAGGCCTTCCGGGACAGAAATAAAACGTGATTTACGTGGATGAGCAGGGGGGGGTGGGTTAAGGACGGAAAAGGCATTACACAGATGAAACATGAAATGCTAGGAGAAAAAGAAAGGAAATTGAGGATGAGCCAGCAAAACGAGAGATAAAATGTTAACACAAGTAAAATAGTAAAAAGGGGGGAAAAGTCTACAGTGATATTTTGTATTATTGAGGCAGAAGCAAAGTGCTTCATCAGGGGCATCAGGGGCCAACAGCACTTCAGACACTAAATAAAGTAATTTTTTGCCAAAGCCAACAGGGAAAGAAATCATGGAATAAACTTCTTAATTTTTGTTGCTTTTGTTGTTCTTTTTGGTGGATCGGATTAGGTAAGCGCATGTTTTCGTTGTAAAAGGCAATGGGTCCGTGAGAGCGTGTGGACCGGCATGGCTGGAAATGACGGGCAGGTAGCCAAGGTGTGTTCAGTGAGAGACTGGCTAAGAGAGAAACTAAGTAAGAAACACACACAGCAGGCGTTGGTCATCGAGTAAGGGAGCCGCAAGGAGAGCCACGTTGCTACAAAGCATCAGTCGGGCTTCAGAATCCCCCCCCGGAAACACACACAGCAGGGGTTGGAGCTGCGACATCGGTCCCAAAGGGTTGGAGCCCGTTTCAAGAGACGCCGCGATTCCATACGTAGATCGATCTTAGTAAATTCACTTAGGAAGTGCTTCAAAACACTATGAAATAGTTTGTGCTGTGGGTGAGATCACCCCTTCTCTCTGCAGATGGTGGCTTCTTTCCCTGTGAAGGCTTGAACCTCAGCACAGAGGTTTTAAGGAATTCTTAGATTCGTTGCAGTTTGGGCTTCGGACAAGCTTGTACCTTGTTTATTCCCCTGGTCCAAAAATACACAAGGCTTATTCCATTTGAATTAGTATAAACAACTTAAGTGAAATAAAATTTAAATAATTTTAAGTATATATAAATGGTCTTCATAAATATGACATAAGAAACTTTAAAAATTATAGAGAAAAGTGACCACTTACCCATCAGAGGACACCATTCTCTTAAGACTTGAGAGTGAGGTTTGCTTCTCGCTCTCATTCCATGACAGCTGGGGACAAGCACGGACCTGGCTCCAGGACCTGGATGACCATAGTAGCTGTGAGGAACATTGCTGGACACAGGAGACCCTACCGACTCAGATCATCCATGCGTAAGCCACCCAGGCCAAGCACCAGCAGCCTGGCAGTCAGGGAACAGAAGCCACCACAGGTGAGGCATCCAACAGCTGTTGGCCCCATGGCATGGGGACCAGTGGGACAATTCAATCGTAGCAGGCAGTAGGTCTACTTAGCAACTTTTTAAATAATTTTGATGAAGTCAGGGATGCACCCACCAATGTGGCAAAGCATGTCAGTTTGGAAGCTAGAGCGGTCCTCCAAAGGTCAAAGAATGTCTAGCCATGTGAACTTGGGAGCTAGAAATGCACATGGGAAAAAACAATACTGAAGTTTAGTATTTTTCAAATCTTCCCACAGGGTAAGATACTCCCAGAGACATTTTGGTGAGTGAGAACATTCCTACGGAGTAGAAAGTATCGGAAAAATGAACAAGAAGGGGTGTGACATTAGCTCCCACTGAGACATCATCTCTGCAGAAACCCCTCACTCGCAGACAATAGGATAGAGGATGTTTTGTAAAGGCCAAGAAGGGAAAACACTGAAAACGATGACTTTACATAAAGGCATGTTACCTCTCATGTGCCAGTCTATTCTCGAAGGATCTGAAACTTAAGATGACATTGTGTGAGTAAACATTTGCAATTATCTGTGGATACAGCTCAGGGTGCCTTCCCTGGCATGGCGGCCAAGCCCCGCAGACGCTGCCTCCAGCTTGCCCGAACCCCAGCACTGAAATCTCCTGGAACCCCCAGTTTCTCCATCTTGCCTCCATGAACTCAAGCCAAAGGCCTCTCCCATTGTCCACCTGCACCATCCACTCCTGCTGATCTTTTAGGCTCTGCTGGAATGAGCTATGCATTCAGTTGTGTCTCATCCTATGACCACCCACCGAGGTGGCCACTCTCTCCCCCAGGGGCATCTGTTCATGCGCCTTCACATGGGTTTTGTCTCTCCAGCTGTAAGCTTTTTGAAAATATAGTCTTTAATTCTAGCAAAGGGTCTCTCTCCTTAAAAATCATTGATCAGAATGAAATTGAAAAACGAAATAAATCACATCAAGGAAAATAAGAGAGAGCCCAAAACAGATCCCAGTATGTATGAGAATTTTATATTTGACAAAAACATCAATGCAAAACAATGACAAAAACAGGTATTATTTGGCAAATGATTAGCAAGTTGAGGGAAGAGTACAGAAATAGCTCCCTCTCACAGACGCCAGAATAAATTCTGAGTAGACCAAATTATTAAGTGAGAAAAAAAACCCAAAATAGAGAAGAAAATACATACAAAAATAACTACGTGATCTCTGATTAGAAAATAAATTTCCATGCATAAAATTTAGGAAAGAAATCACAAACTCTTACTAAAGTTGATTACAAAAAGTAATGTAAAACTTTTTTATAGTCCATAAATGTCATAAATAAAATTTAATTTTGCCTCTTAGGCAAATAACAGGGGAAATTGATTTTAAATACATTATATATTTTATAAACATATTCATGTATTTATATAAATGCTTATATTTTATATATTGATATACATACTTATATTTTGTAAATATAAAATATACATAAATACTTATATATAAATATATAACATACAAATGATGTGTATTTTTTGTGGTTATACTGATCATGATAAAAATACAAAAATAACCTAAATGTCCATAAGCAAGAATGAGTTACATAAGTTTTGACTATTGATCCAATGGAATATACTTATGATATGTTTATTGGGATAAGAAAAACTCATGTTAAAAATATGAAATGGAGAAAAGACTCAAAGAAATATAGGAATATTTTAGCAAGCTCCTTTTATAGAAACTTTACTGATATATTTATATTTTTGTGTATTTCCAGTTTTTCCTTAAAGTGCAATTTTATAGGTAAGAAAATGTGTTTTAATTTTTTAAATCAAAATAAATATTGGTTGAGGTTGAAAGAGAATTATTAAAAAATTTTAACATTGAATCTTAAGATTCCAATACACTCCCAAATATTAGTACCCTATTTTTGACCATTACTTTTTAATTTTTGCAAAAGGAATATTTTAACTTTATTTTCTGTCTCATTCCTTAATTGGTATGATATTAACGTGCCAATTCATAGTGATCTAGCTAAAAACAAACCAACGCATGTTGTTTCATTGCACATTCTGCAACGACAGGGAAAATTTGCCTTGACAAGCTTGCAAAATTTTCTTGGAATAAGGAAGTAGTTTCGGGTGACTCATCTACCCAAGCGTGCTGGTTTGTTGTGGGTAATTCCTCCAGACGCCACTTGAATGAAAGAGCGGCTCATGACATCAACTCACTAAATGGCCCTCCTGCATAAAAACTGGGAGAAAGGAAATAGAAGTAACACTTTTCAGTCCAGATCTGGAGAGATGAGCAATTCCAGCAAATCCCATCCTTCAAGGAGCCTGCCTGTGATTGAAGTGAGTGCCACCCACGTGCATACAAAATTCAGCCACAGCTGACATTGTTCCTATGTTCTTTAAAGTCTCGGGAGGTGAGGCAAAAGGAAAATCCCAGTCCTTGTCTGAATCAACTAAAATAGCAACAAACACCATTTTCTCCAGGTCGTGGTTCTGGAATTAGGGACAAAATTACTGTGGACTCAGAGATGTTACTGGGGAGGTGGGACTCTTGCGAATTCATCACTTAATCTGTGAAGACAGATAACTCTATTTGCATTGAATTATGAGTCAATGCAAATAGAGTCATGGAGTCTGAGGACCTCACTTACGGTCCCAGCCCTGTGACGAGCCAAAACACTGTGGGCAAGTCACCAAAGCACTTTCCTTTCCTCATCTGTGAAGTGGGCTGAGAAACCAACACTTCACAATGTGGGGTCTTTTCAAGCTCAAACTCAGAAAGAACAAGAAAAGCAAAACCTTTTTTGTAAACTGAGGAAAGCTCCTTGTATACTGTGAAATGTTTTACATAGAAAGTGTTGTTAGGCCAAGTATGAACCATGGAGCTTTGCTGCCTGCCCGGCGCTGTGCACTGGGGAGGCAGTGATGGCTTCAGAGTCCCAGCGATGCCTTGATTCATTTCAGAACAGCAGTAAGAAGACTGATGGCATCATCTGGGCCTGCCCAACACAAACAAGTTTTTGCATCATCCTGCCGATCATAAAGACAGCTGCCACCTGCAGGACCAGCCCCTGACCTTCTGCTCTCTGGAGGTCCAGTTGGTATTGGAAGGAGATCTGTAATGCACACTTCCTAATGATTCTGTGGCCATCTCAGGCCTGACCCAGAGAATCTCATCGGAAATTAGCAAGCATCTAATTGCTTTTTAATTTAAAGCAATTAGAAAGAAGGGCGCCACCAAACACCATTTGTGAAGAACTATCACAACGAGAATGAGTGAAGGAGCACAGGTTGGGCATCTGTGAATTGCAAATGCACTTCTGTGCATAACTAGCCCTAAAAATGCCTGAAAATCAATGAGTTGGAAAGGAAAGTTATTAGAGCTGCCCACAGTAGTGTGTGGCCATAATTGTAATGGTTTCATTTTAAATCATGACTCCTTTGAGTTTTCTTTTTAGGAACTTATCTTGTAACTTCGTCACAACCCTTATAGTTGTACAGAAACTCAGAATACGGGACTATCCACTGGGTCTTAAAGCCGAGAAGAGGTGCTACGCGTAAAGAAAGCCAAAAATGATCCCGTGTTTCTCTTCCCTGCCTCTCCCTCCCCCACCCCTCCCATCCTCCCCTCATCCCTCCCTCTCCGCTTCCCTCCCTCCCCCCCCTCCCTCCCCCTTTCCTTCCTTTTTCCTACTTGCTCTCTTCCTTTATCTCTTCCTCTCCTTGTCCCTGCATTCAGTAAATACTCACTGCATACACGCCACGCTTGTGGGGATATAAAAATAAAGCAGAACTCTCATATTTCTAAATATAACACAAAACCATAAGAAAGGAGAAGCACCAAATTTATTATGTGTTTTTCAGAAGCTTTCAGAAATCCTGTCTATGATATATATCAAGGAAAATATACGGCAGTATAGGGAATAGTGGAATTTGGGGCTTTTCCTAAACTGGAGGAGAGTGACCTCATTTAGGGCCAGCATGTATTTAAATTCTACCATTTGAAAAACATCTGTTCCCTAGATAACAGCAAACAAAACGAAACAATGACACCTGGGTCCAGGGCTTGGTGTACGAGACACGGGAGCCGCTATGGGTAGAACACAACATCACGTACGACCTGTCAGTTGTAGCGGAGAACTTGTTTTCAAGGCGCATGCTCCCTGTAGGACAGGGATTTGCAATGGATTCCTTTTTTCTTCAAAGAAGAGCTGCCTACGGGCCCCAAGCACTGTGCTGCACCCTTTGGGGAGGTACAAGTGTGAGTAAGAGAAGGTCTCCGACTTCAAGAGGCTTATAGTGTGGCAGGGGAGAGAGAGAAAGAGAAGTTATCTTCTCACGGTGGGAAATGACAGAATGACAAGAAATACAAAGAAGCAGAAGCAAATCAGGGCTCAGAGCACAGAAACACAATCCTGGGAAAGGATGAAAATCTCTCACTGGCTTCTGGGACGAAGTTGGGGGGATAAATCAGGATTTTTAAAAGATGGGGCAGAAAAGCAGGAGAACCATGGCTTTCAGGACGGGCATAACGGAGATGGGCAGTGACGGTCTCCCCGACATCTGTTCCAGCACGGGGTCCTGGAATGAAGACACGGATGGGGACACGGAACCCCTAACCAGGGTTCGGGAGGGCAGGTGTAGATGCAGAAGGAAGCAAGGCCAATTCTACCAGCTGCAGCTGGCCCTGTCTGGCCACCAGTGGCCAGGGGTACGTGTCTTGCATCCGGAGCCCTTCTCCCTGGATGCCTGGAGTGTGCGGCACTGGTCATGGTGTGCGGCACTCTGAGGTCATCCCCGGAAGGTCAAAGTGACCTTGGGGATGCAGCAAAATCCCATTGTGAAATACATCACTGTACCCCTCCTTACAAGACACGCATTCCCTCCTGTTTTCCTTATCTAACACGATTTCCTGACATTTCCACATCTACGGCCCCTGGCCAGCCCTTCACTGAGAACAATGGGTTGCCAAAGTCTTTCTTATTTTTATTTTGGCCAGGCCCCGCTTCTGGTGGCAAAACTCTGCCCCCAACCAACCTGTCTCCCTCAGCGCGGGCATCCCTCAGTCAATGACTTGCTGTGTGGTCCCTATTTTCTGGAAATGTGCACGTAGCATGTTCATTTTAGCAGCGAACAATGAAGAAATTACAATTGTTTCCATTCACGCATCGTTTAATGAGGATCCCATGATAATGGCAGTGACGGCAAGGAAATCTAAAACTTCGCAGTTCCAGGGAAAGCTCCTACACACGGATAATTATATCCTGATTCAGAGGTTTTGCAGAAGAATAAAACAGTATATACATCACTTTATTTTGTCTTGTTTTTCTTCCCGCATTCTAGAGAACTAAGGGAGAAAAGGGGGAAATAATATGCTGGCGAGGTATGAAAAACGAACGGATTGTGATGGTAATAGACGATTACATCATGCATTACCATAGCAACTAAACTTATAAAATAACAATTATGTTAGCAGAACTTATTTGAAATAGCTTTCTTGATAGTTGATATACAACCCGGGTGAAAAGATGAGACAGATAAATAGAAAGATTTGTTCTTTCAATTGAGGTTTGATTCACTATTTGTCTCTGTTCTTGATTTTTCCCCATTATACTCTGAACTTCTTTGGAGGAAAGAAATATCCTTTTGTCTCTTTGATGGAATAAAAGCAATGCTTAAACCTTTCTCTCTACCTTTTTCTGTTTGGGAAAAGCTCTACCATTATTTACTTTACTCAAAGGGGAGAGGAGCACACATTCAGCGGGTACAACATATGTAACAATAAGAAAATACCATGGGGAAGTATTTCCCCAGAACAAAAAAATAAAATGAAAATAAAGTGTCAGTGAAACCAGCTACAAAGTTCACTTCCATTGTGAAGGCATAAAATGGAAGAAGTTTGAATCTGTTCCTTGTGTAAGTTAGGTTTCGTTTTTGTTCAAATCCACAGTATGAAAGAAGTGTAATGGAAAGAAACATAGCATTTACCTTGTAGAATTGGAATATTTTATGCAAATCTACCTTGCAAGTACCTTGCTACAAAGTCCTTTTTATTTTTGAAAAGATATTTGATGGTCTATACAATTAAATTATTCCTGATAATTTAGTGACCCAGTAGACCGGGTTTTTACAGCCAACATTTTTCTTTCCTTTCTTTTCTACCTACCTTTATTCCTTCCTTCCTTTCTTTCTTTCTCCCTCTCTCCTTCTTTCTCTTTCCTCCCTTTTTTCTTTATTTCAAGAAATGTGGAAAACATTAGCTAAAATTGTGTTGGTCTGTACAATTTTATTCTGTTAAAGACAGGTTTTATGATACATTTAGCCCTTTAAATGACACTAATAGTCTCTGGAGACACATGGGGTTTTCCTCTAGTGCAACAATTAGGTCCATTTCAATGCTATTTGGATAAGTTGAAACAATTCAGTTACTGTATGTCTGCTCCTAGTACATACTGTAAGCCCAGAGGAGAGCACCAGTTACCTAAACAATAAAGTTTTAGCCAACTTTAGAAATGTACCAAAAGGTTTGCTTTTTCCGTGTTTCACTCTCTTATTTTGCTGTCGTTTTGTAGAGAAGGAATAATAGTAAGACCTTCTGAGGTGTGGGCTGGGCAGAGGAGAAGCTCAGTGATGAGAATTATTAATCACAGTTGGGTTCTTTTCTTCTCCCTCTCTGGAGTTTGCAATGTGTTTCCCACTAGAACCAAGAAAGTTTATTTGACTTCTTCATTTTGTTTTGTTAATCAAGCAAGTTAGAATAAATACACGTGCATAATTAGACACACGCATTCTGCTTTTCGGGTGAAAACATATTTTGGTAGTTAAGAATCTGTTCAGAATATGTATTTGTATGTTGCCCCATTGAGTTCAATTTATAATCAAATTATTACTGACTGAAAAATAAGGAAGTCAGAGGAAGCAATTTAGTGAATTCCAGATCTGCACGTTTGGCTTAGCTCATACTTTTCAGCTTAATCACTGGGAGAAAAGAAGCCCACGAGGGCTCCACTTCAGCAAAAGGTCCCTGGGTGATACTATTCACCTCTTTCAGACATCTGATCTGCTAAAATTACCTTATTAAAAAAAATTGCTGGCAAAAAGTTCTTTTTTTTTTTTTCTTAAACAGGGGCACATGTTCTTTTTTCATTCTATAGGAAAAGAAATAGGGATTCTTAATAAAGCTGGAAAAATGATTTCAAGATTTTGGAGACCTGAAGCCATTATTGATGCATTATTGATGCATTATTGATCCCAAAGAAACTTCAAGGAGCAGCCAAAGAAAACAGCCACAAAACAAATCAACCAAACGTGCAACCTTCGATGGAAGGCTGGTCTTCACTGCTAATCAGATCGAGATCATGACAAACATTTTCATACATATTGCCTTTTTCACCGTTTCTTCTTGAGTTCATTTATACAGTAACGCTCACAATGTAACAGAGAATCTTGTCACTGCTCCTTTGGAGATCAAGCATAAAGAGAACACATGAATTTTCTTCAATTTTGGATACTGGACACACAGTGGTATATTAGTTTCAGGTGTACCGTGTGATTCAACAATTCTGTGCACTTCTCAGTGCTCATCATGACAAGTGCCCTCTCAGTCCCCTCCACCTACCTCACCCACGGTCCCACCCACCTCCCTTCTGGCAGCCACCATTTTGTTCTCTGTATTTAAGGCTGATTTTTTGTCTCTTTTTTTTCCTTTGTTCGTTTGCTTTGTTCCTTTATTTTTTCTTCAGACAGTAAGAAGGCCAAACTGAGTAAACCTTTCTCCAGCCCATAGTGATCGCCTTCCTTCCAAGGATCTAAGATCGTTTTCACACCCACTTCTCTTCTGGCCACCGAGCATGGGATGACTCACAACATCCCAAAATAATGTCTCTTGTGGCCATGCAGTTCTCTGCTAGGATTCATTGTGTCCATCTGTATGTCCTGCCTCCACAGGAAGATGACACCAACCTTAAGGGAGTGGCCAAACTTGGGCTGACCCCTGTTGATGCCCAAAGAACCTACCACGGTGTTCGAAACCTTCGTGGGCCAGCATCAAGCCCTCATGAGATTTGCAGGTTGATAGTCGTCCTCCACCATTGAGTACATATGAATGAAAAAAATAAGAAAAAAGAAAAAAATACTAGAGAAACCAAAGTAGTAAAAGTCTCACCATGGAGGCATGGGAAATGAAGTGGTTTTTTTTTGCAAATCCAAAAGAGAAATGGAGTAAAGAATGATTTCTCTTTTTAATATTCTTTTTGTTGCTGTTACAGTAATAAATGAGGATTTTCTTCAGTATTTGGATGAAGCAAGTTGAAGGTATAAAATGTATCTTTGTGATAAAAATTAAAAGATGTATATAGTTAGTGTTGAATAAACAGTCATTTCTTCTGTGAGTTTTCTGGTTCAAAACCATATAAAACTTTTTTGTTGTTGTTATTTTAAATGAGAGTTGTAAAGATAAATGAAAATGCCTTAAAGGAACTTTAAAGTAGTCAGAGCAGGCAATAGATTTTTTAATGCAATGCATTTTTAAGTAATTAATTTTTGTAAAATGCTTTCAAATTGTCCATGGGAATGCAATTTCTGTAGTAAATGTAAAGTGGTAGGTCTGAGGCTTATACTAGGACTTCAATACTCGAAGCCTGAATGTTCTCGTTCTCCTTCTTTCTCTATAATTGGACAAAGAGAAAGTTAGTTTAGTACCCAGACTAATATATTATAAGAGGAGATAGGGATCAATACAATTCTCAAACTAAATAACCTCTCGCTGCTGTTTTTATTCCTCTCGTCATTTACAAAACAAAATGCCTTCAATGTTTCTGTCCACATTTTTACTACATCCAAGAATCTCTAAGCCAGATAGTATTGTTAATATAATGATAATGGTTTCTTAAATTTCTCCTGGGTATTGGAATGCTAGAATACCCTTTCATATTGTTAATTTTCCATCATAATCAGGTATTTCATCCCAGATATCTTAAAATTTACAAAATTTTTTTATCAAATTCACCAAATAGTTGTACACATATGATAAGCCAGGAACCATGTAAAATGCTGAGAATTAAAATAAAATAAAATAAAATAAAATAAAATAAAATAACACAGTTTCTCATTTTGAGGAGCCATAAGATTTAGTTAGCATTTAATGTAGTTTATCTGTGATTTCTAATGAAGAAGATATAAGGAGGACACATATTGCATGGAGCACTGGGTGTTGTGCATAAACAATGAATTTTGGGACACTGAAAAATAAAATAAAATAAAATAAAGATATTGACCCAGTTTGAAAAACTTTATGATTCCAGGGAATCATCAAAAAAAAAAAAAAAAAGAAAAGGTTTTATTACTTGTAATTTTATTTTTCTATGTATTATTTATCTCGAATTTCAAATTTAACCATAAGCAGAACTATGACAAATTCAAAATTCAGAAGAATTTTGAAAGTTCAAAGACTTTCAAACAGTAGAGGTAAGTAACTTATGTCAAGCAAAATCAATTTTTTTTTATTCTTACAAATTGAAAATAATATTTTTTCATCCTGGTGAGAAGAGCATAGACTTTCAACTAAGCACCGCCTGGGTTCAAACCCTGACTGTGTGTCTCATGAGCTCAGGGACTCCAGGTAAGTCACTACCCGTCAGAAGAACTATTTCCTCTTTGATAAACATGGAGTCACATTCTGTGAATGACCAAAGGATGCAGAGCTTACAGAGCCCTTGGTCCACATGAGCTGGTGACGTAGTGGTAACTAAAGTTTATTAACCAGATGTAATCTAGCTCATTTTTGAGATAATGAAAATGAGAGAGTCATGAGTAAACAATGTGGTAAGGTGTGGGTATTTTAAATTCAAGACGCTGGCAGGATGAGCCGAAAATTCACGCTTCTGGGGGAACATGCTGGTGGAAGGTGTGATTATACTTACTCGTTTACTATCAAATTAAAACAACTGTAAGGAATCATGGATTTCTGTTTATGGATTCTGTGTATTTCAAGTAAGCGGTGTGAGTTTGTTTTAAGGTAGGTCGTGAAAGGAACGTCTTCCCACGATGAGAACACACAGCCCTGCTCCATGGGTTTTAAGACTTTGCAGCCCAACATTTCTGAGTCAAACCCCAGCCTCCTCATTTCTCAGCTGTGCTACTCTGGATAAAGTAGTTGATCTTTCTGAGTTTCTACTTCCTTAAAAATGGGGTGTCCGCTGGATTATTATTATAACTTCATAAGATAATGCATGCAAAGTGCTGAGCATAGTGCTTGGCACAGATGAGCGGCCCACAAATGGCACCTGCTATAATATTGATGTTCTGCTTATGCTGTTGATGCTGGTGATTGTGATGATGTTGCAAAGCAGGCTTTCTCGGTGCAGAACAGCAAACATCTTTCCTTCTTTTAAATTATGGAAACATCGCTCTTAGAGAAGTTGGCAAGACCACTTGACTCTCTCAAAAGAGGTTTCTCAGCTTTGCATGGTATTGAAATGGATGCATCCTAGAGGAAGCCCAAGACTAGAAATATTTATGTCCACGTCCTTGACATTCTGCAATTATAAGCTTGAACTCCTCGCTGGTGAGCTGCTGCCTGGTGGATATTTTAGCTTGAATATTTAGAGGTAGGCCACACTTGCAAGAGAAAAATCCATGTTTAGTACTTGGTTCTCAATTCACAAGGAAGACATGAGATCCTAAATTTCTTCCCAAGATCTTAAATAAGATCATTCAAAAGATAATGAAGAAGAACTTAACATTTTCTCAAACCATCTTTAATTTATGTTTAAAACTTGGGTTGGGCAGCTGCAGGAAAGCGTTCTCAGGTGACACATCAATGTTTCTCTTAGCCATTATCAATTGCAATATTTTTAGCAAAAGTACGTAAAAGCACAAATATGCAGAATCAATAAGCCACAGGTCCCTTCACTGTCCCCGGGCATACAAGGACATAGAATAAAAGCCTGTGCATAACTAATGAGCTATTTTTGTTCCTGCTGCAAATATTACATGAGCATAGGACCAAAGATTAGCAGGAAGTCACCCCAAACTCACACTTGGTTTGAAATGCAGTCAGCACCACCATCCGTAATCTGGCCGCGCTTGGAGTTGGGTGAAAATGCTGCCTTGCATGCAGGTTAATGTGGTTCTCACTTCTGATTACCAGCAAACCAGCAAGCAAACACAGAGGATTGCAGGGAGAGCAGCTTCCTAGCTGTCCACAGCCGCCTGACTCCTCACAGGGTGGGGGGCGAAGACAGGTGACCTGGGTGGGCTTACCTTCTGGCACACTGCGGGGAAACAAGGGTCACATGGGCACCCTGGCCCCCACCCACTCTCAAAGAATGCAGCTCTGCATGGTGCCAAAATCCCAAACCCCTGTCTTACCAATCACCCAGCAAAAAAGCATACCTGGGCCCTTGCAGAGAAGCCAAAGAACTCAGGAGCTTAAAGGAAAACCAGTGAGCCTGGGTGACGGGCATTAAGGAGGGCACATGATGGAATGAGCACCAGGTGTTCTAGAAGACTGGTGAATCACTGACCTCCACCTCTGAAACTAGTAATACGCTATTGGTTAATTAAATGAATTTAAATTTTATTTAACAATAAAAATAAAAAGCTTTATCTCCCAAGAAAGAAAGAGAGAGAGAGATGGAGGGAGGGAAGGAGGAAAGAAGGAAGGAAGGAAGGAAGACAGGAAGGAAGAGAAGAACCAGCGAGCACTCCTGAAAGTCAGCCAAGGTAGCCGCAGGTCAAGGTTGGAAACACGGACTAGACTGCCGCATGTGGAAAGTTCCTAGTTCCCTTCATTGGAGCTATTGGGGGGAAAACAGTAAAAGTAGTAGAAGAGAATAGTAGTAACATTCTTAACACACTGTTGAGTCTGAGGACTAGGTAATCCTCCCTGTGTCCAGCACGGTGCTCGTGCACGGAATGTGATGGAGAATGTGACAGGCAGAGAACCCGCCCGCCTGGAGATGAAATCCTGGAGAGGAAGGTGGTGTGTTGGGGTGAAGAATGCCCACTTTCTCTGCCCCCCACAATAGATACCCACATCCCAACTCCCGAAACCTCATTAAGGACTTGGCAGATGTGATTAAGTCCAGGCTCCTGGGCTGGAGAGCTTGTCTAGGATCATTTAGAAGGGTCCCACATGCATCAGGACTGTCCTTATAAAAGAGGCCAAGGGGTACTTAACTCCAGACGAGGAGGAGCCACGGGACCACAGAGGCAAGAGGAGTGATGCTGCGCAAAGCCAAGGACCACGTTTGGCCACCAGAAGCTGGAGCAAGTAAGAATGTACCCCCGTCTGCCCCTTGATTCCTGGCACTAATCCTCATAGAGGACTTCCAGCCTCCAAACTCTGCAAGAGTAAATTTCTGGAGTTTGAAGTTCAAGGTCATTTGTTACAGCGGCCATAGGAAAATGATACAGACAGACAGTTAGAAAGTAAAGAAATAGGACCATTAAGTGCTCACAGATTGTCCTGGGTGCCCCAAGGAAACGAGCGGGGTGTGGTGAGTGACTCCCAGACCAGAGGCTGCTCGTGCACCCGCGGAAGGGTGGGGATCACTGCTAGGGTCTAGACGCCTCACCCTGGCCACCTCCCTGCCATCTGCAGGTCTAGACCCCCTGTTTCCCACCACATGTCGGCATGGAGCCAGGAATGGGAGCCCTGGAGCATGGCTAACTGGTCCTCCCCTAGCCCCAGAGGCCACCGCAGGCCCCACCTCTCACGCACCTCCTGACCGCACCTTCCCTTTGCCTCCTTGTCCTTACCCTTGTCAGAGTTCCCCCGGGCGACCTTACCAGCCTCCCTGCTGGCACAGCAGCCTTACCCACCACCAGCTCACCCGGCCGTCTTCCACAGCCCGATCTCGTCTTCCACTCACGGCTTCACAGTCCCATGAAGAGCCAGACGTGGGCCACAAAGCCCTGGCTGTCTCCATGTCCCAGTCTCTGAGCCCCAAGGCTGAGCTCTTCTAGATTCCCTCCCCACACTGCACTCCTTGGCCATTAAATAAAGGAAACCCTATTTCTTCTACCAGGAACATTTCTCCCATCCTCCAAGTTACGCTTTGCCTCCATGTGCTGCCCCTCCCAAACCATGTCCCCCTTAACTCTGGTTCTCCTCCTTTGGGCTCTGACAGCTCTCACCTCCCCCTCATCGCCCACATCACCTGTTCATCGTTCTGTATAATGACTGTCTTACCCCGAAACCTCCACGAGTACGGCAACCGGTCCTTCCTAATTCTTTATGTTTCCCCGGTACGGTCCAAGAAGGATAGAGACACTCCGAGGGGGCCGAGTCTTCGTGGGAGTGTGCGGCTCTGTAAACATCCGTCATCATGATTGAGTTACAGTGAGCACAACGGACAGAGGACATCTTGTAGGTACCAGGAAAGAGGCGAATACCAGACACACATGTTCAAGTATGTCACATGGCAGGAAACAGGCCACCCAGAGGCTCTCCCTGAAGCCGGCACCTGCAAAGCAGGTTTTGGTAATGATTTTGTATGATGTTCCGGGTGACAGAGGTCACGAGACGTGTTTTATCAGGATAAAGCCAGTTGGTAACTGACTCTCCCAAAGCATGATGAATTAGGAAAGATTTAAGGTCGCCCCTAGAGTAAGAGAGCTCTCGTCCCCTTGCACCTGGTGTGCTCAGCGAGGAATGACAGAGAGGGGAGGGTCACAGAGCTGGACCTCGGGGCTCTATGCGTGGCCCGTAATAACCACAGTTATGGACACACCATCGACAGCTCTGGTCATTGCAAAGGTTGTAGTCTTCACTCTCCGGCAAACTCAGGGCCCGGAGGAAGCAACTGCGTTCCCACACAACACTGTAAATATCCTCTGTCGTATATGTTCCTAGAAGAAGGCTCAAATCACTGCTCTAGACCTGGGTAGGCGGACGTGTCCTGTGAAGGGCCATAGAGCCCATAGGAGGGGCTCTGTGGGTCCCCAGGTCTCCCCTACAAGTAGGAGGTCTGCTGCTGGAGTGGGGAGTAGCGTCAGGGCACTAGCGAATGGGCATTGCTCTGTACCAGCAAAACCTGACTTATGGAAACCGAAATTGGAATTTTGCATGACTTTCATATGTCATGAAATAGAATTGGCTTCTTTTAAAAATTTTTAAAAATTGTATAAAAGCATAAAACCATCCTGAGCCTAGGGGCCAGGCACAATCAGGTGGCAGCTAGATTTGTCCCACAGGCTGTGGGTTTGAGGATCCTTGTTCTGGATCATTAAGAAAATCAAAAGAGACAAATAGTGAGTTTGTGATAAAAGAAGGCTTATAGCAAAAACTAAAATGATTAAACATATACAGATATCCAGATACTTTCTGCAAATATTGAGAATAAAAAAATTGCAACAGTAAACGTATTTTAAAATACAGATGAATGGAATTCGAAATTCAATGGGAAGTTAAAAGGTAATGACAAATTCCTTACACGGCATACAGGGAGAACATTTCTACCATTTAAAATCTTAATTAGGCTAATGAAATATTTATTTTAAAAGTTTTAGGTAACTGCTGGTAAAATCTAAAACATGCGTCTATTTCCAAATCACAAGAGAAAAAAAAAAAGAATAAAGTGAAGAAAATGAAGTCTATATTGCAAAAATCAGGAAACAAGTAATCAAGAAAATAATTTTTAAAAAATAATTAGGGAAGAAAACAGATATTCTCATGTACTTATTGAATAAGAAGCAACCTTTTTCATTTAGAACTAAAACTCATTTGGAAACATAATAAAAAAGGAAACTAGTAAAAATAACATAACAAAAACCATTTTTATATACTTAAAAATACTCTTGCAAATCACTATACGGTCTGAGAGGAAATCAAAAGACAGTAACAGAAAAAAATAAAATAAAACATGAATATTTTGGACTTAGACCTATGTAACGGAAGTTGGACCCACAAGTAAATTTATCCCCTCATCAGCAGTCTGCTTGGAAAAGAAACAAAGGAAGTGTCCACTTCATGTATTTAGAAATAATTTCAAAATTTCCTAATTTTTAAAAAAAAGAAAACAATAATAAAGAAAAAGACAGAAAACAGTAAGTCAAAACACGGCAATCTAGAGTGGCCGGGTGAGTTCACTCCGCAGGTATGGGGAAGCACGGGAAGGAGGCACCTGCAGAGCCCTGGAGGGGAGGGTGGCTGTCCCTGGGCTGGGTGACCCATCTGTACTCACAAACCCTACCACGCAGCTGTGCACACGTGAGCCCAGTGCACAACCCCCATGGGTGAGGAAGGAGAGGAGATTTCCTTCACTGAGGCAATCCTCTCGTCCACAGCTCATTCACCACTTCCTCGGGCAGGGGGCTTTCTGGTGGACGGTACAGAAGATGCGAAAGTATGCGGTTTGCATTCATTCCCCTTGGTCTGCCTGCCTGCACACGCACCCCTCGCCCAGACCTCCTCAAACTTGACCCTCCGATGTTGCTCCTTCCAGCTGAGCTCTTGGCCACTGTCAGATATCCATTCATTGCTTACCCCGAACCTACCATTCCATCCAGAACTCCCTTTGAAGTGCACTAGGTCCGGGGTTCTACAGTTCACCTGGCTGCCCTGTACCCCTATTTCAGTGGGGAGAGGTACACATTAGTCTTTGGGTTCTCTGGTATCAGTTTTGGAGCTCTGTGTCCAAGGAAGGAAGGACCGTCTCTTTCCCATGGTGCCCAGCGTCTCTAGTGAATGGTCACAACTCCCTTTGGAGAAAGACCTTGGAACCTACCACTGCAGTTGATTCTACAACACCAGGAAGTCCTTTCTCAGAGAGACCTGACTTCCCTTCAGTAGATGCACTTTCAACTGGAAACTGTGCAGGGAATCATGATTTGAGCACAGCTGACAAAGGACTTCTGCTGGACAATTTTTAAGAATCATTTTTGGCAATAAAGTTCAGCAATGAGTGCATCCATTCTCCATCTTTTTCACCGGTAGGAACACAATGGCCAGGGTCCCACATTCCGCAGGGGCAAGCTCCTCACTGACACGAGGTCTTGCTGCCCTGCTCATCACTGTGCTTACCTTCTCTTTCCCTCTAACTCAGGATGCCCAGCCTGTGAGAACCTGGAGTCTTATCACCCATATCTGGGCTTTCCACCACCACTACCCTTCACTGGAGCAGTCCCCATTGTGCTCATGAGACAGTGTCCTCCAGAGAGCACAGTCTGCCAGTGGACTCTAGTGTCAGATAATAAGTGCATTTTAACATGACTACTTTAATTAAGGTTGCCCTTAGGTGAGAAATGCAGTAGGAAACTGCCTGCATGGGATGGCAGGTACCGAGGACATGTGCTACAAGAGAAATTGAGAAGCTCTCACAAGGGTCCCCAGTTAAGAGTGCATACCCAATGGTGGTGAAGAGTTGTAGGTTTTTGCTTCTTTCTCCCTTCCTTTGCTAACCTGGTTTTAGGATATAACCTCCTCGCAACATGCATAATCCCAGTGGGTCTCGCTATTAGGGTCCTCCACCCGCCCCTCACCCAAGGGTGAGCACGCACGGGATCCAAGCCAGGACAATTGGATACTCTCTCCCAGAGTGTGGAATCTTGAACAGAAGATAGATAGATGGATATATAGATAATCATGGATCTCAATAATTTCAGTTGTATTTCCTTGACATGACCTTTGGTTAGTTCTTGCTACCCAGACCCCAGGAGATGTTCTGATTCCTGTTCTTTATGAGCAAGTTTCTCCAGTCTTCCTTTTATTTCCATGAGCTTCATGATGTTCTTGCAATACTGCCTTATGTTCATGTTGGTTATAATACACTTCTGTTGCTTGCAGCCAGAGAACCCTAATCGATGTTGGTGGGTATGAGCTCTCCAACTTCACAAAGGAGAACACGGAGTTTCAGAGTGTATGGTGAATTGCATAAAGTAACACAACTAGTATGTGTCAGAATCCGACACTCAAGACCTTTGATTACAAATATAATGCTCTATTTTTTAGGGCATGGTGCCTCCTTCCTATATACTTTCCAGTTTTATTGAGAAATAATTGATACACACTCCGGCATAAGTTAAAGTCATACAGCATGATGGTCCAGCTTACAATTCTTGTGACATGGTTACCACAATCATAAAAAGAAAGAAGAAAAGGAAAAAAAGAAAAAAAAATTTGGGGGGGGGGGGTTGAGAACTGTTAGGATCTACTGTCTTAGCAACCGTCCTATATACAGCAGCGTTAATGAGGGTCCCTGTGTTCTACCTCACATCCCGAGTACTGACTCATCTTATAACTGAGAGTTGACACCTTTGACTACCTTCCTCCAATCTCCCTTCCACCCACACCTGACTCTGGTAATGTATTTTCCTTCCTGTATGTTTTTATTCCTGAAATGTTCCCTACAAATTCCCCTCAGCATCAGACCAGAGCATTGTAAAGAGTTGATGTAGATTGGCTCTGAATTGCTTAAAGAGATCAAAAGTTAATTAAAAGCATGAGCCGTGACACGAAGAGCGCTGGGTGTTATAGACAACTGATAAATTACTGAACCCCACGTCTGAAACTAAGTGTGTGCTATATGTTGGCTAATTGACTTTAAATTTGGGGGAAAAAAAAGTTGTAGGACATACCCAAAGAATACAAAAAATACTTATTCAAAGGATTCCATGCACCCCGATGTTTACAGCAGCATGATTTACCATAGCCAAGTTATGGAAATAGCCCAAGTGTCCACTGAGTGATGAATGGGTAAAGAAGATGTGTGTGTGTGTGTGTGTGTGTGTGTGTGTGTGCGCGCGCGTGCATGTGTGTGTGTGTGTAACGGAATATTACTCAGCCATAACAAAGAATGAAATCTTACCATTTGCAATGAGGTGAATAGAACTAGAGTGTTAAGCTAAGTGAAACAAGTCAGTCAGAGACAAATACCATATGATTTCATTCATGGTGGAATTTAAACAAAACAAATGTGCAAAAGAAAAAAAGAGAGAGAGACAAAGCTAGACACAGACTCTTAGCTACAGAGAACGATCTGATGGTCACCAGAGGGCAGGGGGCTGGGATGGTTGAAGTCGGTGACGGGGATCAAGGGTTAAGGTCATGCACCAGGTTTTATACAGAAGTGTTGGATCACTGTATTGTACACCGGAAACTAATGTTACACTCTATGTGAGAAGGAATTTCAATAGAAACTTTAAAAAATTAAAAATTAATGAATAAATAAAAGGAGCCCAGTATTCTGTCTCTGTACCCCAGTCCCTTACTACCAAGTGCATTGCCTTGCAGATGGCGTCTTGTATACCTCAGATAGAGTTATTGATGATTGATGCAAAGGAGACATAAACTCTCAAGAATTGTTTAGCTAATCATCTCTTCGAATGCATCTTTCACCAATTCTGAGACTCTTCCAGTGTGGGTTTGACCCAGGTTTTTCCCTTGCTGACTCCTACATCCTACATCCTCTACAAAAAGCACTCCGCGCTCGTTCTAGATCCTTACCCACCTTCACTGGCTCACTGTGTCCGTATTGTGGCTCCTTGCTGAGACCTGGGACCTTGGCAATTACAAGCCGCACTTAAAGAATCTGGTCCCCTGGGCTCAGCCCCTCCGACCCCATTCTGAGCAACCAGCCCTGCTAGTCTCTTGCCACGCTTGGTTCGGAAGCACCAACCTCAGTGTCCCCCAGCACCCCCTTTCTGCCTCCATATGCCCAAGAGAGGGAATTCAGAGAGGGCGAGGGACTTTTCACACTCTCTCATACAAAGGTCGACACTTTCTTGTTCCAATAAGCCATCAGCACTTTTTCTGATATTGACATGTTGTTTTTCTCCCTTTCTTCAGAAGTCTATCCCACTAATCTATTTTTTAAATATCCACATCTGTTTATTTTATGAGGCATATTTTTATACTTTTAGTCTGTCTTCTTAGCCTTTTCAGTATGCTCTACTATAAACATATTTTTTCCCAAAAGCATTATACTGTTAAATTGAATTGTGAGCTCCTTGGGGACAAAAGACTACTCACCTCGGAGTCCCGGTGCTCCGCAGCACACCTAGTACCCCGTGAGCACTCTGTGTTTGTTGCTCGACTGGATTAATTAACATAGCCACAGTAACTAATGTGTGGGAATTCTCCATTCCTACATAAGTATATACCTATTCTCCATAAAAAATTCATGTCAACCGTTATCCGTACTCTATTTCAAGCCAAGTATGACCTTTGGTTGAAATTCTGTTAATGTGGTGATGAACATGCATTCTGTTGAGTGAGTTTGCAATTTCAATTAGATTAATTGCAGTTTCCAGCTCAGCCTCGAGTAGACACTTTTCCACAAAGTTGATGGAGACCGGGGGGGCAGGGGAAGTTGCACCTTGAAATATGTGGTCTTCAGGGACCTCCTTGAGGTAAATTTTGGGATGAAATGTGGTTCCTTCCTTACGAATCATTTATTTTCCTTAGGCCACTCATCATCTACTGGCCATGAAGTGAATTCTAAGTTTTCCATTCCTTGTGTTGGCACATGATACGTTGTGTTTAATTCCCATATGAGAACCTCTCTATCTTGGTTAAATGAAGGAAAAAGGTGAATCCAAAAGTTGCATGTTTTTCTTTGTACAGATCCCTAACTAGTCAGATATGAAATACTGGAGGTCCGAAGTATAAAACAGAGAAATAGAAATATGAATTTATTTCCTTTTCAAACTCGATTTCCATTTGATTTAACTGAAATGATTGCCATTGAATATTTTCCTACAGGTCAACTTTATTGTCTCAGAAAAGGACAACCATGTTACAAAAACTTAACACAGGACTCACGCTAAATTCAAGGACGGCCAGATCAAAAGGCACAATAACATTTATCTCTAATTTTGAAGCTCTTTTGTCCTATTTCTCCTCCCTCAAAGCCACTCCACATTAATTTATGTTATGAGCCTCTGCTGCTGAAGCTCATCTGTCCCACTGTGGACGTGACAATATGCTGGTTAGCATTCTCTGCATAAGATAATGCAGGCCCGGCATGACGAGGCTGGTCATTTCTTTGTATGGAAAACCCTATGATAATGTTGGGCATCATGCATATGTACGTGGAGATATCTGTTGTGAATGTGTGTGCATCCGCATGAGCGTGTGTTCGCCAGACTGTGATATCCACCGTGAAATGATCCTGAACCAGAAGTGTGTGAATAAACAAGGAATGTGGATTCCAAGCACCACAGGACGTCTGGTGTCACTGCTCTGGGGTATGATGAGCCCCTGAGCTGTGGACCGCTGTGAAACCAAGACACATCTTGGGCGAGCAGCACGTACGGTAGGAGAAAACAGAAAGGAAAGGGGAAAATACAGTCAAAGTGAAACAATAGACCAAAACATAGGAGCTGACAGCCCGTAGTGTCAATTACCCTCACTCAGCTCCCATGTGACCAAATACAAAAATGGTTTTGGGATTGAGTTGCCGAAAAATTCAACAGATAGAGAGAACTGGGGCATATTAATGTCCTTCTGGAAGGCTTAATTTGGGGTGTGGGGGAATATGGCTTTATGTTTCTTATTTTTAGACACTCTGATAAGCAGCATTTTGTAGTCAGTGGAAATGACACGAACGGATTCTGCGGGCAAGAGGACAACAGGACAAGATGCTGCCTCTAAAATGAGTCCTTTCTGTTTAAAAGCAGAGAAGAAACGGCTCTTGTCATATCAGATTAAAAGGTCAGTGTAAATACTTTGTGAACAGGAAGAAAAAGTTAGTGTTTTAGGTAGGAGACCGAGGGAGGGCTGGCCGTGTTTGACGACGTGCGCTGCAGGTGGGCGAACGGAGGAAGAGCGGTCTACTCACCAGCCCCGTGGCCAGTAACGCCTGTTTCTCCAGCATCGTGCCCCCCAGCCACACATGGAGAAATAAAAACCCCCCATACACAGAGAGAGAAAGAGGAACTTAGGAACATACACACACAGAGGAAAAAGGACCAGGAAACATGTATCTACTCAGTGAATTATCAAATATTGGCATCCATCAGGGGTCAAGCAGAAGTGCACACGGGGGTGGGAGCAGTTGTAACTGCTGGGCTAGGAAATCAGAAAGGGGGGACTTTCATGGCGTCAGATGGGAAATCAAGGGGAGTGTCACCTAGTGTTGGTCCCCAAAGCCCTGGGAAGCTGTCACTCATGTCTTTTGGCCTTGATTCCTCCATCTCTGAGGTCAAAGCATGGAACTCAACGAGTGTGTGGGGGGTTTTGGTTTCCTATTTGTGGAAAATGAGACTGGCACACTCTGGTGTATACAGTTGGCAGGGGTGTGTTTGGATTAAACACATCTTTACGAGGTTGAGTCTTCCAGTTAATGAACAAAGTCCTCTCTCCACTTGTTTAGATCTTTGATTTCTTGGATCAGCATTTTGTGGGTTTTAGTGCACAAGGCCCATGCACGTTTTGTGGGACTTATGCATGAGTGTCTGATTGGTTTTGGCGTCATTATAGATTTTGGAGTCACACCGTCTTTGCAGTTTTGGCTTCCACTTCCTCACTGTCGTAAGGATTTTGCCCACTGACTTTGTATTCTGTGAATCTGCTGATTTAACTTACTAGTTCTGGGAGGGTATTTAAGAGGTTGTTCCTTTGTTTGCAAATTCCTTGAGATTTTCCTGTAGACCATCATGTTATCTGCAAACAAGGACAGATTTATTTTTTACTTTCTGATCCGCATGCCTTATTATTTTCTTTTCTTGCCTTATTGTGATGGCTGGAATTTGCAGTACTCTGTGGAATAATTGCAGTGAGAGTGAACATCCTTACTTCTCAAGTGTGGGAGAAACCACTGGGTAGGAGGTTAGCTGTGGTGTTCTGTAGATGGTGTCTATGGAAATCGTCCCCTCTATCTCCAACTTGCTGGAAATTTCTTTCTATCAGGAATGAGTATTGAATTTTGTCATAGCTTTTCTGATTTCCTGCCTCAAAAGGTATAATCATGTGATTTTTTTTCTTAGCGTGTTAATTTGGTAGATCACATTCTTTCAGTTTTGAATATTGAACCAGTCTAGCACCTCTGCAGTAAGTCCCAACGGGCCATGGTGTATAACACCCTTTATATATTGTTGAATTCCATTGCCTAATTTTTTTTTCATTTCCTAATTTTTTTAAAAGATTTTATTTATTTATTTGTCAGAGAGAGAGAGAGAGAGTGAGAGAGAGAGCACAGGCAGACAGAGTGGCAGGCAGAGGCAGAGGGAGAAGCAGGCTCCCCGCCAAGCAAGGAGCCCGATGTGGGACTCAATCCCAGGACGCTGGGATCATGACCTGAGCCGAAGGCAGCCGCTTAACCAACTGAGCCACCCAGGCGTCCCATTTCCTAATATTTTGATGATGGTTTTCTTTACCTGTATTCCTGAGAAGATCTGTATATGAACTTTATAGTTTCCTTCCTTCCTTTTCTGTCTTCATTTACTTTTGGTGTCAGACCATTCTGGCTTCATAAAAGAAATAGGGAATTATTCCCCTATCTTCTATTTCTTTGAAGAGGTTCCATAGAATTGGTGTTAATTTTTTTTTTTTTAATAGAATTCTCCAGTGACATGGATTCTTTCCTCTGTCCCATTCACTCTCCTTTGAGCCATTCATTGAGTTTTTATTTTGGTTAATGCATTTTCCAATTCTAAAGTCTTGGTGATTCTTCTTTATACTTTCTGTTTTTGTTGAGATGTGTTCATTTGCTGAAACTTTCTATTATTTTGCCTATTATAGACATATTTGAAGTCCCCCTTTGAAGAATTTGTATGATGGCTGCTTTAAATTGTCAGATGATTCTGATATTCTGTAATCTCTGTGTGGCCATCTGTTGATTTTTTTTTTTTGCTCAAATTGATATTTTCCTAGTTCTTAGCATGATGAGTGATTTTTTTTTTCCTTGTTGGAATCTGGGCATCTGGGGTATCATATAATGGGACTGTGGCTCTGATTCACTCTTCCTATTTTAGGTCATTTTCCTGTCCTTGCTCCGGCAGCAGCTGTTGCCTCCTGGATGGGAGGAGCAGGAGCATCCTCTCAGCTCCTCCCATGTGGACTCTGCTGACGATGATGTAGTGCCCTCACCACAGCTAAGAGTTGGTGGACGTCCTGACCTCCTCCCCTCATAAGCCTGCTCTAGCAATGCCTCACGGTGGGTGATGGCAGGCACAGTCTGGGTTTACCTGGTGGTCTCCACTGACACCATGAGAGCTGGACAGGACTTCTCATCTGGCTGGAACCAGAGTTGCACTTACTGCTCAGCCTTCTCTGGAACCACCCTGGAGAGGAACTTGGGTTCCTCACGACAGCCTGGCAAGGGCGGAAGTCTAGCTGCCCGCTCAGCCTTTGCCAGGAGGTGGGCGGTGGTCGGTGCATTTTTTTCTGTGGTATTTGACTAGAGTTGAGTGGGGTTAGCATCTAAAAGTTTTCTGGATTCCTGAGCCGCACCTCCCCTGATACTTTGGGGAGAGTAGACTTATTAGGACTTTGTATACACCTCATGGTATTTCTGGATTGCTGATTTCTTTAGCTCCAAACCTAGGATATAAGAGGAAAAAAGTAAACCCAGATAACACACCACTGTTTCAAACCTTACAGACCAAGGTCCCTAGCTGCTCTGCCTTCTGTACTCTGCCTTTTTTTATGGATAATGTCCAGGGTTTCTGATGGTATTTAATGAGAGGGCTAGGGAATAGTACTTCTGCATCTTTTTGGAAGCAGAAGTCCAACAGGTCAATTCTGAAATATGTTTCAGAAGACTTAAAAATATTCCAAGTTATGTAGCAACATTCTCTGGTTATGAAACAGTCATTTTAGAAATAGGTGACAAAGCTTTAAACAAACAAAAAAAAATCTAGTTATTAAATAATTAAATAACTGAAGTTAAGAAAAAGTCAAGTAATTACAAGGTATTGAATATTAATAATAATAAAAAGTTTGTCCTAGGTTGTCAAAGATATAGTCAAAGGAAATTTATAAGTAGAGTCCATTAATTTTTTCAGGAGAAAAAGTAAAAATATATCACTTAAATGTTAAGCTCAGTAGGCTTTGAAGGGAAAACAAGAAAGCCAAGAGGAAAGAAATAAAGATAAAAGCAAAGATGAACTAATCAGGAACTAGGAAAAAAATGATGTTTTTTTAAATATATTCAGAGTTAATTTTTCAAGCTAATTTAAATTCATAGGCAAATTTTTAACAGATATATTCAAGATACTAAGAGATGAAACCTCACAACTATAGAAAATTAGTACTAAGATGGGCATCCTTACCATAGATAGGTAAATATTTTAAATTACTGAGAACGATCTTTAAAAATTTACATTAACAGGGGCACCTGGGTGGCTCAGTGGGTTAAGCCTCTGCCTTCGGCTCGGGTCATGGTCTCAGGGTCCTGGGATCAAGCTCCGCATCAGGCTCTCTGCTCAGAAGGGAACCTGCTTCCCTCTTCTCTCTGCCTACTTGTGATCTCTGTCTATCAAATAAATAAATAAAGTCTTTAAAAAAAAGAATAAAACATGAAATAAGAAAAATAATATATTAAAAAAACCTGAAATATAGAAAATCTTGAATGACTGAGAACATACTGATTCTTTCTCATTGGAATTACTGAATATTTTAAAACCTGTCACTTCCCCACAGGTTAAAACAATTACAATAAAAATTCTAAATTACCTAAGGAATACTTAGTGGGTGAAATATAAAGAATATTTTGAGAAACAAGAGTATGGGGAGTCACGCAACTAACTTTGCCAAATATTAATTAATAGAGTTAAGGGCGGTCATGCATACTAATGGAACAGAAGGGAAAGTGACAACAGATCAATTCTGTATATATGTTATCATTAACTAAGGCATGCATTATTCACCATTGAAGGATAGTTAATTTTTAGGGGAATAAAAGTAGTTTGGTATCTCCCCCAAATCATATATCATAATAAACAAAAGGTCTACATATTTCATTGTATACAAAGAAAAAAATATAACAGCTTAGAACAGCTAGAATATTTCAGCGGATAAGAGCTTTTTAGCATGAGATCAGAGAAGAAATAATAAAGGAATGAAAAAACATTTGGTTGCTAGGTTTATGCCCCTCCCCCCAAAAAAAACTTCACCAAAAACAAAAGAAAAAAACGTTTAATGAAATTCAAAAATAAATTAATGTACCTTTTGACCCCCTTCAGCCACTTTTGGGGTCAAAAGTTATAAACATCTAGTTTTAAAATAAATAAGTCATAGGAATATAAGGTACATGATGGTTATAGTTAATATTGAATTATATATTTGAAAGTATGAAGACAGGGGCGCCTGGGTGGCTCAGTGGGTTAACCCTCTGCCTTCGGCTCAGGTCATGATCCCAGGGTCCTGGGATCGAGCCCCACATCAGGCTCTCTGCTCAGGGGGAGCCTGCTTCCTTCTCTCTCTGCCTGCCTCTCTGCCTACTCGTGATCTCTGTCTGTCAAATAAATAAATAAAATCTTAAAAAAAAAAAGAAAGTATGAAGACAATAGATCTTAAAAGTTATCATAAGAAAGAAAAAAAATATAACCATATATGGTGATAAATGTTACCTAGACATTGAGATAATCATTTTGCAAAATGCACAAATGTTAAATAATTATGCTATATATCTGAAACAAATATAATGTTATGTGTCAATTATACCTCAATTTAAAAAATTAATGTAGTCCATCAGTCACAGACTAAAAACGAAAAATTACATGATCATATTAATAGATGTAGAAAAAGCATTTGACAAAATCCAACACCCATTTATGATTTTGATTTGAAAAAAACTTCCAGTAAAGTAGGAATAAAAAGGAATTTTCTCAACTTGATAAAGACTATTTACAGAAAACCTACAGCTAACATTGTATTTAATGATGAGAAACTTGCAGTTTTTCCACTAAGATAAGGTACAAGGCAGGGATGTCACCCCTCAACATTCCTTTTCAACATTGTACTGGAAGTTGTAGTTAATGCTATAAGACAATTAAAAGAAACAAAAGGTATACAACTAAAAGAAGAAATAAAAATGTCTTTGTTTACAGATGACATTATTGTCTATGTAAAAAATCTTAATAGATCAAGAACAGCCAAAGAAACTATCTTGGAATGAATAAGAGAATATAACAAGGATTCAAGATACAAGGTAAATATACAAAAGTCAGTTGCCTTCCTAATACACCAACAATGAACAAGTGGAATGTGACATTTAAAACACAGTACTGGAGTGCCTAGGTGGTTCAGTCCTTAAGTGCCTGCCATTGGCTCAGGTCATGATCCCAGAGTCCGGGATTCAGCCCCACATCAGGCTCCCTGCTCAGCAGGAAGCCCACTTCTCCCTCTCCCACTCTTCCTGCTTGTGTTCCCTCTCTCACTGTGTCTCTATCAAATAAATAAATAAAATCTTTAAAAAAAAGAAAACACAGTATCATTTATATCAGTACCCCAAAAATGAAACAAAATAAATACAAGACCTATATGAGGAAAACCACAAAGCCCTAGCAGATATAACAGAAGATAAAGAAGAAATAAATAAATGGAGATATCCCATGTTCATGGATAGGAAGCTTTGATTTTGTGAAGATGTCAGTGCCTCCCCCCAGTTAATCTATACATTCAAATTCAATCCCAATCAAAATCCCAGCAAGTTATTTTTGGTTATTGGCAAACCAATCCTAAAATTTATGTGGAGAGGCAAAAGGTCCAGAATAGCTGACATAATATTGAAGCAGAAGAACAAGTTTGAAAGACCAACACTATGCAACTTCAGGATTTACTGTAAAGCTACAGTGACCAAGACAGTGAGGTATTAGCAGAAGAATAGACAAAGGATCAATAGAACAAAATAAGAGTCCAGAAATAGACCTGTGGAGGAGCAAAGGTAACACAATAGAGCTCGTTATTCTCTTCAACAAATGGCGCTGAAACAACTGGATATCCTCACGCAAAACCATGAATCTAGACACAGATGTTACACATTCAGAAAAAATATCCCAAAATGGATCAGAGGCCTACATGTAAGACACAGATCAATAAAACTCCTAGAGATAAGACAGGAGAAAACTCTGATTCCTTTGGTATGGCAATAACTTTTAGATAAAACACCAAAGGAATGATCCATCAAAGAAATAACCAATGAACTGGACTTTATCTTAAAAAAAAAAAAGAAAAAGTAAAGAAAAGAAAGAAAGAAATGAAGCACAGACAAAGGAAATATTTGCAAAGGACACATCTGATAAAGGACTGTTATGCAAACATCCAAAGAATTCTTAAAACTCAACAATAAAAAAAGAAAACAAACAATCTGACTAAAAAATGGGCCAAATATAACAAAAATCTCAGCAAAGAAGATATACAGATGGCAACTAAGCACATGAAAAGATGCTCCACATCATACATCATCAGGGGGATGCAAATTAAATCAACAGTGAGAACACTACACATTTACTAGAATGCTCCAAATCTGGAATACTGAAAATACCAAATGTTGGCGAGGGTGTGAGGCAATAGGATCTCTCATTCATTACTGGTGGAAATGCAAAATGGTGCAGCCATTTTGGAAGGCAGTTTAGTGCTTTCTTATAAAACTAAAAATAACCCCACCATACTATCCAGCAATCATGCTTCTTAGTAATGACCCCAAAAAGGTTGAACAAATTATGCCCACACAGAAACCTACACAGGGATATTTATAGAAGTTCTATTCATAACCACCAAAATTTGGAAGCAACTAAGATGTCCTTCAGCAGGTACATGGATAAATAAACTGTGGTCCATCCCGACTATGCATTATTTAGTCCTCAAAAAGAAATGAGCTACCCAGCCACAAAAAGACATGGTGGAACCTTGAATGCATGTCATGAAGCAAAAGAAGCCAATCTGAAAATGCTCCAGACTCTATGACTCCAGAAATATGACATCCTGGAAAAGGCAAAACAATGGAGACAGTAAAGACCAGTGGTTTTCAGAGGTGGGGGAAGGGAAGGACGAATAGGAGAGGCACCAAGGATTTTCAGGGCTGTGCAAATACTCTGTATGACACTACAATGGTGGACACATGTCACGATATATTTGTCAAAAGCCGTAGAGTTGACAACACCAAGAGTGAACCCTAATGTAGTCTATGGACTCTGGATGCCAACGATGTGTCCATATAGGTTTATCAGTTAGAAAAAATGTGCTACCGTGGTGGGAAAGCTGATAGCTGGGCAGTGTGTACAACGTGTGATGGCAAAAAGTACTTAAGAAATCTCTGCACGGCCCCTCAATCTTTCCGTGAACCTAAAAAGTCTCTTAAAAAGGTCTCAATTTTTTAAAAAAAATGTTTTAATGTAAGTGACAAACACAAAAATGTTGCTAAACCTTTGACAAATAATCTCTCTTATATACACAAAATCTTATCAATCAAGGACCCTGGGAAATTAAAAACATAAACATTGAAAAAAATAATGATTGCTAAATTGAGTCCTCTTTCCAAACGGTATTTCTAAAACAAATCAAGTGTTGTGAATTCTCAAAATATTTATTTTAATTTGAAGTTAATTAAATGTTCATGGACACACATATACACACACATATTATACAAAGTTTTTGGTTTTTCTTAATTTATTTATTTGAGAAAGGAAGAACAAGGATGTGTGAATGGGGAGCGGGCAGAGGCAGAGGGAGAGAAAGAACCCTCTTGCAGACGCCCTGCTAAGCGTGGAGCCCAAAGCAGGCCTGGACCTCACACGCATGAGAACATGACGTCAACCCAAATCAGGAGTCGACTGGTCAACTGACTGAGCCACCCAGCACCACAAAATTTTCATGTTAAATATAACAAGGGACAACTGAATTTCACTACTTGACAAAGGTAAGAATGACTGTATTGATGAAGAAAAATCCAGCAGTGGTATGCTTCCAAGAGAAAACATCATGAATGTGTCCAGAATGTTTCCATCCTTGGGTGATGGCTGAGGGCCAGAGGGGCCGTTCCTACTGATGGTCAGGATGTAGGAGACTCTTTCTGGGGCAACTGCCCTGGAGACACACTGGCATCAGGACGTGGAGAGAGTGAGCTCACAGAACCACGGGTCACATGGCCAGGCATTGGTCTTAAAGCCACAAGGAAATGCTGAAAAGGGACACATGTGTTTCTCCACAGGACACCAGGGGCAAGTCTGCCCCGTTCCGGCCCACCCCACCTGCTGTTTGGGGTCTGGTGACCACGGGATTGCATATCTTCATTCTCCCTTCCCACGGAAAGGGCCCCCAGAGGCCCAGCAGCTCTGTGCCAGGGCCCTGGGTTCCCACCTTCTCTGTGCACACTAAATACTTACACATAATCTGTATCAAGTGTGGAAATTTCCTCTCCTCCTGTTATTTTGATCTATTTTATTAATAAAAACGCTGTGTCTTTAAACTTTTCCATTCCATAAACATAGGCCAAACAATTTCTCAGTTCCTTTAAGCATCCCATATTTATTGCAAGTTTCCACTAAAAAATAGGAAATAAAGGAAATAGAAAAACAGTCGTCCCTTCTCCTACAGATATGAGTGTCTTCTATTTTTATTTTAAAATTGTGAGACCAAAGCAAACAATTTATTGAGCCTGGTAGCTATGCGGCGCAGACCGCCTGGCTGAGCTCCGGTGTGCTCCGGCAGCAGCCTTCCCTGCGCGCCTTCTCTTTCCCTCCCTGCTTCCTTCTTCCACCTTCCATGCCCTTTAGAAATGACATGGGAGGCGACTGGCAGCCCCGCTCGCCCGAGCTCCCACACAGGTGCCTTTGGAGAGTTTTCGCCGTGTCTGAACGGTAACGCAAACAAGGGAGCGGCCTGAGACGGCAGGGCCCGTCGGGCTGTCAGCTGGTACCTGACTTCACATCATAATCTAATCCCGAGTTCAGATTTAACTCTTAGTGGGCCTGCCTGTCCACCGTGCTGCCCCATTTCCCACTGTCCCTGGAGTCTCAGCTCCCAGAAGATGCCCGGTCCCCTCTCCTTCCAGATCGGCCACCGGCTCGCATGTCGGCTGCCCGGTACAGGTGCGCCTGGGGTCCCCGGAGCAGGGCACGCATCTTCTAGTCACGTCCGGAGAGGTGCAGTGACAGCCACCGAGATCTGCGGGGCCGTGAGGTTTTTGACACATGACACACAGTTTCAGCCAGACTGGTCACAATCGTAAAATGCTTCATTTTCCCGTTGGCCCTTCACTCGCCCCTTCCGTGGACTGCCAGACGGGCCCACAGCTGACATCGGATGCGGGAGTGGGATGGATTCCAGCTGTCAGCTCAGTGGCGCAGAAACGTGCTCGCCAAAAAGAAAAAAAAAAAAAAAGAGCTGCAAACTTTTAGCAGATATGAAATGTTAGTTCCCCGGTGAAAAATTGGCGGCCAAGACACATAGGAGAATTTATTTTTTTTTACAATAAACTCACCCATTGAATATACTCTCCCTCTCTCCACAAGCCCTTGCAACTAATGCATGACACGCCTCTGCTAGGAGCTGTGCTGGGATAATGAACATGAGCATCCCCGACCAGCTCCTCTCATGCTCCCGAAGGAGATCGCCGGGCTATGCCGGAGTCTCGCACCTGCCGACTCCCGGCTCGGCACTGACGCCCGCAGCCCAAGGCAGCCCCCACCCCCCGCAACAGTCACCACACTGAACAACTTCACTAGCAGGGCCGGCAGACCCTATCAATCTGACTGTCCTGTGCACGACAAGACATCCCCCGCCACGCCGAGGCTGCAGAAACAGAAAGCATTGTGGGGAGGCTTTTAGTCTTCCCCGGAGGCTGGAGATCTGGGAGGGGCCAGAGAGAAAAAATGCAGGAGAAGAAGGGGAGGCAAATGACTGAAATCCAGCAGAGACAAGTGCCAATCTATTCTATGAGGCAGATGCAAAAGGAAACCACATAAATCTATAAGGCACTCACATAGCATTTAAATAATGCTGAAATTACAGAGCTGTCACCCAGAGACCTGCCACGGCGCCTCTCCCTGCGCTGTGTGCTTCTGTGCCTTGCAGGAAAGGACCCACCGTGCTGATGGGGTCAGGGGGACGCTGTGCAAAATGGGCCAGGAGACCCTGTGGGCGCCCCCCTCCACAGCCTGCCGCTGTCAGGGAGAGAGCCCCAGGTAGAAGGCCGTGCTTGGCTCGCCAGTGGCCCTATCCCCTAGGAGACCAGCTGAACCACCACCCTGGGACCAAAAAATTTAAAAAAAAAATAACTTCACCACGGGACCACAGAGCCTAAGAAGGTAATGTTGTACACTGGGCTGTTTTCTCGTGGGAATAGAAGGATTGTTTTGCAAAGGACGACACAGTTTCCTTCCTCTGACAGTAAGTAAAAGCAAACAATAGGAACTAAAAAGAAGCTAAGGGTATGATGCAAAAACGCCTTAGTTCCCTTCTCAACAACCACAAGGCAGGAGTAAAAATTCTGGAGTCTGCGGAGATGACTTTTCTAAAGCTTTATTTCCCAAACTTCACTCTTATTAACCTTCATAACCACATTAGCGGATCATTTTTGAAGCAAAATATTTTATATTCTTTTCACTGCTGCAAAAGAAAACATAACCCTTGGACTCTTCCAATATGTAATTCTTAGTTTAAAAATATAATAATTGAGACGAAAGAAAATGTTGTTTCTGTCATTAAGAAATTGCCTCATGTGGTCTTCGTGGAGCCCAGGCGGTGCCCGGCTTCACGGAGGGGAGTGATCTAATAATCCCACAGCCCGAGGAAAGCTCTGTCCTGCTTTGTGCTGCACGGAGCGTCTCCTGACGGGCTGCGGTGTTATTGTTCAAGGAAGAGCCGGTTTACAGATGAAGGTGGCCTTGTCAGAAGTTCTGAATAGCGCCAAGCTAATTGCTGACCCTAACAGGCACAATTAGCTGGTACAGGCTCAGCAACGCAGCCCCTGGGACCCATCCTTTCTCGCGCACGTATTGTGAAACTCTCCCCGCGTCGGTACCTTGGCTCTAGGCTTTGTAGTCACCATTCAACAGATCAAAGGTTTATTCGAAAGAATGACGACCATATCGGCCTCAACAGGCGCAGACACAGGCATCCCATGTAGCTACACACACATCATAGGAAAACCCGGTGCACCCATGGTGATGAGCAAGAACCCAATGTGGTATTTTTAGTACAGGTCTCAAACAATACTTGATAGGTGTCATTTGATGAAATAACCCCAAGCATTTAGTTCCGATAAACTCCCCAGTCATCAGTACTGGTTATAGTCCACCCACTGGCTCGATCCAAGAAGTGGAGACGCACGCAGCCCCCGGAGCAGGCATGTCCCTCCCATCTCCAGACCCACCCCCTCTCAAGAACACCCTCGCCCACACAAACACACATGCTGGGCATTTGCTTCCTTTTTTGCACAATTTAAACACATTCCTCTTATTCTACAGGTCACACATGATCATGGTAGAAATTATGAGAAATAGATGGGACCAAAAGGAAAAGAGAAGGAGGAGCACCCATCATCCCCCTAGGCAGTATTTGGGCTCTAGATTACTGGAATTCTCTCATGTTATTGAAGACACCAGGAGTAGTGACAGCAGCATACTATTCTAACATGTGCTGTGGTTTGTTTCCCATTCTCTAATACTTTTGGCCCGTTAAGTAGTTTTCCATGTTCTGCTATTTTGAGCATTATACATAAAACTTTGTCCATATTTTGGGGTTATTGTCTTGGGATTTACTTTTAAAGTAAAATTATTAGGCCAAAGGACACTAGGTCAGAAGGCATTGACTGATGCTGTCAAATTGTTGTCCTGCTAAATGAAAACATCTTTTTCTCTGTCCAGCAATGTTTGACAATGGTTTAACAGATGTTCATCAGCATTGAGATATCATTGTGAAATTTCATGTTAGGTTATTATTATAATTGAACTTTTGCCATATGTTTGTTAGAAATTTGTGGGAAATTTTTGTTCATGTCCTTCATCCATTTACCTACTGGTTTTTAATGCTTTTTCTAATTGATCACATGCTTTTTTAGGTAGAACAAATAATAAATTTGATAGTTTAAGTTGTTCTATTTTTTAAAGATATATTTATTTATTTTCAAGAGACAAAGAAAGAGAGCAGGAGCAGAAGGGGCAGAGGGAGAGGGAGAGAATCTCACAACTCAGGGCTCAGTCTCATGACCACGAAATCACGATCTGAGCTGAAACCACGAGTCAAATGGATTCTTTCAGTATACGTGTGTATGTGTGTGTGTGTGTGTGTGTGTGTGTTTACTTATATCGAGCCAATTTTATCAGTTTTCTTATTTATCCCATTACTTTTAGGCTTAGATAACTTCCACATGAAGAGATCAGATACCTATTAACCCATATTAAGATGAAAAGAAAGATCTCAAATAACAAACCTAACTTTGCACCTCAAAGAACTAGAGAAGGAAAAACCAACCAAACCCAAAGTCAGCAAAAGGAAAGAAATAACAAAGGTCAGGGCAGAAATAAATAAAACAGACTAGAAAAACAATAGAAAAGATTGATGAAACTAAAAGCTCTTTTTTAAAAGAGAAACAAAATTTATAAACCTTGAACTAGACTAGGGAAAAGAGAGAAGACTCACATCAATAAAATAAGAAATAAAAGAGGAGACATTACAGGAGATACCATGGAAATACAGAAGGTTATATGAGACTACTGTGAACAATTACACACCAACGAATTGAAACCCAGAAGAAATAGGTAAATGTATAGAAACATACAACCCATCCACTAAATCAGGAAGAAATAGAAAATCTGAACAGACTAATAACACATAAGGTGATCAAATTAGTAATCAAAAATATCCCAACAAAGAAAATCCAAGACCACTTGGCTTCACTGGTGAATTATACCAAACATTTTAAAGAAAACTTAGTACCAATCCTTTCCAATGTCTTCTAAAACGCAGAAGAGGAGGGAACACCCCCAAACTCATTTTACCAGGCTAGCATTACCTGATACGAAAGCCTGATAAGGATACACAAGAAAAGAGAACTGTACAGGCCAGTGTCCCTGATGAACATAGATACCAAAGTTCTCTAAAAATTTTAGCAAACTGAATTCAGCAACGCATTGAAAGGATCATGCATCATGATCAGGTGGGATTTATCCCTGGGATGCAAGGGTGGTTCAACATAGGCACATCAATAAATGGGATAGACCACATGAACAAAATGAAAAATAAAAGCCATATGATTGTCTCAACAGATGCAGAAAAAGCATTTGACAAAATACATGTTTCTTTCATGATAAAAACCTCAAGAAATTGGGCGTGGAAAGAATACACCTCAACATAATAAAGGCCGAGTATGACAAGCCCGTCACTAGCATCATTCCCCAGGGATTCATGCTGAGTGAGAAAAGTGGACCCCTGAAGATTAGATACTTTATGATTCTATTTACATAACATTTTCAAAATAACAAAATTTTAGAAATGGAGGACAGGTTGTCAAGGGTTAGGGCTTAGAAAATGGGTGGATGCGGTTAAGGGGCCAGACGAGGGGACACTTATGATGTCAGGACTGGGCCGTGTCTTCACTGTGATGGTGGGTAGACAAAAAGTGGGAAAACCCAAATGAGATCCTCAGGCTACTCTGTGTCCATATCCTGGTTATGATATTATGCCATGGTTTTGCACAATGTTCCCCCACTGGGGGAAATGGGCCAAGTATATGAAGAATCTCTTTGTATTCTTTCTCAAGACACAGGTGAGTCTACCTGCCACCACCAGATTCTTTTCTCCACTGTGAGCTCCTGTTCCTCCTCTTGGCCTGCCTGCCCTTGGACTTTCTCATATGATCTGTGCAGACTGTATTTGCCATGGCATTACTGACTCTGCAGGCAAGGAAGAACACTGAGTAAGAAAACAGAAAACAGAAGACTTTCAGTCTTTATAGTACTGAGTCCCTATTTTCAAAAGTAGGAAAGTAAAAAACAACAACTCAACCTCTCTTTGTATTATAAATTCTCATTTGAACGGATTTCTCAAGTCTGGACTACATACACCTAACCAGTGCACCACTTCTCCTTTACACATTTTGTGTTTGGATATCTGAGGGAAGACAAAGACTCGATTGCCCAAAAGCGACCGTGGAAATGATCTACAGTACGAAACGAGAGGTCTCCTTTCCAGAAGTGCTCCTTGCACAGAGGAGAGACTTGACTTCAACAGGACAAACACATCGCATTCAAAGGCTCGCCCTGAAATACTTTGAAATAAGTGACTTTGGGCCAGTTCTTCAGGTGATACCAGAAGCTACCTCACAGCATCTTTGATACCTTCTTTATGATGCCTGTCTTTCACTGGGGGAGTGAAAATAATCATCAAGATCAACTTTGGTTGAATTGTTAAAATAATGAAGAAACTCAAAGTTCTATTACATTTACCTTCAACTGCTTTGGACAGCTGCCAGATTCAGTAATGACTTATTAAAGAAGAAATGCTATGCAGATCTTTGTGCCAATCATATTTTTTCCCAGATACAATAAAATCTTGCTGTTGTGGGTCGTCTTTCAGTCAAGGAGAGACTGAATCTGTTTCTTGGCCAACCATCTCAATCCTCCTGGCTTTATTCTGGGGTTTCCTATTTCTAAATGCTGGGTTCACAACAAAAGTTAATTACAATTATAATTTTTCTCTAAGAAAATCCATTTTCCCCCCAAATTTATAAATACAAAATATGTTGCCCCTAAAATAAAGTCTCCTTTTATTGGATATAAGCATATGTGGAGAAATAATCAATATTAGAGGGAGATAATTTTTCTAAACAGCTTTTGAAGAGTGAGAGCTTTCTTCAGTGTAGTAGTGATAACAGATGTAAGTATTATACCTCAAAAGACTGACAAATAACAAACACCCATTTCCAACTGAAAACTTACATAAATAGTATTTTTCTATCTGCAGTCTGAGCAGTCAGTCCTGCCATAAACTAAGTCTGTAGATAAGTCACTGTGTTTCACTAAAGCACAAAGGACCAAACCAATCGCATCCTGTATATTACTATGTCTGTGTACATGTGTTCCAAATTTATATAAAAAATAAGAAGCATAATCTACTCACTTCCTGAATTAAAGCAGGGGATATTTGGTAATCTCTGTGCTACAGACACTGGTGCTAACATTTGGACTATGGCAATATACACTTTTCCCCTAAAATCACACAAACAAGAATTTAACTTAATGGCTTCCATTTAAGAATATTTGAATCCACAAACCCCCTTCTCATTGAACAAATGTTTACTCCCCAGATTTCTAATAATTCTTTAAGAACACAAAATTTGTCATGATCAGTGCTCCTTAAAAGAAGAATCCACGTTCACTAGCTCTATTTCAATAAGAGGATCTTGACATCTGACTTTGAACTCACACTCTCCTGAATCTAGTCTCTCAGTCAGCGCTGGATTCCTTAACCACTCCAGTCTAAGTACTGTTTCTTTGGTGTTCATTTTCCTTGACCTCTGTGGTGAATGAAAGACACACTCCTCTCATTTGGAAGTAGTTATTCTGTCTCCCTCCGAATTCAACCTAGCTTGCAATACAGTGGGGCAAGGAGAGAAAGATGGAAACCACACAGTGCCCGTTCTGGACCTACCTGTATGAGCACTGAGCACTGCAGCTCCCGAGCCGCTGGGGAAGAAATTGGACAACCCCACTGGGGAGACCAGTGGAGAGGCCCAGAGAGCATGTGAAGAGAGAGCTAGACAAGCCCAGGCCCCAACAGTCTCTGACAAGGTGCCAGGAGCCACAACCAGGTCATCTTGGACCTGCTAGACCAATCCAGCCAACAACTGAATGCCACTGGGTGCCCTCATGGTGAAATAAAGTAGTTGTTCTAAACCACTAGGTTTGGAGAAATTTCTAAGGCAGCAAAAGACATCTGGAACAGCTCTATGCAGCTTATGACCCTATTGGGCAAACACCAGTCGAAGCGTTCCTTGCCTTTTATCTGATTATTGTAGCCATTGGAACTGTTACTTTCTCCCACATTCCCTTCTGATCTGCTCTGGATGATTCAATGCCCAGGGCTGCAATGTAAGTTTAAATTTGCTCTGTAAGGCACCTGAGCGGCACAGGCGGTTAAGTGGCAGACTCTTCGTTTAGGCTCAGGTCATGATCTCAGGGTCTTGGGATTGAGCCCCACATCAGGCTCCACACGATGTGTGGAGTCTGCTTGAGATTCTTCCCCCTCCTCTCCCTTTCCCCTCTGCTCCTTCCCACCACAACCCCCGTTGTGCATTCTCTCTCTCTCTCTCTCTCTCTTCTCTCTCTCTCAGATAGATAGATAGATAGATAGAATCAATCAATAACATAAACTTGCTTTGCAAACTGTCCTGATCTCTGATGGAATCACCAACCACAACCCTCAGCACCAGGAAGCATCCCGCGGGTTCCTCATTTGGAGAGGAAGAAACCTTTTCCTTCGAGGCACTCCATTCTATGCAGAACTGGGAGTCTATACCAAGGTCCATTCCTTTGTTGAGGACATTCATATCTCTTCTGGAATACAAAGTTCAATGCAAATTGAGCAACATCTGTCAACAGTTCTAGGTAGGATTCTTCTAATAATTAAGACCACGTGGCCTTTTCCTTCCTCCTGATAGCTGCCCTTCCTGGGGATTTGTATCAAGGATTTGTGTCGTTGAAATGTCTGCTGCCAGATACTTTCCTTCCCTCTTTGCTGGTGAGACACTTTATTAGTACCAATGAGCAGGACTTCGTTTCTGCAAAAGTGAGTAGATCTATAAATTTAATTAAGCTTATTGCACCAAATTGTTTAAACTCTATGTTTCTATTCTACTTCTGTTATCCGTCATGCATTGCTTTAACGATGTAACTTCTACCTCAAGTCATTTAAAAATGTGTGAGCAAGACGCGTCCTGTGGTCTTAAGTCAGGTAAGTTTCAGAAAGTTAATATCAATATATGTTACATGCATATTTATTTAACATGGCTGTGTTAGTGTGCACCTTTACAACTGTGTTGTGACAGTTCCCAAGGCTGATGATTTATCTGGCATATAAGCTAAGGTGTTTTAACAGTGTGACCCCATGATCAAACAAACAGAAAGGCTTTCTCTCTTTGGGTGAAGAGATCAGGGGTGAGGCCAGCAGGCCCAGCGGCAGGGCCAGCTCTGCTCCATGACATCGTCCAGAGGCCTGCTTCTTCTGCCTGGTTGTTCACCTGACCATGAACGTATTCTCACCAGTAGGAAAAGAGAAAGAGGAAGTTAAGGTAAACACTTACCAAGGATGTGACACTGATTTGCTCACATTACTTCCATTGGTGCTCTGCTGACCATCACTTTGTCACATGGCCTCAGCACACTGGACGGAGGCTTGAACGTGCTTCTCCCCCGTGGGACGGAAGACAGCATGTCGGGGTGATGGATTAACAGAAAAGGAGGAGAAGGGGACTGTGGACACTCACCGGTCTCTGACACAGACTTTGTTGCACGGTGAGCACCGGATGGCGCTAGTTTTTCTGGGAAAGAGCTCCAGTCTCCCCTGTGGACCCCAGAGGTCACAAAGTCTTCGTAAATTGTTTCCTGACATGAGTGGCCCGCGCTGTCCTGAATCTTCCTGGCCTTTCAGCTTACTGATTCCTTTAACAAAGGGACTGAATTCAAACTGGCATCATTTGTTTTTCGTGAACTTCCTGTGGCTCCTTGCAATGAAATCTTCTTCTCCTTTGTATTTAAAAACGTATTATGGAATTTGCTCAGGATTGAAATCAGGTTCGCCAATCTTTGTTGAATAAATTCTGCCTTCCTCATTACTCTTTTCGAAAGCCAGAACATTTGCCTCTCCTCTTGCTTCCAACCCCCTTCCTCTTCCAGGTCTGCTCAAGGGCAGGACCAGACACAGTGCATTTTTTTTTTTTTAAGTCCTCTGGATATCCAGCAACATATAAACCAGAAGTCAAAAGTCTTCAGAGTTGCTAGGTGCTCTGTATCAATCCTTTCACCAGGCATGGTCTCTGCTACCTTGAAGCAACATTTATTTTTACCCTTTTCAGTTTGAGAATTATTCTCCTTGACACAGAAGACAGGGGCAAAATAGATACAGAGACATTCTGCTTTTTCTATGTCACTGGCTTCAAGCTACAGACCTATTTGTACCCAAATCTCTTTTTTTCTGAATATACCTAAAAAGTCTTCAATATTTCCTGGCATTTTTCATACAGTTCATACAGTCACAGTCTTATCTAATTTTTTTTTTTAATCTAAGTACTGTTATCTTACTCTCCCATGTTTTTATTTGTTCTTATTATGGGTTCATTTTCAACAGAAGAGTAATCTTTTAAAAATGGAGGTATTTTTCCACCAGCCTCAGGTATCAGTCTGGCTAATGGCTTCTCGCTGCTTCTAGAATTGAGGCAATATTCCCCTAAAACCGCTGGCAGCCCTTCTCCTCTCGGTCTCAGAGCTGTCCCTCTGCTTGCACCCCCCTTGCTCTGGTCTTTCCCCCTCCCCTTCAGCGTGCTCCCCACAGCGCAGCTCTTCCCAGGTGACATGCTTCCCCACTCCGTCCTCACCAGCTCCTCTCACTCCAGAGAAGCTCTCCTCGTCTCCCGCTGGGCTTCTCCTCCACCTTGTCAGGGGCTGGGATTCCAGCTTTGCTTCTGTCATCATGGGACTAATTTCTGTCTCTCCAGCCACACCATAAACTTCACAAGGGCAGTCACTGTAGCAGGTAGCACATTGTAGACACTAAATAAAATGTTTTCAAGTAAGTAAATAATCAAAAACACATTTCTGAGAGCTTTCTAATTATCTTGATGTATTAAGCTCCAAAGAACCTTTCATAAACTAACATGCACTGAGAAACTCTAAGAAGTCACAGAATAAAGGGAGTCTCCCATAAACTTGACCACCACCTTGCTTATTATTTCAGAGAAACAATATTTCAGGGGAAATGTGTTGGTGAATGCAACTTTATATTTTGTGAAAACAGAAATTTAGCATGGTTTATGTAATTATAAGAGGCAAACTTGGTTCTCTAGGATATTATAGAAGAACAAACATGTTATCTCAAAACAGGACATGTTTCTTTCCCTTTCTGATCACGCTCTTGTTTATTTTTCTTTTCTTATTGTAGTGGATAGCAGGTTCTAGAAAATATTAAGCAGTGATTTTAAAAATCCTCTTATTAATTTTCCAGATCATTCTTCTAATGCTTGTCTTTTGAGTCAAGGACATTGTACATAGAGCTATTGTTTGGAACATAGTGCTTTTGTCCTGGTATCTCCCTGATCTTGGGTTACATGGAGGACTTTATTTTAATGTGCAAAGTTACTACAATTTACTAAATGTCTTTTGGACATTTTTCAAAACAATTGTGTGGTTTTCTCCTTTAACACAGTAACTGTAGCCAGTATTTGTTTATCACTGGTGAACTAAGTGCTTTATGTGTATCTCATTTAATTTCTGAACAATCATATGGGTTGGATATACTTTTTCACATTCCTTTTGCAAATGAGGAAATGTGTTTAAATAGATTCAATCTCTGATGAATATAAAAGCCAGAATATGAAGAAGTTATGTCAGCCCAGAACAGAGGAGGCTTTCATAGGAATGTGATTAGTTATATCATTTATTTTCTAATATTAAGCCCTATCTCTAGGCTTTGTGTGTTTAATTTGCTAATATTTCATTTAGGATTTCTGTATTTACATTATTAGAATTTTTTAAAATGTTTTTCTTTCTTTTCCTAGTCTTGCTATAATGAAGAGGTTTGGTATTAGGTTACAAATTTTTTTTATAAAAGACATCAGAAACATACCTATCATTTGGATGCTTTTTGACAGTTTATAATTCATGGCACTTTTCCCTTCCTTGGAGTAAAACAAACAAAAACAATTTAAGTGATGAGTCCTTCACAGATTTTATCAAGGTCTTTCACAGTCATTTATCTAATTATGCTTTTTCCCTATCTCTGAGGTAACTTTAGGAATTTCTATTTTCCTAGTAGACTATTCATGTTCCCTGAGAATGCTTGTCCATCAACAAAGTTTTATGTGGCATCCCATTCTTTTCCAACTTTTTTTTTTAAGATTTTATTTATTTATTTGACAGACAGAGATCACAAGTAGGCAGAGAAGCAGGCAGAGAGAGAGGAAGGGAAGCAGGCTCCCCGCTGAGCAGAGAGCCCGATGCGGGGCTTGATCCCAGGACCCTGGGATCATGACCTGAGCTGAAGGCAGAGGCTTTAACCCACTGAGCCACCCAGGCACCCTTTTCCAACTTTTATAATAAAATTTTGAAAAACATAAGAGTTGGAATAATAGTAAAATGCATATATATACTCAACAACAATTCACAAATGAACATTTTGAATTTTTTCTAATAAAGTGTTTTTCTAAATAAGTTATAGGCATCATCTTGCTTCATCAATAAATACATAAGGATGTATTTCCTAAAACATGAGAACATATTCCAATATAGGAACAGTTCACACCTAATACATTAATAAAAATCCCTGTGTTTTTCTAATAAAGTGTTTTTCTAAATAAGTTATAGGCATCATCTTGCTTCATCAATAAATACATAAGGATGTATTTCCTAAAACATGAGAACATATTCCAATATAGGAACAGTTCACACCTAATACATTAATAAAAATCCCTGTGATCACGTAATACATGGTTTATGCTCAAATTCTCTCTTGTGAATCAATGACGTCTTAAAAGCTTTTTTAAAAATTGAATTACTTTTCAACCAATGTTTGTATCACATACAATTAGCTATGCCTCCTTATCTCTTTTAATATAGATCTCCCCCAACTCCCTCTTTATTTTCTTGCATGATATATTTTTTTTAAGAAAAAAGTCTTATGGAATGTTCCACGTTTATCTAAAGGTATTTTATAATGTGTTTCTCTGTTCCCTATATTTCCTGTTAAGTGTGCAGGATCTAAAAACTTGCTTAGATTCAAGTTCCAAATTTTTGACAAGAATACTTTGTAAGTGCTGAGTACATCTCATATTGTAACACTTGAGAAGACACATGATGTCAGGTTGCCTTCCCTTAGTGACAAAAGTTTAATCATTGTCAAGGTGCATTTTTCATTTTGCAATTGAAATATAATCTATGGGGTGAGGTCATCTGTGACATTAACATCCAGTTATGATTCTTGTCTGAATCAGTTATTACAATATAGTGATATATATATACACACATATATATATGATATATATGGTGGTGTGTGTGTGTATGTGTGTGTGTATATATATATATATGACTTCCTCATTAGTTTGTGAGCACATACTTGCTTTCTGGCACAGAAAATGCCCAGGCTCATTTTCTACTTTTCCTGACCAAGACCAGAGCTGATAATTTCTTTAAGGAACCCTGGTTCCTTTCCATAGAGAATGGTGCCAATAAACATAATCTGAGTCCAAGAGGTGCTCATTGCCACTGAGGTATCAGTTCTCATGGGTCTAATCAGTGGGAGGGCATAGGGATGGATAGATGTATAGATAGATTATATATATATATATATATGTGTGTAAATCATGGTATATAATATATATAACTCATAATATGGATAAATGGCTTTATTATTCAATATATGTAAATGAGTTTAAAATTCACTGTCCCAACACTGTTACTACCAATAAAATTACTGAGTCAACATTGAGAATAGTTGACAGTTATTTCATTTTTAATAATATTTGTATGTAAGTGATGAATCACTGAATTCTACCCCAGAAACCAATATTGTACTGTATGTTAACTAAAAAAAAAGGATATTTTTCAATAAGATTGTACAGTGGAGTTATTTGTTAAAAAGCCACTTGAAATCCTAATTGAATATGCAGCTACTTTCATTTGTAACAATTTCTTTTCTATTTAACTTTGTTTCATTTCTCTTTTTAATTTATATTCTAAGTATTAAAGAATTCATAAAACAAAATTAGATTAAAAGGGCTCATCTGCACCCCCATCTTGTTTTCACTGCTGCCTTACACGAAATGCAGGAGGACGTCCTCATCGCTGAACACTTCACCTTTGCCACCGCCTGCCTGTGTCCAGATCGGATCCACAGACCTTCCTCGTTCCCCTCAAGCTACCTAATCATGCGGTAAACTTCATAATTTACTGATTCAGCCCTATCTCTGGACATCAGGGTTGCTTCTGATATTTTGTATTTACCAATATTTTGATGCCTCTGATACTTCATAAACTCCTGCATTTAAGTTCCCTCATATTTGTGGTGTACCCTCAGATTAGACTTGTCTCTGTGAATTCCACATGCATGAAACTGTTTCCACAGCCTCATTCACAGTATATTCTCGAGCTAGGGATTATTTTGCCAATGAGATGGGAGAGAAATGATTCTCCCACATAGTTTTAATTTGCGTTTCTCTTCAAATGGTTAAAGTCACACCTGTTCTCACATGAAGAGGGGAACTGAGGACTCTTGTGCTCTTTGAACCTTCTCTTAGTTATTATTAATATTTAACACAATGAACATTTGTTTACCTTTATCAGTATATCTCTTCCAGTCCTTTGAAATTTACTGAGATTTTCTTGTGATTTCAAAACTTGACAATTTGGGTAACTACTCCATGGGCAAAGGGAAGGAACGTGCATTCTGTGTTAGGGTCACAGAAGTCAATAAATCACTTCACCCAATGCTGTGTTTTGATGGATAGAACGTGGCAGAAGAGACAGGTCATTGTCAAGCCTAGCTCAAGAGTCCGCCAGCACAGAGCAAGCTGGGGCGAGCCTGCTGGGCGAGGAAAGGCCTGGGACCCGTCATCCCGTCCACCACACATGGGAGGGAAGCCCTCAGACCCTTCCAGCCTCCACCAGGTTCACCAACTCACCTAGTGTGCCCCAGCGAGCCCAGCCCGGGGAGTCTGAGCCCAGCACAGACTCAGAGCTGGTGAGCACCTGGTCGTTTCCATCAGCACTGGGTTTGGGGTGGTGGTCACACAGCAGGAGCCACATTGCACACCCCTGCCAACCCCTCTGCTCATTATAGCTCTGTGAGAGCTCAGCCCTTCAAATTCCTAGGAATGTCATCAATCAGCAAAGAAAATGAGACTTTAAATGAAATACCGTCTCTTTACAGCCTGACCTCTTCCTTCGCTTCTCCTCCCTAGGTGGATTGTGGAGTTCCGAACCGCCCTTAGCTCCCTCTGAGGTGACTCCACTCCTTCAGGAGCTGGTGTTCAAGGCCGTGCTCGCTACCCTTTGTTCTCTGTTTCATCTGCCCCACATGTAGCAGAAATCTTCAAACATCGGTATTTGCCTCGTACTCACGGCCTCCCCAGCTAAGAACCACCTCCCCCGACTCCTCCACACTCGTTCAATGACCAGGTCATTTCTTCTAAAATAAGGAATGGAGACAACTTGATGCTCGTAAAGTTGCAGGAATTTAAAAACAAAAACTTCCCTCACCCAAGCAGCATGGACTCTCCTCTCCCACCATAAATCAGTCTTTTAAGTTTTCAGGCCAGGTCACTTCTCAGAGGCACAAACATATCGACTTATTTTCTGCTGGAATCTATCTATTTAAAGAAAGTTTGCAGCATGTCTCATTGCTCTGGTGTTCAGGATTTCCAGAACAGGTTTTACTTTGTTTGAGACTACTTAGCTTTGTGTTTAAAAGTTCAAATTTTGGTCTTGAAGTCAGACTGCCTGGATCCAAAGTGCAGGTCTCTGACTTCCCAGCAGCCCAGACTTTGGCAAGTGGTGCGCGTGATCCGTGCTTCAGTATCATTGTCTGTGAGATGAGGAAGCTGTTACTACCCGGCCTGTGCTGTTATACCCATAGACATCTCAAATACGCCAAATCTTTTGTGTCCTAGCCACCCTACAAATGCTATACTTTCCATCAACAATGAAACTCAAGATTATCCCAACAGACACAGCAAGCCTGAAGGAGACCGGCAAAAAAAAGAAAAAAAAAAAAAAGAGAGAGAGAGAGAGAGAAACTGAAGTCTTCCTCCTGCAAATACCTGCACTTTCACATTTCTGAAATCTTTTGCTATAACAGAAAGTGCACTCTCTTTTGTTGCCCATCTTCCAATTCCTCCTAGCCATCCAATATTCTGTTTTACTAAGCTGTTGAAATGAATTCTACCCTGCTCTAATACCCAGAGTCCTTGAGGTGCTAAAGAAAATACTGCATATAAAATGCATGGACAGGCAGAATAGGTTTACATAATGTTAATGTAGACAAATGGCATGTACAAAATTATATCTAGCTGCAATTTAATTAGATTAATTAGACCAATATAATTAGTAGTGCTATATTACCCTAGTTAGACTTAAGTGCTCCTCCCCTACCCAGCCCCCTACACACACGCACACACACACCAGCTCAAAAATGTTTTACAGCCCTAAAACATTATAATAGCACATGGAGTACCAATGCAGTAACACATCAATTTCACCATGAACACACCATTAAGAGTGGGAGTTTGTAGGACACTCAAGAGACACATAAAATGCTACCCTACTAGGGAAAAATTTTGATAATATAGACTGAAAAATATCCTTACTGTCAAAAAAAATGTTTATTTCACATTAATCCCAAGTTTAAGTCTGGCCATGATCACACAAAAATGAATTTAACAAACAGGTTCTGGAGTTAACCTAATGAATAAAACAGACTTAGTGTGGCTTTAGTTAAACCCTACAGAAGTTAAGTTTCAAACACCCATTAAATCACAGATGTGACGGAATTGTTGGGCCGTCCGCTGAACACGTCTCAGATGGCATGGTCCATAAGCCCCGCATAACCTCTAGGAACCAAGGGGGAATTAGGTTCTTAATCAACAGGAGGACGCATAACCAGGCTAATTGGTGTTCTGGGTCAGGGAGAGAGACTGCTGCCCCAGTGTCTATAATTTGTTAAATGAAACACTGCAGCCTCCTTAATTATGACAAATAAAGACTTGCCTTCGTGGTTACACCCAGTGACACTGACAGAGACGAGAAGGCACGTCGGCTGGAGTGGCAGACCCCACCCGATCTATCCCTAATAGCCGACGTGTTCATCCCCAGGGCTTGCATTGGATGATTATGTCTAGAGCAGCACCTGCCTTCCAGCCTGGCCTTTCTGCAGAACCCATCATGGTCACAGAAGCACACAACTGCCCCACGGACATGGAATCTATGGAAAATGACCAAATGTGCCAGGAGTTTCTTGATTTTGGGATTCTAATCGAACACTACAGAACTTCAAAAGAAAAAGAAAACAAGGAAGAGGCCAAGGCGGGGACAGAAAGAGAGATAAAAAGGCTTACAACTTATTTGGATGGGCTGAACTTTAACTTACACCATGCCTGCGCCCGGCCCCTGGGTGGAAAGTCCTGGAGAGAGGCTGGCCTCCCTCACCCCCACCCCAATCACCCTGCCTGCAGCTTCCCCGATTCCCAGGACCCTGGGGCAGCACCTCCTGATTTCTGTGATCTGGGTTGTGCATTGACAAATATTGACATCTATTGCAAAGAGAATGGGAAGAAATCTGGTGTTCTTCTGATTTCTGTTTTCATCTTTCCTTTCTCAAGCATAAATTAAGATATTCTGCTAAATGTTAGCTTCTGTAGCCTAATTATACTGAATACACTGTGGTTAATGGTGTTTACATACTGCAAACTACTTAACATCTTATATATAGTAGGAAAGATGTGTTTAAATATGTTTGCATGGCTTGTACTTGTATATCTCCAAAATAGACTTGAATAATTATCAAGCATTGCCATCACCAGGCTTTTTTGAGTTATAATTAAAATGTATCTTTTTATTATACTTTCAATTTTTGCTCTAGAAAGTGGTGAATTGTAACTGCACATTCAAGATTAAATTAATGTACTCCTTCAAAAAGCAATTCGAGCCATCTTTTACCTATAAATATCGTAATTTGGTGATGGTGTGTAGAAGAGAATTTGTATAAATATTTAAATCAGTGCGTGGGAAATGTTAAACACTTCTAGTAAATGGAATATTGGAACGGTCCATATTCTTTCAGAAATGGTGAAAAAGATATCAATGTATATTCATCTGTCGCTAGCAATCCTAAATTTGAGCTGCCAGAGTCTCTTCCTAACCTTTTTCTACACCCAGAAGAGAAATTACATCCCTGTGAAATTGCATCCCTGACAATCATCTTGCCTTTCCTCCTGATCCATCGGATTTTGTCACTGTAGAACTAGATCTCAAAGGTGCTCAGAAGGAGGTGTGCCTGAGCTAGAATACGGCTTCTAGTTACCGGCTGTAAAGAGCGTAGTAAATATGGGACTTATTGATCATTTCATTCTTGGGAGCCAAATAATCTGAAGTAAGAACAAGGGATTTTCTGTTATAGAAAGGTTAATCTTGGCAGAAGGAGAACTCTTTGGGTTAAGGCACAGAAGCCACGCTAAAATACACCGGAATGGGAGTTCACTGTCAGGGCTTGCAGTGGGAGGTCGAGATGGGAGCCAAGGGTTAAATCTGGTTGAGCATCAGGTACACTTTCAACCAGCGGCTCAAATGCCACCAAAACGCCTGGCAGGTCTGTTCACCTCTGCCATCTATGTTGCTCTTTTTTTTTTTTTTTTTTTTTTTTTTGCAAATGCTTTGACCTGTCTGGTTCCCATGACAGAAAACATAAATGCTGGTAACTGTGAACTCTGTCGAGTTCTGAAAACTCTTTCATCTGCTGCCACACAAGAATGGAAATGACTAACTTCCTTAGCCCTGGTTTTAAAATCCTGGAGAAAGCAGGTGTCCATCCCTGAGCCCACCAAGTGCAGTTGGAGGGGCCAGGGAAGGTAATGTAGGTTCCTAGCAGACCCCAAGGGAATATATGAATGAGAAGGGATAGGTAACCCCCATGTGGAGGCTCTATTTCCAGGATAAAAGTTAGTGTGACATATGATACAAGTGGAGTCTCCATCACTTGCTCTAAGAATACTACCTACCGATGACTATCGCAGCCATATCTATTAGTACAGACTTATTTTTTAGACTTGATGGTCTTCAGGACCATCTTGTCATCTGGCCATCTGAGTCATCTTGTCTCTGTCTGGCTGAAGCCTGTAACAGTACCTGGAGGTGAGGAAGGAAGAAAGGAAGGAAAGGTGTATGTGTTGAGGGGGGATTATTATGTTCTCCAGAGAAATGCAATAGAATGTACATATCCGATAATTACAGATAGACCAATAGATATTGAGATTTGTTATAGGGATACATAGACAGATGTCAAGATTCATTGTAGGGATTTATTATAGGGAATGGACTGTCATGATTGTGGAGACTGAGAAGTCCCATGACCTGCCCTCTGCAAGCTGGGAACTTAGCAGAGTCAGTGGTGTAAATTCAAGTCTGAATCTGAAGCTCTGAGAACAGTTGATGTAAGTTCCAGGCCAAAGGCAGAAGACTGAGGTTCGAGCTCACAGCCAGGCAGCATGGATACCCCCTTCTTCCCCTTGTCGTCCTGTTCGGGCCCTCAGGTGATCGGAAGAGGCCCATCCACACGGGAGGGCAAAGCACTTTTTGAGTCCACTGATTCAAAGGCTAATCTTCCGGAGACACGTGAACACAGGCACACCCCAAAGTTAGGTTTAACAAAAAATCTGGGCAGCCTGTAACCCAGGCAGCCTAATGCATAAAATTAATCATCACAGGAGGAAATGGACTTCTGACCTATGTGTAAAGAGGCCTGGAAACTCCTGGAGTCCGGGATACCCTTCATGCGTTCGTGAGCTACCTGTCTACTGGCATGACTCCCACCATTATTGTATTGTATTGTAAAGTGGTTAGAAGGCAGAAAACCCTTGCAGACCTGAACATCAGGACCTCTGGAGTCAGGCACACTGGTTCAAACCCCTCCTCTGCCACTGACCAGCCACGTGACCTTCTGGTAATCACTGAAGCCCCCTTATCCACATACACAATAGGGCCTTTCTCTTAAGGTCATTGGATCTAGTCACTTGCAAAGCAACTAGAACGGTACTGAGCCACAAGAAATCACTCTATTTTTAGTCATCATTATTGTTATTTTTCTAGTTCAGTATTTTCTGTTAAATTTTAGTTTTAATAACATTGGGAGCAATTACTTACACAGATGTGGTTTCCACATCCTTTTTTTGGAGAGCAGAACGGGCTTTGAAAAGGAGCACCCAGATGGAAGTCACACCCACTGTTTCCTAAACTAGGAAATAAAGTTCAGACAAAACGATATCATCAGAACATACCAAAATAGGGATGTAGAGCCAAAATTGACCACTTGGGCAGGTAGTGCTCTGCACTGGAAGGGAATACATTGAGGGACCAAGACCAAAAGCTTAATGTTGACTGCGAGCTCTGAAGGCTCCCTCTCTCCACCAGCAGTTTCCTAACCTTTTCACGCTGGTCTCAGAATAGCGGCAAGGAGATCAAATTGTTGGAGATTAAAGAAATCACCTTCTGTGCATAATGAAGTCACAGCATGGGTCTGCTTCATAATAGATGGTCAATAAATACCAAGGATAATAATTGCACTCAGTTTTCTGAAGTCTTCACATGACCCTGGTCTTAGTGGAATTAGAGGAGAGGAAAATGATTACTGACCTCAGAGAAGAAAATCACGAGTCAGTCATTAATGCTCTCAGACCAAGGTTCGAAAGAGGCAGAGTGCCATTGGGGAAAATAGCAGATAGTCTTCTGGCTCTAACCAGGACAAAGCGCGTACCCCAGCTCCAGGATTTCCAATCGGATGACCAGAAATTGACATCCACCTGCTAGTGTGGCTTGGTGTGCGTGCACTCATTCATCACTGAACAACTCTCTGGTTATTGCGTGTCCACCACGTGCCCAGCCCTAGAGATCAGTAGTCAATAAACAGACCAAAATACCTGCTTTTATTGAACTTACATTCTGATTCATTAAGTTCTTTTTTTAAAAGATTTTATCTATTTGTTTGTTTGTTTGTTTGAGAAAGAGGGAGAGAAAGAGAACATGCTCATGAGTGGGAGGAGGGGCAAAGGCAGAGGAAGAGAGAGAGTCCTAAGATTCCACCCTGAGCACAGCCCCCAACACAGGGCTAGATCACGTGACCCTGCGATCACGACCTGAGCTGGAACGAAGAGTTGGATGCTTAACCGGCTGAGCCACCCAGGTGCACGTTAGTTCCTTATCTTCGGTCTCAAAGGGAAAAATATTATTTCTTTCCTCATCTGGTTGTTACAATAGTTAAACAAGGTAATGCGTGTAAAACACTTCCCATCCTGTCTCTCATTCTTAATCACTTAAGAAGTAGCAGAAGTTAATATTATCAGGATGGTTGTCATTATTTAGCAACAGGTCAGGAACCCACAGAAACTATTCACCAGCTGTCTCCTGTCCTTGCCTAATGGCACTGAGCCTTGCATCATGTTCCTTCAGCAATACGGCAGAGGAAGATTAAATAGGGCTCTAATAGGAACAATGAGACACAGAAACAGTCCAGTATGACCGACATGTCTGTCCTATTCATCAGCATAGTGAGTTGTCTAATCTCACGTTCCAAGATAAAGATAAATATGAATCTGGAAACTCTTCTAGACACAAATGTGTGCCATAGACCAGAAATGACATCAACCACCAAATTAATGTGTGTGAACTTGACATGAAATCATAATTAACAATGTTTATAGCCTTAATTTCAACATGGTGATGTGAAATTAGAACATTATGATCTGAAGTCAGAAACTAAGAAAATGTTAGTGTGTGTTTTTTGACAATGCTATTTAAGGTCTCGTAGATTCTCTAAAGCGCATACCATCAAACACCATTTCACAGAAATGTATTTCATTTTGTTTTGTTTCCATCATTTTAAAATTGACTTTTAAGATATTGTTAAAAAGTGATGTTCAAGATGGTCTTTTTTTTTTAAGGAAAGTTAAATGAATTTCAGATTTTCAAGGCACATATTGAGGTTATGAGTTGAGAATGAGCCTGGCATTGAGAGAACATTCTCCATTTTAATTTATTCAAACAGGATTGCTGAACCTTTAATAAACCACACAGAAATTAGTCTGACCATTCCAATGACGGCAACAAATGTCATTAACAAATGGGAAACAGCCAACTATCTAAAAAGTAAGTGCATGGAAATCCAGTCCCCAGAGAAAGCAGGGCAGGGGAGTAGTCACGTTCCCGACTTTGGGTTCTCATGACCAGGCAACCAGAGACAGCGAAGAAATTCTTTTTTGCTCAAGATATTAACCAGGAAGAAAAAATTACCTGAAGGCTTGAGGTTCTGATCATACGCAAGATTCTGGGCTTCTGAAAAATTTCACTAGGCATGGGTGGGGCAGAAAGAGTAGCTTTCGGGACGGGACACAGTGGGATGAAGGATGATCTGGACAAAGAGCTTCAGTCCCGCAGAGATGCGCCCTTGCTGCCGGTGGCCACGCGGGTGTGTTTGACTTATGGGAACTAATGTTTCCAGCCGTGGATACCCAGGCACTTGGATATTCTTCATCATAAGCTGCTTTACAATTATAGAACTTAAAGTAAGCTTCTCAAAACTGTTTCCTTGGGGAGAAATCCCCACTTAAAATACCTACAGCTACAAAGAGATGAACCTAATCCAAACATGTAGTATTTTAGAAAGCTTCCCACACCGGTGATGGGAACATCAGACAGAGGGTGGGACCGAGGCCACACCGCATGCCCTTGCTCCTGCCCCAGAGAACAACCCACGAGGAGTCCCACGCAGCTTTCAAGAACCCGGCAAAATGCTGGGGTGTTGCAGATGACGTAGAGCCCCTGTGCAGGCAGGGAGGAGGTAGAAAGTCATTGCCATTTGTGCATTCTGCCTGGAAGGCTTTTCTTCGAGGAAGAAATCACAAAGGAGCCCGACTTCAGGAGGGTTACATTTGACTTCCAATTTGTCACTGAACTTCTGAAGACACTAGAACCAGCTGGTGGTTGGACCCTGGGTATCATCACTGAATGTCCCTCAACCAGCAGAAAGATTCGGAAAGGAGGAGAAATATTTCCAAGTTACCTTCCCACGGAGTCAGCTTCTGCTTGTGGGACCTGCCTCTGGGGCTGGGTGGGGGCCGGGGGAGAGACGAGGATCAGAAGGGAGGGAGGCTCCTGAAAGAGAATGAAGCCTGGAACAGGGGGGCTCTGGGCTCCATGGCCCTCCCCCGTGAAGTAGTCTGCTGACTTTTATAACAAGACAGCTCTCATTCTGCCATTGTCCAGCCCTCCTATGGCCAAGTGTCCTATCTGAAAGTACCTCTCTGGCCCATCCAAGTTTTCCATCCAACCATGTGGCTCTGTGTCCTGGCCGGTTGGGGGTCTTCGTGCCAGTTCTGGGAACCTGGGGAGGTGCTGAGGAACCTCTCGAAAGGTCAGAGGATGTTCATGGCTGGGGCCTATGTTCCATGCCATGAGAAGCACTCGTGGTTTGAAATGGGTGAAAAGGTCCTTGCTGGTGGGGACACTGTGAGCAGTATCTTGATAAGGGAGACTGTGACACATCAGGCCCAAGGAAGTACTCACTGTGTTCAGACTTTTGCTGCTCTGTGGACTTGAAAACGACTTGTTGAATGATGCTCACTTCATGGCACTTCCTTAGCACTCGTCTTTCAAGTTATTAAATGTGTTAAAACCTCCCTTCTCTTACCTCAACACAAATTCTCCACAGTGCAGCCCATTTGCTTTATTCAAGGATGCCCACCTTGTTTCTACCCTCCCCCCCTCCCTTTGTGTCTTTATAAAATCTCCCAGTGGCTCTGGGTCATCCCTCCCTCCAGAATTCCACTGACTGATTCTTCTGCTCAAAGTCTGCCGTGAGTAGTTCAGTCTTCAAACTTTAGGGTACTCAGGCATTATCCAGAGATCACATAAAGATGCAAAGCTCTGGGCTCTGGGGTAGGGTCTAGAAGCTCCTCTTGTGCCCAGGTGACAAGGTAATTCTGATGTAGCCCGCAAACGGTGGGAAGATGACTCCCCATGGCAGCCACAGCTCCTCTCCATGATCAAACTGTTGTAAGCTAAATGTGTAGTAGTTGACGCATTAAACAAATGGTCAATTTAACCTGAACTCCCAAGGGGCAGATTTCCAGTGATCCCTCGGAAGTTTTCAGACTTTCTTTTACCTGCATCCTCGGGTGGTCAGGAGTCCCACCTAAATGAGACATCCATGCCCAGACACAGCCTTGACCTGGTCCTTAACGGCACCGAGTGGGTCACTCCCCACGGTGGCTCACGTCTCCACTCTTAGAGAACCAGTCACCAGGAATTCTGTGGTCCACATGCGTGGAGGGAGTCAGAGACATGCAGTTAGACACATTTCTCATACTGGTCTCATTTTATTCATACTGGCAACTGGAAAATGTCTTTAAACCTGGTCTTCAATGTATTCATCAAGTTTTAGTACAGCTTTTTTTATAGACGTGTGAAGGAAACTTAAGTTTAGAGAAAAATAAGGATTGTTGTTGTTGTTTTATTTTATTTTGCAGTACATCTTCCCCAAAGGAAATTTAACTGTTGTGGGAAAAATGTCAGCAGAAAGATGGGATTCTTTTTTTGTTTTTGTTTTTGTTTTTTTAACATACACAAATATATGAAGCTTTCTTACAGAATGCTTCTCTCCTGGTTTTCCAGGTGTTGAAGACTCACTATAATAGTTAATTAATAGTAAAAATAACTCACATTAACAATGCTTGATTGAAACCCAGGCACCAGCAGAGCATTGGAAATTGGTTGAGCTCCATTCCACAGTAACATCCATGGCTTGGCACTCCATGAAAAGCACCCTATTCAACACAGTTTTGGATTATATTTTTGACAGAATTGGATCGTTGCTGGGCAGACCAGGGAGACCCCCAGGCCCCAAGGCCTCCACCCCACCCGTCCCAAGGACACGGGCCATGAGGCTCTCTCTCGGTCTCTTCGAAAGAAAGAATGGAGGACAGATCAGACAGAGTGTTGAGTGGTGCAAGAAGCAAAGCTTATGAAAGCACAAGTACAAGTGCAAGTACGCTCTCCAGACCTGACAGCAGGCCATTCAAAGGACCGCTGTGCACCCAGGGCTGGGTCTCTATCGTTCATTGATGGTGGTTAACAAGGGGGTAGAACATTTATGACTTGGGGAGGGATTTCTGGGGAGCAGAGTTTGGAGCCTTTTCTGCCTGACTTTTCTGGGTTTCTGGCCTTCTTTGTCTTGGGCCTGTCTGGTTTGATCCGGCTTCTCGTGACTTTGTTTTGGAATGCTGCCAGGACAGGCCTCTAACTAACTGCCACCCCCCCCCCCATAGCTGGCCATGACTCCCCTTTGCTGGACTCCAGGCATCCTGTTAAAAACTAACTACCTGCCTACTCTAACAGAATCAACAACCTCCAGGATCCCCCAGAGCAAATCAGAAATATCTGCTCTCCTGGGGGCGAGTGCGGTGACCCCCTTACTCACCTGGAGTTGTCCGCTGGAGCTCAGGTTAAATAAATAAATAGAGCGCGGTTCCACCCAAGTGTTCACACAAACAGGAGAGAGAATTTGGAACAGAGATTTAAAATAGAGTCGGTGGAGTCGATTCCTTTCCACCCACGGAGAGTTTCAGAATCCTCTCAAAAACTATTGAAAGGAGGGCCGGAGAGGTTGCTTTTTGTATTGCCGCAATTTCCAGAAAACATTAACTTCCTACAGCACGGATTCCAGCTTTTGGTATCTTTTGACAATCTCAATAGGGGTAAAGATCAAGGATTTCCCTACTGGCAAATTGCAAGTGCAGCTCTAAGCGTTTTCCTTCTGAAGAGCTGGGGGAAGCAGCACACTGAAATATCTTCCTACAGCAAACATGGATAACCTCGCTGAAGACCCAGCTAATTTGAGTTTGTGAGAATTACTGAACTACTTTTCTGGGTATTACTTCTGAAATAACCCTCCTCTCCTCACCCCCATTTCATGCATATATTTATATGTACCTTTTTCTTTTTCTTCCTTTCTTTCTTCTTTCTTTCTTTCTTTCTCCCTTCCTTCCTTCCTTCCTTTCTCTCTATCTTTTTCATTCTGTTTGTGCTGCAGCTTCAAATACACATCTTGTTTACTTTCCAATTTGCAGCTATCTCAAGACTGTGAGCCTGTTTAGGAAAAAAAAATTTTTTTTTTAATTTGGAAAGCATCTTGTTCTGTAGTATTTCAAATTTAGAATTCCATTTAGCTGCAAAATGAAAACAAAGAGATAAAGCGCAGTCCTGTGTGTTTCGAGTCCCGGTGCATCTCAGCCACATTGCATAGGTTATTTTGATTTAGTTTTAACAAAATACCACATTAAATCACTCTAATGAGCTGTTTCTGTTCCCCTCTCAGCACAAGGTCATTAGGTACAAGACAGCATCTTTCCGCACTGTTTTCACTATTTCATGTCATGGACGTCAAAAAAGACTTGGATGGTTCTCCATGGTGGAGAAGAGGACTCGGCTGTTCCTGGAGGGACGGGTTTGTACCACGGCGGGGAAGCGATCCGTCACGCTCTCCGGGACCGGTCCCAGGCCCTTCAGGCACGTGTCTGGTCCTGGGAGAAAGGTTCCCCAACCCCGCGCTCTCCCTCGCTCAGAAATAAGCTCATCTCACACGTCGCGTTACAGCGGTAACCCATCCGCACGTAGCCTTCCTGGGGATGAAACGAAAAACCTGAAATTAGCATACACGTTTAAAATATCTGTCATTAAGTGAATTGTGCTTTTTTTAGGGTAACAGCTGTCTTTTTAATTAAGGAGAGTTGCAGCTACATCACGCTCAGGAAACACTGCACCGCACATTCCGTTCACCCACGGCAGGCCAGGAGCTCCCTTCCATTCCGCGATGGGATCCAGACAGCAAGGTGAAAGCAACCAGGTATCTGAAGACTGGTTTAGCGTTGCAGTGTGATATGCTAATTATAGAGGAACAGCTCTTGTTCCAGCTTCCAATTAGGGGTCTGAACAACCTCGTCAGTACTTTTCGTGGTTGTTAGCATGTCTAATTATTTACGTCCTGGTGTAATTTCTGTGAAAGCTGGTATTCAGGTGAGTGGTGCCGTGGGTGGACTCCCACTGAACGTGAGATGGACCAAAACAGGCTTGTCGGCAATGCTCTGGGGAGACGGCGCCTGGGTTAATGTTCAGCAAAGCTTTCCAAAGTAGAAGGGTGACTTTGGGGGAAGGAGGGCCAGGTCTTTTATTCAACCATCACGCAGCCCTGGCATCCTGCCAAACGCATTCCTTGAAGGGGACAGAATCCTCCACCATTCCCTCCCAGCACCGGGAAGGGCTGTGTGTCTTCACTGCAAGGATGGTTTTAAACGAGATCTGCAGATCAGGCAGAGGCCCCCTACTCAAATCTAAGCGAAGACAAGAGCTGCCTTTCCAAGTATTTATCAAAATCGAACTCCTTTCTTCTCCATGCCTGAAGAACTAATTCATAAGTTACTGAGAATGAAGCTGACAATGATTTACATTGTTAGTAACTATTTACTGCTGGTTGATAGGTCTTCACAGAAGCATTACACACACACACACACACACACATACACTTACTATGCAAATATTTTTATATTTTGTGGCTACTCTCTTAACCAAATAACATTTGTGTGCGCTAGGGTGTTGGCAAACAAGAGATACATTTGACATCCATGTCACATCTTAAAGACATTTCCACCAAAATCGAGATAAGACTCTGCCAAATGCGTCTGCATGGAGAGATTTAGTGGCCCCCAAGGTTTTTAGTACTTGCATAGAAATGGGTTTGCGGATGAAGTTATTTTAACACAAGTGGCCATATCCGTCTGAGGTTCAACAGAGGCATGAATGAAGATCGAGTCCAACAGCAAAGTCGGAAGAAGTCGGGGTCCCTCACACTTCGCTTTGTTTGCCACGTGATCCTCTGACAAGCAGGAAAGTCGCTAGCTCTCTGATGTTATGCATGAGAAACTGGCAGCACAGGAAACGCTTAAGGTTGTACAAAGCCTGTGGTCGTAGGAATAGTGAACATGTTAATTACGAGAAGTAGGTAAAGGAAGAAGGCACGAACAGGAGTCAACTACGGACCCACGTGGGTGACAGGGTACCAGGGAGCCAGCTCAGGGGTGTTTTTCAAGAACCTGCGAACCAAGTTTCTTTCCAAGGACTCAACTACACAACGGGCACAGAGAAATCAGAGCCTAATACACACAACCCCATCAATGAGATAGACTGCCCTGATGGTCTACAAGAATTACTAGCACTCTTAGTAAATACACTGCCAAGGGAGAGGCAGAAGACTTTTGGCGTGATAAGAAGTAGGTCCAAAATGGAAGCACAGGAAAGAGCAGTTACACAGGTGAGGTTTTGCAGAAATCATGCAGTGATCTTGGGACTGGGTCACCTGTCCCCTGGACTGAGCGCCCACTCTGCTGAACAGGTGAATGGTATTATATAGCCAAGTGCTGGAATAATGAAACCTTGTTCTGACTGCCCATTCCCCAGGCTCTCTTCTGATTGTCTGACTTCCCAAGCAGTCTGCCTGTGGGGACAGAATGTGTCGGTCAGGACCAAGCGAACATCTGGTCTACCTGACAGTTATATTACTCACTGTAAATTAATGAACTGGCACTCTGGTTTCCTATGTCAGTCTCCTGTGAGATGTGTTAACGTGAGTCAGCTTCTCGAACTGTGGGACCCTGAAAAATCAGTGCATACACATTGCACGGCCTGACCGGAGCCACGCTGGAGGACCACTCTGGAAAGTTTCTGAAGGTCTCAGTTAAATTAAAATGTCATCCCCAAAGATTAACACCTAAATAATCATTTCTTCAATCAAAAATTGACTCTAAATTTTTGATGCAGTGTGATGTAATCCAGAGACACCGGATCAGCAGTGGGGCTAAGTGAGAGACCTGGCAGCAATTAATGGTTGACACCCTGGACAAGGGGACAGGACAAGTGACCACTCAGACCCCAGGGACCTGCTGTGTCAAGGCAGGATGTGACTGGAGCATTTTTAATAATGAGAGATAATCCTGTAAATCTTGAGGGATTAAGAATCCATGTAAGGGAGACCTCTTGAAAGGACTTCTGAAATAGCTATAGAGCTCGTCCCCAATTGACATTTTCTTATACGATAACAGTGACAGTGTGACAATAATGCCCCTAGAAGAACGACACAGACCTCAGACTGCTTCTCTCTGATGAAGCCTCTGTTTCCATAAGAAAACCAGAGAGGAAAGAAAGGAGAACGCAGAGCAGTGCTGTGTGTAGTCCTAGACAGGCCCTCGACAGGATTCCCCTGTAGGTCATCACAACCCGCAGTCCAAATCACATGTGCACATACAACACCAAATCATGTGCAAAGCGCAGACCGAAAATCGAACCAGAGCAGACTTTTCCGGCTTCTAATGATTTTTTGATTCAGAGTGGATTTGCGGCCGGGCGGTTGGGATGCCGCAGGGCGGGGTGACCTCCCCAGGCGGCCAGATTCCAGTGCAGCGTGATGCAAAAGGCGGGCCCTGGAATTGTGCAACATGGTGGCCCTGGGCCAAAGACTGGTCAGGGCAGCCCCTTCCCCACAAACGTCTGCTTGAATTACAGAGTGAGCCCCACGGCGCAGAAATAAAGGAAACCGCGCAGCCTCCCATTCCCAGGCTCCGCTTTCCATTTGCACGCCCGTTACCTTCCCTGGATTGAGTCGTTCCCATGCTGACAAATCTCAGAAAAACTGCAAATGTGGTTCTCTTTGACTGCTGGGTGGAGAGACCCCTGGTTAGTCACAAGGTCCGAATCGCATACATCGTCTTCATCCAGAGGAACTCGGGGGAGTGATGACTGCCCTGTGTCTCAAGGAAGTGTGGGGCGTTAGTGCGCTGGCCGCATCCCCACATCGTTCAGACACTTGTCTGTCGGGGAGAGCAGAGCCAAAGTAAATCACATGGCAGATAATAGCACAGTAGGGACAGTGCCTGGGGGAGGAGAGAATAATACCTGAGCCACTTCATGTGCTATTTTCAGGAATAGAATATTTGGAAATTTCAAAGACATTTGATAATTCTAAACAGCTCGTTAAATTACCCTGCTCAGTCCAAAAAAGAAAGAGGTTCCAAATCTGCATTCATGTTGCTGAGGGGGAAAAGCATTAGGAATAACTCCTGCACGGATTTTTGGCGAGCATCACGGCACTTTTTTCTAAAGACATTCCCTCTATCGCCTGCTGCTTGCTGCTTCATAACACTTGACAAATTCACAGTTCTTAAAAGCCCCCATAAATGTTTTGTAAATTGCTCCATTTTATCAGGGAGTTCTCAGAGCCTTGTCCCTGATCTTCACCATGTTTTCATTCCCCACTCCCTGTTTATCTTTATTTTTATGCATTTTCCAACATAAAAAGGCTGTCATTATTAGTACCAGCGCTCTCATTATTATTATCATGACGTTAGCCACGGAAAAGATTTACCGTCTGCAAGCTGGAAATTCTCACCGTCTTAAGAGTCTCACCACTCCTGACAAATTAAAAGAAAAAAAAAAAGGCCATCTCAAGGGAGAAAAAAGATAAAAGGCATCTTAAATTGTTATGCGGTGTCAGGAAAGAGACGTGTGCCCATCTCCAGTTCGTAGGGGGATTTTTAAGCGAACTGAGAGCCGGAAGAGACTCTGCTGTAGAGACTGGGAGATCCGTCGCGGTTGCGGAGGTGTGGACCCGCAAAGCTGCCTGAAGGAGACAGGAGGGTCGTGATGGAATGTGGCAGACAGGGGAGCCGGGAGAAAGGGCAGAGCAGGGAAGTTAGTGAAATTGCACCGAGACCTGAAATTATAGACCTGTTTGGAATATGAATCCCCACAGGGCTTCTCCGGGGCCAGGCGATTGAAGCTTGTTTGGAATCCTTTCCTGGACAAGTTCTACTAAAAATGAGATTGTGTACTGTAACTATGGGACCATGTGTTCAAGCATTTGGTCAGCACTCGGGCACCTGATTCATTCCCGATAGCACAGTCCCCTGGATATTAGACCGGGAGCGCAGGGAACAGCCGGCACATGTTTCCATCACTCAGAATCGCTACCTTTTTAAACACACGCGTGTAAATGAAATACGGGCCGCGGCCAAGCCGAGGCCGGGCCGGGCACCCAGCTGCGGCTGCTGCCCGAGGGGGAGGGCTAGCGGGGCGCGTCCGTGCCTCCCGCCCCGCGCTCCTAGCAGAGCCCCATCCCCAGGAGAAGCCGGGTCAGCCCCAGAGCATCCGCATTGAAAGAAAAAGAAATCCGACTAGAAACCAATTTTCCTTGAACAGCTGTTGGCGGATGTTTAATTTCTGCCCTGGAAGGCCCGCGTGACCGAGGCTGCCTAATCACGGGGGCGGGCGGAGACGGCCCCCCTTCCCCGACCGTGCAGCTCGCAGTCCCGGCAATCACTGAAATATTTCACGGTACTTCGGAGACACCTAGACTTTTAGGGGGTTCGTGGAGAGGGTCAGAAGATGTTCTTCCCCGGAGGACACAGAGCGCGGCCCCCGGCTTCCGGCCAATCCGCTCCTCTCGGCGCCGCCCAGGGAAATCTTGGAGCCGCTCTCCGAACCCCTCATTCATTTCCAGGATGGCCCCGTCTGACGTTCGCGGCGTCAGCCTTAAATCACAGCCTGAGAGGGAGCGAAACCCTCGCGCCCGGGGTGGGAGAGGTTCCCGGGCCCGGACGACCGGAGCGAGCCGCCAGGGCCTCCAGCCGCGGGAGGCAGTGACCGCAGCCGGGCCGGGCGCCGCGGGCAGCGCGGGCAGCGCGGGCAGCGCGGGCGTGAGCGAGGGACCGGGCGCGCCGGCACCCAAGGCTCCCGAAGGCTGCGAACGGCCACAGTCCCTTCCTCCCGCACCCAGTTGCGCCTTCAGTTAGTGGAAGGACCGAGGTGGAGCGGACGTCAGGTCGGAGGCCCCGCCTGTCCCCGCTCTGGGAGAAGCGAAGGAGGCCCGGGGTGGGGGCGCCTCGCGATCCCGAGACCCGGTAAAGGGAGCGTTCAGCACGGGCCGGGGCGGGGCGCGGAGTCCCGGGCTGAGCGGGCAAGGACTTGGGATGGTTCTGGAGAATCGGATGTGGCAAAGGAAACTAAAAGGAGGATCTGGAAGGTGGGACGAATGGAAACTGAAGTCATACCTCAGACACTTCTCAGATGGCCTCCGTATGGACCTTGGGCTCCCGACACACAGGACCGTCACATCCCGCAAGAGAGCACCTGTGCGCATGCGCGTGGATTCCCGGTGGGGAGGACTTCCCGGTGGGGAGGCCTTCCCCGTGCCGGTGGTTTCCTCTGGTAGCAGCTGTTCCTCCTCAAAACCCTGGGACCCCTGCCCTCTGGCTGTCAGAAAGCCCTCCCAGCAGAGGCGGCATCAGAGTGGACGCCCAGCGACGGTCACAAGGCGCCTGCTGTCACTGGACTCCGTTCATATCCTGTGTAAGTCCCCTGGACTCCACAAAGTGATTACCAGGTTCTAAAGGCAGCAGTTTACATCTGGAAAGCACGGGGATCAGCTAAAACCCAAATGTGCTTTCAGAGAAAAGACACTGATGAACTTGTTTGGAAACAGACTAATTTCCTGATTCATCCTGGGAGGGTGGGTTTTCCCACAGCAAGGGACTGGGGGACACTTCCCTTCTGAGGGGGGCTGTCAGCCTCTGCAGCCCAAGGAGGCCCAGGCGGAAGGACAGACCTGTTCTGAGACGCGATTACCACCTGCAGGGGGCCGAACGGTGGCTTCTGATGAGACGCGCTGTGTCCTAACGCCCAGAACCTGTGAGTGCGGAAGAGCGCCCTTGTTTGGATAAAGGAGTTACTTCCCAATCTCTCCGCCCCTGAGCCCCCTGGAAACCACTAATCTATTAAACTACCGCTAATCTGCATGGATTTACCCCTTCTGTATATTTCATATGAATGGAATTATACTATATGTAACTTTTTGTTTCCAGCTTCTTTTACTTGAAACAATGTTTCAAGGTTCACCCGTCGTCGCAAGTGTTGGCCCTTCATTCCTTTCTAGGGCTGAGTAATACTCCACGGTCTAAGTAGGGCACGTTTTGTCCGGCTGTCATCTGTTGTTGAAGGATACTTAGGTCATTGTTCCCACTTTGGGGCGCTTGTGCTATGTCTGGAATACTGTCCCCCTGGACACGGATGTTTGTTCACCTGTTTGAGTCCCCATTTCCACTCTCTGGTGTGTATGCCTGTGGGTGGATTCGCCAGATCAGGGGGGAACTCTGTGTTCTACTTGCTGAGGGAGGGGCTGGCAGGGGGATCCAACCGTGGCTTCTCCATTTTTCATTCCCACCAGCAATGGATAAGACAGGAATATTCTCCATGGAAAAGCTGCCCTCCCCCTGATGACAAGCTCCCAGCCTCCTTAGCAGGTCCAAGTGCACACTCTTCCTTCCACATCCCCAGCAAGGACTGACCACCCACTGCGGTAAGTCGACCCCCGGCTCCATTCAGCCCCCGCAGCCTGTGGCAGTGTCAGGGTCTGCTTCAGGAGAAGGTGGGATGAGGATCAGCCTTGACAGCTATGAAAGGCACATAGAAGAGAGGAGAAATCGTCCACGTCAGAAAATCTAACATGGGTTAGCTATGTTCGAAAGTAAGTGCCTAGATCATCTGGCTACAGGGAAGGGAGCGTGGGAGCAGAAATCAGCGAGGTCATAAAACCTGTGCACCCCAGACGCCGGCTCCCTCCAGCATTTAATTTCTCTTTATCATAAATAACAATAATCAGGCACAGTGCCTAACGCTGATTTAGCCCAGCCTTTCCCGCTGGTTCTGCGGCACCGCTGGGAACACAGAAGCGCTGTTTCCACATCCCGTGAACTGTGATCCGTGGCCACGTTGTCCACCCGTCTGGACCTTCGGGACGCTTCTGCCAGTCACCTCTGACTACAGAAGAACTGGAGTGGCCTCTAGGGTCACAAACAGCAGAAACAAACTCTGTCTACAGTGAAAATAACACAATACATGACCATCAAGGAGTGCAGTTCCTTAATGTTTTCAAACTACTGTATTTAAAAAGAAGTTTTAGGGAATCAAAGACTCATGAAATTACTCTTACCAAGATTCGCTAAATTATTTTTACAAAGATGTAGAAATAGGAGACACTCCACAGCATTAAATGAGGCAGCTCTTCTTACTATTAGACATCAGGGCTTAAAAATTGTCAGAACTCAGTGTTAATTCTGGTATATTAATATGAGTCAATATGTGACCCCTGAATCCTAAGCAAAAAGCTTTGAATATTATCTCACAAGCGAGGGAGAGACTTTGAAAATGCTTACTAAGGGAGTGATATGATGAAAGCTTTAAGTGAAGATTAATTTGGATGCAGAACATAGAATGTGCTAGAAGGAGAGCTGTACCTTTGGGCCTGGTTGTGGGTGGTGAGAGTGGACTTAATGTGAGTGACATTGGTGAGAGAATTTGTATGGCCTGAAGTGATTTACCTGTCAAGAGAGAGAAGAGAATACTATAATAAATTCGTGGCTCTGAACTTGGGCAACGGGCAGAAGGAGCATGCAGCCCAGATTGGGGGGGGGGGGGGAGTGGGGGAAGCACCAGGGCCAGCCGGGAGGGAGAAGGAAGCCGGGACTCAGCCTTTTCTCAGGTTGAATTTTTTAGTGACTCCAAAAGATCTTTGTGAAAAGGTCCAATGAGGAGTTACAGGAAGATTGTCAACTCATCTACTTGGTTATAGTCAGGGATGCGGTGACACATTCCAAACCTCGCTCATGATGGACGCGCAATACAGGCTTTGAGGTGACAGATTGACAGAATCGATGAATTATCTCTGGTGGGAAGACAGGAAGGTAAAGAAGTACGTGGAACATCACAGGTGACAAGTCTCAATGTTCACTGCCCTTCAGAGATCCTCGTCTCGGCTCAGGCTGCACTGGAACCCAGCGACCTCGGGAGGATGAGCGTTAACATCCGTGGTCCACAAACTGGGAGGTATATGTAAGAGCCTCCTTCTTTAAGCACCGTTTAGAAAGGTATTGTTAAAAGGCACAAATGAGCTAAGAATACAGCGTAAAAAAATGTCCAAGTAAAAGTACTTAAAATAGAAAAGCTAAATTCAGACAAGTCCCCAAAAGACTGATTCTTATCTGAAGCTTACATGATCGTCTGAAGGCTTAAATATTCATGTTCTCAGTTTCTCTTCTGATTCCACCTGCTGAGCTGGGGACATTTGGAAATAGCACATGAGTGGAAATGTCCTTGAATGAGAATGAATTCAGACTTGAATGGACAGGTAGGGGAAGATTAAAAATAGTGTTGATTTGTAGGTAGAATTTTAAGATGTTCAAATGAGTTAAAAAGCCACTTAGCTGCTTGAATTCGACCTTTGGGCCACAGAGCAAGTTCCAGTTCCTGCACAAGCTTGTGTCGCAGGCGGCCAGCAGGCTGGGATGCCATAGTGTGCGTGGAAGGCCAGGGTTTCTGTGAAACCGGGCACCCCATGAACACGTGCGCCCGCCACGTGGTGAACCAGGACTCGACTTGCAGCCGTGCGCTCACCGCTGTCGGGCATTCATCTGGGGGCAGGAGAGGAGGTGGAGTGTGGTCAGCATCTTTCTAAAGCTGCCTTCCTGGGACAGAGATAGTGCACTGATAAAAACACAAGTGCAGTATGAAGAGGAGAGAAAATGATAAAGTGTCATTGGTAGCTCTGTGTAGAAACCAGAGAGAAGCTGGAATAAGAGGGATTCGTCAAGTCAGAAACATGGGTCCCAGGCCCTACTTCCTGTCACTATGATTTGGGAGAAGTCGGTCCACCTCTCTGGTCCAAAGATGCTCCCATTTTCTAAAGCCAAATTAGTAAGCCTGCCTACAACACTTCTGTGGCTGTGCTGAGAAATACCTTAATAATGCTGATGTCATCAGCCGTGGGATCTGGGCCATCAGGAATTTTAAAAAAAGAAAGAAAGAAAAGCTCCAAGAAAATGGGATTGCACAGTAAGAAAGGTGTGCTTACTAGAAAATGACTAGTCACTAGTCCCGAGACTCGGACATTAGGGAGCTCTACTTCCTAAGGCCGACTTCCTGCCACCCAACTGATGCCATCCAGCCAGCCGGTCCCCGGCTCCCGGTCATGGCTCAGCGTGGAGACTGGCCTCCAGGTCACATCATTGCTCATGGACAGAAGAAGGCACTGTGTTGGCCTCTGCGCTTCTGCGATTTTCTTTTTACCGAGGGATAAATTACATGCAATTCAGATTCATTGCATTCATTTTGCTGACTTTTGACAAACGTGATACGCCCTTGTGATCCCCTCCACAACAGTTGCCCTAAAAATTTCCCCATACCCCTTGCGGGTCAGTCCCTTCCCCAGCCGGCCCCACAGAGCGGCTGGTACACTGGTTGTCACCATCTGTGCATCCCTAGGAAAGGAGGGACAGCGTGCCCTCTCCTGGCCTGGCGCGCTCACTGGGCTTGAACCAAGGTTTGCCCCGTCGCTGGCTCCCTTGCAGCGCTCCGTTGCTTGTCTCCTCTGCAGTGCCTGCATTTGCCATCGGTTGATGGACATTTGGGTCCGTTCCCATTTGGGGTGATCGTGAGAGAAGCTGTCCAGTGTATCGTGTGCAGGTACACTGGTCCTCGTGTGGACAGGAGTTTGATTTTCTCCTGCATAAATTCCCAGGAATGGGGTCTCACTGGATCATGAGTGTGTGTGGAACTTCACGTGAAACAGTTGCACGCATCGTCAGAATTGCCGCGCCCTATCACGCCGCCAGCCAAGGTCGCCCCACGTCCTCATGAGCACTTGGCGTTCTCCATCTTTTTTACGGTGTGCGTGGTTTTCTTTGTAAATGCTAAAACCTCTGTCCCAGACGCCCCGCCTAAATATGTCCCCCCGTGTCTCACAGGGGAGGGCTGTGTCCTTCCACTCCACAGGACGAGGGAGGGGGGCTTAGCATGACGGCTCCACGTTAATTAAAATGTATGCTAGGGCTCGGAGTGAATTTTAGATCCTACGTGGATAAGTAAACCTAAGCCGATTCTCTTGGGAAGGAACAGGGCCATGGCTCTTGGAGTGAGAGCTGACTTTGTCTTCCAAGATTAAAGAAAAGGCCCTTTTAAGTAAAAAGTATTAGGCATGTGAAATATGTCTATCCTTATGTCCTTAATATATGAAATAAAAATGCATGTATTCAGAATGACTAAATCCAAAGCTATGAGAACTGACTTTCCTCAAATCAGCATTTCTTCACCCAGCCCTGCATTCATTCAATCTGTTGCAGTTATCAAACATCTGCATTATGGAAGGAAGAACTGGCATGTGATCCCCGGGAGACAAGAGCCAGCATCATCTGCATGGCTAAGGTTCCCTCACTTTCTTCATGGAAATAGAAGCACATGGCAGTCTCTTAAAATTATTCCATCAAAGCGCAGTTTCCAACTAGTTGGATTAAGCTACTCAGAAACAGTCCGTTGAAGTATAGCTCCAATCTTCTCATGTCATAAACATGATGCAAAGAACATTATTATCCACTATTATACTCAGATCTCCAAAGTTGGAGAGTCAAACAGAGAGGGTATCTTGGAGAAACATATACCAAGAAGCCAACAATATTCTAGAAGTAATATGTTCAAAGAGCCATTATGTCTGCATTTTTAAACAAGAAGGAAAGAAGAACAAATCCATTCCAGCCACCATCCCAGGAGCTGGAGCCTGGGTGATGCTGTCTCTACCGCAGCTGGACCACGGCCATCCCCCATCCTGTGATGAAGAAACTGAGGAGCCATGACTTCTGGCACTGGGGCCGGTGGCTCCTGGGAGAGCACACTCTGTCTATGTCATCAGGTCTTTCAGGACGTCAGTGAGTCCTGATGATCTGCACATAACCAGGAGCTGGTCTTAACTACGTATCATTCCTTACCTATTGCTCACATAAATCTCAGCGTCTTAAAGGCAGGGAGGCACTGGTGCAGTAACATTGACCGAGGACCTAGCTATTAAGCTGTCGTAGGCTCCAGAATCAGTGAAATGTTTGACAGCACAGGGACGAATGCGTATCAGCAACGCTGCTTTGTCCATGTTTCAAGGGCAGAATTTGAAACCGTGCTTTTGCACCAGGCAGGCTCAGATCGGTAACAGGATACTGTCATAAAGAAGCGCTTGAGCCCACGCCCTGGTGCCCACACCCTGCCCTTCGTTGGTTCACTAAGCTCCCTGCAGGGAAGCATAGCTCGTGAGACAGAAGGTACACAGCTCTGAAATGAAGAGAATAAAAAAATAATAATGAAACTTTTTTTTCCAAAAAAAAAAAAGATCAGATTAACCCTCATGGTCCTGGAGACCTCTAGCCCTTCATTCCCGGTAGAGCTCCATTATTGGGGAAAACTGCATGGTCTCAAACTATAGAAGGTTTTGTTTTTTACTGGAAGTCCAAGCAGTCGGAAAGAAGGGCTCTCACCCCCGCCGGTGTATGATGTGTACACACAGACCCTCACCTCTGTGCACACACACAGCCTGCCATCCTCCTGGACCAAAGGCAGAAAGAAAGAAAGATCCAATGCAGCCACTGTCCTGCCTAAACTCAAGTGAGTCTTTTAAAGGTGTAAAGAATCAGGGCCGCTGCACGTTTCCATGACCGACAGCATAGAATGTCTTCCTTTAAAGTGCTTCTCTTCTCCTCCCAAGCCCACGTTGGACAGCATTGGCTTTCTTCAAGTTTCTGTTTGAAACATGGTGTGGCATAACTAAGTCACCAGAGCATGTATCCGATGGGTCTGGCCGGGGCGCTTCCGTTGGTGACATAGACCGCGTTCCTCCATGTCCCCAGATGTTTTCTGCTCCCGGATCTGGACAAATCACCTTGTAGACAATTAGGAGGTCGAGTTTCTAAATGTCTTCCTGTGGGATGAGCCGAGGCAGGGACCTCGTGCTGGAGACCCACAGGCTGGCATGTCCCTCTCGGCGAGACCCGATGTGGCCCCAAGGTGAGGGGTTTCTGGGCTTCACTGAGAAGTGTCACTTTCTCATCCCCTAATCTTTTGGCAAACAGGCAATCTGACACTTTCATAATGAACCGGTTTTCAAAGCGTTCAAAAGTGTATTGAGAAGATTCTGTCTGAAAAGCTAGCTGAAAATGTGAACAAGCATGTTACGACACTGGTGTCAGGTGGTGGGACATGGGGGTTCATACAGAATAGGGTTTAGGGGTGGGGGCGAGGGACACCTGCCCTCGAGCATCTCTGGATGTGTGCACGGTGTTTAAATATCCCACCATAGCCACCATTCCACTTTGGGTTCAAAACATTCATTGAGCTCCTCCTGAACACCGGGCTTGGCAGCACCAGGGAGAGGATGGAAAGACCAGGAAGACACGGCCCTTGCCTGGGGCCAAAAGGGTAACAAACATGGGTGGGGTGTTTTGAGGCAATAACCTTCCAAATGAATACCCCTGTTGAATCCAACATCTGGACGTACAGCCAACTCAGACCCAGCAGAGAGAGGAGATTCGTGCATTCTAAAGGCCCATTTCCGCAACCTCCTGGTGCCCGGGGAAGAAGGAAGGCACCTGCACCCATCACCTCTTCTTGCTGTCCTCTCTGCTGCAAGAGTGATGCCTGTTGGGAATCCTGTCTTGGAATTTGTCCCCAAAGCATGCAGTTCTGGGCCTTTAGACGTACAAAATTTGCTTGGTCATAATGACCATACACCGTAGAATTCTTATATTCTTAAGGTCATAATTCTTAACACCACAAGAAAAATGAAAATCCTCTCCTTCCCTCTTCCCTCCCTCCCTACTCCCATTTCCTCCCTTTTTCCCTCCCTCCCTCCCTCTTCCCTTCCTTTCTGCTGACCCACACACACATTGCTGAATGCCAGTAGTGTCCTGTCTTGCCTTGGCTGAATCATGTTCAGCTGGGACCCAACCACATGACCCACCAGATGAACAATGCCACCAAGAGACAGTTGCTTGACAAACCATTTGGTGTGATGCCACATCCCTGCCAAGTCCAAAGACATCCTGTCCTGCCTCCTTGTCACATAGCAGTCAGACCCATCGGTCCAAGACTTGTCATGACTTGTTCTACTCCAGCATCCCATGGAAGAAACACCCTACTGAGACGAGCCATATTGAATTCCATTTTCCCAAAACACAAAACCATCCCATTCCTGTGACTTCGCGTCCATTCAAGCACCTCAGGAATTACTTTAGTGACTGTTCAGCCCTTGCCTTACCCAACGGCAGCCAGGAATTCCGGGGGTACCTCGGATTGGGCATGGCAGGGGGGCAGGGGTCAGCCTCCTGCTACAGCCGCTGGGGAGAGTGGGCACAGAAGCCTACTTGACCTCTCCACTTTTCAAATAATGAATATCTTCTGGTTTAAGCAGACATCTTCAGTCTCAAAATAAAGTCAAGTATATCAGTGCTTGTATTTGCTAAAAATATTAGCAAGTTTTACTCTTTCCTGAGTTTTCCTATCCCATTAAACTAGAAAAGCGGTTCTTATAGCAAGTTCTAAAATAGAAACCCAAAGCTACTCTCGTTATGCTTTAAGGGACAGAATGTTGACTCCTGGCTGTTTTGAGCTGGTTTTGAGAGTGGCCTGCATAACTGCCGGAAGCGCTAAGTGGGAGGCCCCGGATGGGGACACCGTGCCCACTCAACCACCCTTCAGGCTGCTGGTCTACACGTGGACAGAGGGTTTCCCAGGGAAGTCAGGGGCAGCCTCCCTTGGCCTGGGTGCCACCAGCCATCCAATGTGGCCTTGCCGCCAAGCACGACCACGCCCCTCCAGCCCCAACCCCAGGGACCCAGCAACTCCGAGGGCCTGTTGCCCTGCCCTGGCTGCCCATAGCTGTTAAGAGTGAATAATGATAGTGGCAGAGAAAACGCCGTGGCGGTTTCCAGGATCTCATGGCTTTGCAGGAGACCAACGCTGACAGGCACTGACCACTTCTGATTTTGCAGCTGGATCCAGGCATTGGACCAGGACGGGCCTGGCCCAAGCCCCTCCACTGGGGCCCAGCATGGCTTCCTGGTGGCCAAGCCCATTTGCGGCAGCAGAGGAAGTCAAAGGAGGAGCTCCCCCTCCCCCTAGCATGGTAGCGAGAGGCCTGAACCAGCCAAAAAATAGGGCACGTTTCATAAAGGGAAGGGAAGCCAAGGGACGCAGGGTCCAGGAGCCGTGGGGTCCCTGGGAGTGGTTGCCCACACGCAGATGCGGGCGCTTCCTTGGAGCTTCTTTTCCTCTGCTGTATTTAGGGCTTTTTAAGGGGGGTCCACAGGGCAATGACCACAGTGTCTGGTCATGGGGGGTCCACAGAGCAGTGACCACACTGTCTGGTCATGGGGGGTCCGCAGAGCAGTGACCACGGTGTCTGGTCATGGGGGGTCCACAGAGCAGTGACCACACTGTCTGGTCATGGGGGGGTCCGCAGAGCAGTGACCACACTGTCTGGTCATGGGGGGTCCGCAGAGCAGTGACCACAGTGTCTGGTCATGGGGGGTCCACAGAGCAGTGACCACAGTGTCTGGTCATGGGGGATCCACAGAGCAGTGACCACAGTGTCTGGTCATGGGGGGTCCACAGAGCAGTGACCACACTGTCTGGTCATGGGGGGTCCACAGAGCAGTGACCACACTGTCTGATCATGGGGGGGCCACAGGGCGATGACCACAGTGTCTGGACATGGGGGGTCCACAGAGCAGTGACCACGGTGTCTGGTCATGGGGGGTCCGCAGAGCAGTGACCACACTGTCTGGTCATGGGGGGTCCGCAGAGCAGTGACCACAGTGTCTGGTCATGGAGGGGCCACAGAGCAATGACCACTCTGTCTGGTCATGCATCCCATGCCGCTGGGGACCCACTTCCCTCCCCGTTTGTCCTGGTTGTCTCACAGGTCTCATTGTCCCCCAAACCCCCAGCAGCGACAACATTTCCTCTGGCTGACCCCACACAGCCCTCCCTGGAGCCAAGCTAAGCACCACAGGAAGAGCTGAGCCAAAAATGAACAAGAGAGGCTGGTGCATCGCTGGTACCGGTGGGGGGGCTCCGAGCAGGCCTGGCTCTGCTGGGTGGTGAGGCTTCGGGGTCCCCTCTGCACTTGAGCCGCGCACAGGAGAAGGGGCAGGACACTAGGGGGGCAGAGAGTGACCTTGGGGGCCATGCTGTGAAGGAGGAAAGGCTGCCGATGCCACGCTCCTGGCCCCAGCCTCGTCCCCACACTTGGCAGCTACTCTTCAGAAAACTCTGGCTAGACAGCTGGGTGTGTCCGGAGGGCTTGACCAAGCTTGTTCAGGAGCCACGGGGTGAAGGAAATAAGCCCTACAGGGCCCTTCCGCTGTGTGCTTCTGGAAGAAGTGAATGTCGTTTCTCGTTTCAGTATTTGTTAAAGGTTGCAGACAAGTATCTCTTGAGATGCAATCCGATTAACACAAACTGAGCCCACTGTACCTCGGTTCAAGGATCCTTGATTCCTTGAAGTGTTTAAACCCTGGAAATGGAAAGGTTCTATTCAGGAACCCCTATCTCGAGTTCACAACGCTAAAACCTAGAGAAACCCTGCATCAATAATCACAAAAGAGCCTTTCCCAAGATGACCAGAGGCTCCTGACGGAGGAGCAGCTCCGAAGTCGCTACGCACGGGCAGTACCTTCTCCTGAATCCACATCAATGCTTCTCTGCCCCAGAGCCATTAAGCCCAACTGTGGGGCATGTAGGATCTAGATCCTATCTAGATCCAAAACAAGGAATTGTTGGAATAAAAAAATAAAAATCAAAGGGAAGGAAAGGTCAACGCATTTTGTTAGAGATGCTCCAAAGCAGACAGCCCCCTGGACATTGACAGGCTCCTCTGAACACTCAGAAGGACAGTTATGAAAGCAACATAGGCTGGCCACTGCCAGCATCACATCTATGGTCTGTGGTCAGCCTATGAAAAAATATCTGTTTTGTTTTGTTTTGTTTTTCAGAAGAATGGACAAGATTTCCTCCAGCAAATTCCTCTTCACAGAAAATCATGTTCTGCTCCATTTTTGTCATGGGGGTGATGCACATATGCTATTTATAGAAATTACAAACTCATTAAATCCCTATTTCCATCATAATCCTGCTTACTCTATTACTGATGACCGGGCTACAAATGTGTTATAATCAACGCAGTAACTCTCGTCAAGGCCACGAGTATCCTTTCCGTCCACTGCCAGCTGGCCTGTAGCAAAGTTCCTAACAAACTCAGAGAATGCAGTAGGCATCCATCACTGCCCTCACCGTCTCCCGTCAGCGTCCTGTTGAGCTTGGCCTGATAATAAGCCGCCCCAGAAGAGGGAAGGAACAGAGGAATCTGGGTTTAAGGGGCATAGAAAAAGAAAGGAGTCACGGTGTTTTCTTGGATTGCATGAGTTTAATTATATTAATGAACTATAAACCTGGTAAATCCACACAGGGCCTGTTTCCTTCATGGCAAGAAAGCCAATATTTCCGTGGAATCTTGACTCCACAATTTTCACCAACTTCCATGCACCCAGCCATCACTGCACTTTCCCCCGAGGCCACAAAGCCCCCACGCTGGCTCCTCCGGACTGCGTGGTCCTCCTGCGCGCCAGACCAGACCGCTGCCCTGCTGTGCCCCTCTGTCCCGTGCCCGGCAGCTTGGTGGTCTCACTTGGTCTGGTGGGCATGAAATATTAGACTTTGATTTTGTGTTCATCCCGTCTCAGCATATTTTCTTCCCCGAGACCCAACTTTCTTAATCGCACTGCTCGATTGTGATTCTGTGAACGGTACCATATACGTGTCTGTCTTCCTCCACTGGATGAATCTGAAGCTTTTCTCCTAAAAACCTCACAAGTTAGTGAAGATGAAGATAGATACAATAAGGATCAGCTAAGGCGGACTGCGGCAGTGACGTTATGGAGGGAAAACAGAATCCTGAGAAATACATTCGAGAAAGAGAAAAACTCAGGAATTTATCATCTAATTTGCTGCCACCATGTCACTTTTATCTCTGGGTCACCCTGTAACCAATCAACATGAATTCAACTCTTCATTCTGGTCCATGACAAAACATAAGGGAACAGTGGCAGAGATGCTCTTGTCAAAAATTCATTAACCCGCCCTTTTCAGGTAAAATAACTTAATCAACTACAGTTTTTCAAAATACTGGAAAGTGTGTATGACAGTTCAGGGTTGTATCAAAGAGTCTGATGTGGGTTATCTCACCTACATTGACAACAACCCTATGAGTGAGGTGTGATCATACTTCTTTCCCACATGGGGAGTCAAGCTCAAACACATCAAATAACGCCTAAGGGCCAGTGCTGGGCTTTGAACTCAAGAATTCTAACTCCGTGATCGAATCTTCAAGTGTGGCACTTTAAAAGCTTACCTCGAGATTTACCTTGGGAAGGATGCAAAGGAATTGAGACTCAAGTTATCTGAGGTGAGAGCATAAGAAACACCCACTTACTTAATGTGATGCCTTCTCGTCCTTTCTGACCTTTACCCCACCCAAATTCCAAAGATCTGAAGCCCCAGGGCTTTCCTAATTGTAAGTGGCCCCATAATTAAAAAGCCTTATGTACATAACTAGACCATGCCCAAACTCTAAATTACCTGCAGGTAGAAAAACCACCTCAGTGCTCTATTCTGTACTTCTCTGCAAGGCTCTGTGGAGAACAAGCAAGTCCAAGAAAAAAACTCCCTGAGAGAGAAAGGCAAGGAACTGGCCATGGGCCAAAGATGGGTCCAAAATCACCACAAGACAGAGCAAATCCATTATGCATCCAAGATAAAAGCAGTCATGAAAGACCCGACACAACAGAAAGGGACCTATAAAGGCAACGCGGTCGAGATGTCAGTCTTTGAAAGGCACTGCTTCTGTGCGAAGAAGGCGTACAAAGCACGGCAAGGCACGCTTTGGGTCGTGGGTGTCAAAGGGAGAATAAAATGGGTAATGTCTGGCTCTGTAAGGATACCTCTGCTGATGAAAATTCTCCTAAAGGAGCAACCATGGTGCATAAGAAAACCGTAGGACAACTCTCCAAACTGACTAATGGACCATGCACATATTTGGAGATAAGAAAGACCACCTGGAATCAGAACATCACCATGAGGCAACCAGCAGAGCAAGGCTCCACCCATTAATGATGTGCAGCCGACGCGCGCTGAAACCTGTGAGTGGAACTTCGATGAGTAACAGGACAATTGCATGGTCTCCAGGTGTCTCCCCATAAGACACTTACTAATCACAAAAGGTAAAAACAGTACATTTAAAGTAACTTTGCTATTAAAAAAAAAGGAAACTTCGCAATAGAGAAAGTGCCTCCACCCACGTGAACCAGGCAGTCAAAGTCCACAGAGAGGAAGTGGGGCTATCGGCATCAGCTTCCAGCAGAATCGGATCGTGAGAAACATCAAACAAACCAAAATCTGCGTTCATCCTATAAATAAATGACTTGCGCTCATTAAAAATATCAAGGTCATGAAAGGTGAGGACAAACTGATGACCACTCCAGGCCAGAAGAGGCAAAGAGCTACGATAACCCATACAACTTTTGGTCCCAGATTATTTTTCTTACAAAGGGCATTATTGGGAAAATTGGTGTTTGAAAAAGAGCTGCACATTAGCTAACTGTATAATACAAATATTAAATTTCTTGATTTTTGTATTTCTACCACGGTTTTGTAAAATATCTTTGCTTTTAGTACATGACCACTGAAGTTTTTAAGGGTAAAAGGGAATAATTTCTTCAATTTATTCTCAAATGGTCCAGAAAAAGAGAGAGAGGATGATAAAGCAAATGTGACAAAATGTTAACATTTGAGGAATCTGGGTAGAGGGTATATAGGCATTTTTGGATCATTCGTACAGCTTTTCTGCAAACCTAAAATGATGTCAAAATAAAAAGTAAAAAAAAAAAAAATTATGAATTAGAACTTGTCGCTTCCATGATAAAACAGTCCAGTCAAGGGGATTTCCCATTGACTTTCCTTTAAAATAAGTTTCCCATGAAGATAAAATCTGTGAGGGGCACCTGGGTGGCTCAGTTGGTTTAGTGACTGCTTTCAGCCCAGGCCATGATCCCAGAGTTCTGGGATCGAGTCCCACATCGGGGGGGGGGGGGGGGGGGGGGTCCCTGCTCAGCGGGGAGTCTGCTTCTCCCTCTGCCCCTCCCCCTTCTCATGCTCTCCCTCTCTCTCTCTCTCTCTCTCTCATTCTCTCTCTTTCTGTCAAATAAACAAATAAAATATTTTTTTAAAAAGATAAAATCTGTGAGACTATTTGAAAAGTATGCACAGAAAACGCTCTAAAGCATACCATTTTTGTATAAAATCACACATACTAAACCTTCATTCCATCGCCATGATGTTTTCGACCAAGCTCCCTGCTGATCCATGTTGGCTCTTTTGCATTTCCACTACTAAAATCTCTTCAGTCAATTTCCCTAACAAACAATAGTTTGAGTTTCGTTTGTTTGGGATTTTTTTTTTTTTTACTATTTTTTGTAATTATTTCCAGTGTTCTTAAAGTCAATTGAATGCTAACCAGTCTTTACTCAGATTGGTAATATCTCTTAATTAAGTACTATCTGTAAACTTCATGAATTTGTTGCTTTATCTCCTTTTATTTGACCATTAATTGAAAGATATATTAAAACTAATCCAGACAGAAAATGCAGAGGGCGGCCAGGAGCTCTCCTTCCTACTGAATGTAAGGTCATTATGGTGGTCCCATGTTACCGTCTCTCTGGGCTTCTGTTCTAATTACTCATGCAAGACCATATGAGTCAATATGGGATGTGCTCCTGTCTTCCATAAGAAAGTATTTCATGCTTCCCCAATGTAGAATCACACCAAATCCCTTAATATCTTTGTTTTATTGTCTGACACAAAACAATATGAAACAAAGTATCCTATTGGTGCCTCACAATTGACTTTTAAACCAAACTTCTCATCAATTCTGTTTTTCTGGAAATGTGATCACAAGTTCTAACTCCACAACATCTGCTCCAACTGTCTAACCTTTCACACATATTTACAAAGTTCCTACCATGGTCAAGACAGCTTGCTTGGTGTGGGAACAGAAAAGAAATGTTTAAAACATTATTTCTATTCTCATGAAACACTCATTGGCTCCATGTGCTCATGTATCTCACATGTGCAGCATTTACCATGCTCCTTTGTAAGAATTTATTTTTGTTCCTGACTTTCCATTGGATAGAGGTCTGCAGATGTGTGTTTTCATCTCTAATTAAAGCAGTCCTTTATCTCTGGCCAGTGACTAACACTGGCATAAATGCTTAGAAAATTTAAGTGAAAACTCGATGAAATAAATGTTCCAAGGTTCTACTTACGTGGATGAAAAGTAAGAGATTGAAACAGGGCTGGGACAAAGAGTCTGTTGGGATGAGCATGGAGAATGAGGAGGTCCCAGACCTGGGACTCTCAGGGCTAATGGTAGGAGGGTTCTGGGTGATCATCTGTTGATGAGGAGCCCCGACCACAAAGGGGGGTCCAGAAGGGGGCACCACCATAACCTGCGGGACTTAGGAGACAGTCTTCAGATGAGGCAAGATATGAGCTACACTGAACCTTAAAGAATTATTTATGGCAAAATTATATTAAAGCACTTCTGAGATACTTTGTTTGGTTTGGTTTTGGGGTTTGGGACTTGGGCTTTTTCACATCAAGCCTTTCTGCACAAAGGGCCCTAGGCATATAGCAAGACATTTGAACCCTAAATTACATGTAAGCCGCAGGTCATAGATGCCCAGCTGTGGGAGGCATGCAGGTGAGGTGGGCCCTATTGTATAGTTTCCAGCCCAGAGAATTTGGGATGAAGAGTGAGGGGAGGCTGATGATCATCATATTTAACTGTCTTCTCATCCTTTGTGGGAAAAAAAGGTGGTATTGCCCAGAAGTTATGTGAATTCATAAGCTAGATTCACCAGAAAATATTTCTCAAGAGCTCACTTCACTCATAGTTTTGGGGATAAAAGACTGAATTTTAATCATTATCAATCAACTCTCATCTGGCCACTCTAGTCTCCACTATGACAAACTCTGAAATCAGTCTCTACTTACATTTGGATAAAAATATAATTAAGTTTCACAATCAATAAACCTCTTTTTCCATTAAGACATTCTAACAACATTTGATTTTAAAAATAAGCAAATCACGCATAGTGATTATAGCTTGTGTTTCATGGGAACTCCTCTGGACTTATGGTTATAATGAACCATATCTATAATACACTTTAAGTATATTAATTTATTTATTTATTCAACAATTATCTGTTAAGTACTCCTTGTGTATAAGATACTCTCTTTGCAACTAGGAATACATAAATTAATAAGAGTGCATAATTGAATTTAAATGTCTCCTATATTCTTATATTTTGGAGGAGGAAAAGAGGGGTACTTATTAGCACTGAATTTTATTAAGTTAAATACTCTTGCTAAACCAGTGTATACTCTAGTGTACATATAGTATGTGACAACATTAAACCGGTAGAGGAAAAACTAGAAAGAAGAGATAGGAAAGTCTAAATCAAAACAATAAAAACAAAGCCAGAAAAGAAAAAAGAAAAAAATCAGGGCAGTAAAAAATTTGAAGTGCAATAGTGGAAATAGATACAAATGTGTCATGACTCAAATGACATAAACGGACTAAACTCCTCCAGGACATAACAATGTGAGACTGGATTACATACTTCCCACTACAATATGTTTAAGAAAGATACACTTAGCATAGGATACTAAAAAGTTGAAAGGAAAAGTATTTAAGATACATGCCAGGAAAATAGCAAAGTTGTTGTAGTTATATTAACATTAGACAAAATAGATCATAAAGCTGAAAAACAATTTCCTAGATATTTCAATTCACTGGGGAGATAAAAATATTTCTAAATTCATATGCCTCTAATAAAATAGCTTTAAAATTTATAAGGCAAATTCTGATGGTGCCACCAGGAGAGATTTACAAATGTGCCATCGTAGTGGCAGTTTTAATATATCTCTCTTAATATATCCATCAGGCAAACAATTTCAAGATATAGATTATCTGAGCAGCAACATTAACACGTTCAAACTAATGAATATGGGTCAAATTTATACCCAATTAAGAGAATTAATATTATTTTCAAAAATGAACCATTTAGAAAAATTAAATATGTATTAGTTTATAAACCTTGGAATATGAACAATTTCCTCAACCTTGACGAAGAGTTTATGGAAAAAATAGGAAGTACCACTTAAAAGAGTGAAAATTAGAAGAATATAAAATCAGATTAGATTATCAGAAGAATTTTCTTTAAATCCAAACTAAGACACGTGTGCCTCCTGACACATTTTCTGTTTCACATTTTTTGGAAGACCCTTGCCTGCACAGTAAGTTCAGAAGAAACTAAAAGTATAAGGAAAGAGAATAGGGGAAGAAAACGTTATTATTCTTAGATGATATTATTGACCATATACAATACTACCAAAATCTATAGATTAATTTTCTGCATTGATAAGTTGATTTATAAAGCTTTCAGTTGAAAAAAATCTACAAAAGTAAACTGCATGCCTATTTATGAGCAAAGTTCCGAATGTGCAGTGTAGAAAGGGATGTCATTATAATGTCAACAAAAATACAAGAATTCCAGAAAAAAAAAAGAAAAACTATTCAAGATTTGATGGAGAAAATTATAAAACTTTATGGAAAGGCTAAAATTAATTACCTAAATAAATAGACATACCATCTTTATAAGAGGGAAAATTGAACACAGGCCATTCTCACTTTCAATGTTTCTCAGATGCAAAAATTTTAGAGACTAAGGTTTAGTTAAAAAACACCCTTCCCTCAACAGTACAGTTCCAAAAATGTCCATTTGCACAGTATATTTTCTGTAACTAAAGAGAGTACAAACTTTGCTCCCAGCTCTTCAGTCTACAAATCACAACATAAATAACAGACGCACGTCATGGTCAGTGACCAATCACATCACTTTTTCCAAAATCTGTTAATGATTAGTCACTGCACATCTGTTATTCAGTTCACATACAGAGAGAAAAGCTTGAAGTTGCGTTGTCTCCTTGGCTTCCAGTAATAAACCCACAGGTCACTTTACAAAAATGGATAATCCGAAGATGAAATTGTCCAACAGAGATGAAAGTATAGTATATTCCTTTTCTATTGCTGGTGTAACAAATTACCACAAATTTAGTGGCTTACAGCAACACTAATTTATTCTCTCACAGTTCTGGAGGTCAGAAGCCTGGAATGAACCTTTGGGGGCCCAAGTTAAGAGATTGCCAGAGATGGTTTTTTCGGGAAGTTCCAGGGGAGAGTCTATCCCGTGCCTCCTGCAGCCTCCACAGGCAGCCACGAGGGGTCTTGGCTCACAACCACATCACTTCCATCTCCGCTTGGGTCTCTCTGCTCCCCGTCTCCCGTGATTCCCTCAGGTCCACCTGGATAATACAGAAGAAGCTGCCCATCTCAGGATCCTTAACTTCCTGTCGTTGGCGGAGGCCCTACGCTACCTAAGACAATGGTCACAAATTCTGGGGAGTGGGACCTGAGCATCTGGCCTGCCATGAAGCCAAGAAACAAAAAGTGCTCACACTAGACATGGAACTGGATGTGGTGAGGAGAGACAGCCGTGGGAGGCTGATGCCATCCCTTTTGGAGAGACTCTAGATAGGCAGCAGGGGAACTTAGGAAAGCAACTTATCCACATACATGAGGAAAGTGCTTTTGACAAAAACAATGAAGAAGTCTCAGATTAAGTGGAGTTACCTCTGAGATATTTCCCAGCAAGACAGGTGTGAAGAATGAACCGCTGGGCACCCACCCAAGCTTAGAAAGGAGCAGGAGAGCCCCTCACAGCCGGAAGCAATGCTCACTCCTTGCCACGGGTTCCCGGGTGGAAGAGAGCCCACACATCCTTCAGTCTTTCACAAAGAAATAAATGCCTGCATTCTCAAGGTCTCTCATGTTTTAGATTACAGCTCACTAAATACACATTACCTTTCTCGTTTTTTAACTTCAAATAGATTTATGACTGACAACAAAAGAAGTGTTAATGCTTTGACAAAAAGTTTTAGAGGTCTCAGAACCCTTGTCATCTCCAAGGTAGCCGCCCGCCATTTCAGTGTTCAGTCGTCCTGTGGCCCCCAAAGCACTGCAGAGTAGGCACTACCCCAAGGGTAAGAGCCACCCTCCCTGCCTTGGGGCCAGTCTTCATAAAAGGCACAGGAAACAAGACCCTCTGATCGGGGCGCAGGGAGAACCGGGGCTCCCGAGCACAACAGACCACACATGTGTGGGAATCTGATCTTGCCTATCTACTTGGGAAGGAGGGATTATTCCAGATGGAAAAAGTAAGCTGACTTGAAAGGCAAACCTTCAACGTTCAGGGTAAAGAAAAGTATAAAAGAAATGATTATAACAGGGAGAGGAAATGATTTTTTCAGGCTCTCCGGGAAAAGATTGTTATATTGGACTTAATTAAAATTAAGAATTTCTGTTCATCCCAAATCACAGGAAGGAAAATGAAAAGACAAGAAGCTACAGGATGGAAGGAGCTCAATGCAGGAGGTAGAACTAGAGAAGTCTTGTTACAGAGAATAAATAAAGAACTTTGCTAAAAGAGAAAAAGAATAGCCACTCGAAAGAAAATGCAACTAAAAGGCATCAGCACAGAGTTCACAAAGAAAGAAAGTAAAAGGACACTAAACACGTGATGTTTTCAACCTTACCAACAATTGGGAAAATGCTTATCGATAACAGTATCTGGAGTGGATTCTAGGAACAGCGGACACAGAGTTAAAAACAAAGAAACGTCCATGTGACACTCACAATCGTGCACATAGGTGAGAACTTTACGGGAAACTGGCTTTAGAAAATGTTGTCATCTGCCCGCTCCAGACGACCCAGTAATCCCACGTGCAGTCACATACCCTAGAGAACATCACCTCCACCCTCAATGCACGCCAGGGGACAAACAGAATAAGACACAGCACTGCTGAAGGCTGGTCGAAAGAATATGTACAAGTTCCATTTATGTAAAGGCCGCAAATAGGCTAAACTACACCATTTCTTGCTTAGGAAGTCATATGCACACACCAGATAAAACTTGAAAAAAAAATAGAAAATCTAACATAAGATTCCATGCGGCCGTCCGCAGGAAGGTGCGTAAGAGGACGGGCATGCAGAGGGGCACACAGTGGGTCCAGCGGTATTGGCCGTGTTCTCTCTCCAAGGTGGAGCAGCGGGCACGTGGAGATGTTTCTTCTATGATATCCATAAGTGTATATAGTAGATTTTACGCATAGCTTATGTGTACATGGATTATATGTGTACTTTCATATATGAACTCTTCAAGCCAAATAAGTTTTAAAACTTGGAATACTTAATTAATCCTCCCACCTGGAAATCTCCCTAAATATAGTATAATAATTACAATAATAATAATTACTATTATATACAATTTGTTATATATAGCATATTATATGCAATATATATACAATTATTGTTATATACTATATATTATATACAATGTATATAATATATTATACAATATAAACTATATATAATATTATTATATACAATTATTATTATTATTATTCATAAAACAAGTCAGTGTTTTGTGGGGAGTGGGAAGCTGTGCCATTGCACATTTTCCTCTCACTCTTTTCTTTGCCTCACTGTGCAAGTACATGATGGAAGTCAGAAACAGGCCTCCTAGCAAACCTAGAATGTTCTAAAGTCCTTCCTATATTTTTCTGCCATTAGCTGATTGCCAGTTACAGAGAGAGAAGACAATTTCAGAGAGACACTGCTGCAAAGGACAGTGGGCTGCTGTTTTTAATCGTCCGCTTGCTTGCTTTTGAAGCCTGCTTGCATGTAAAACTGTGTTGCTCAGTTAATCCCACTGGTGGTGAATCTCACCCACTCAAATTATAAGGTCCTTAATGGAGCCAGCTTGAAGAAACTCCCAAACCAAGTCGGACAATTTACACGAGAGTACAACCAGAATAAAATAAATGCCCATGAGTTCCTGCTGACATAAATCACTGCATAAATAAATGCGTGGGAGGGAAGAACTAGCTGTCTCTTAGAGCAGGCTTCCAATTAATAAATGAGAGAAGCACAAGGCAAATAGAAAATCGCCATTAGGCAGACACCATGTTGCAGGCGCCATGGACGATAAAATGAGTGGGTGAAATTACAATGAGAAAAAGGAAAGCGGCATAATCCCAAACTATCTCCTCATGAGATATTTATCAATGATAAAGAGATGTGATAACTTCACAGTGGAGACACCTGGCAGACAGCCCCTCAACCAGGTGATCCAAATTCACATCATCCGTGATGAGACAATCAACATCCACATCCTCCACAATGCACTGAGAAGGACAGATCATCTCTCTTGAGACCTCCCCAGAACTGCAGAAACTCAGACTCCTCGAGAAACATCCAACAAATCCAAATGGAGGGACATTCTACAAGATAACTGGCCAGTGCTCTTCGAGGGTCAGAGTTGTAAGTCAAAGATGCCCTGAGGACCTCTCACAGACCAGAGGAGAGGACAAGATGGGAGCTCTAAGTGCAAAGTCCAATCCTGGACTAGATCCCAGACTAGAAAATGGAAATTAGTGGGAAAATTGGCAATATTCCTATAAGGGTTGAAGATAGTACTTCATCAGTGCTAATTTCCTGGCTTGAATAATTTTTCATTTTGCTTATGTAAGAAGTTTACATTAAAGAGAACTAAGTGAAGAGTACATGAGAACTCCCACTGGTATTATTGCAACTTTTCTGTAATTCTACAATTATCTTTTTTTTAACGTTTAGCATGACACAGAAATTCTGGAAAAGGCAAAACTACAATGACGGAGAGGCCAGATCATGCATGGCATTTTAAGTCTTGGAAAGAACTTTGGACTTAACCCTGAGGTTGAGGAAGATGCACCAAAAACTGAAAGTAGCCAGAGAATCAGTGACATGTCATGTAAAGTCCATTCTAGATACAGCTTGGAAACTGGACTGGGGAGTGGGGCTAGGGGAGAAAACACAACCAGTCCACACAGGAAAGGAGGGAGGTGACAGGGTGTGAAGGGAATAGTGGAGGGGAAGGGTCTTCAGAGCAGAGCAACGCAGGACCTGCGACTAAGTGGATGAGTGTGGAAGGTAGGCTGGGAGAAGCAGACAAGTCCAAGAAGACATCAAGTTTCTGACTTGAACTGTTGGGTAAATGCTAGACAGGAAAATTGTGGAAGGAGCCAAGTTGGCAGGGAAAGATTAAGAACTGAATCTGGGCTTGTGGAGTGACACAGAGATAATGCATTTTGTGTGTCTTTCTTCCTTGGGTTCACCTGTATAAAAAGACGAAAAAAAATTCCACACTTTGAGTAAGTAACTCCAGTTACTTGAGAATGAGGTTGACAACCACCGGGCAGAAAACTGAGCCCAATGGGTTGCCAGGAACAATCATCTTTGTCTCAGCTCGGGAAGCTGGTGCTGCCTGCTCTCTTACCCTCCCAGGTCACAGCCAAGTTGGGGCAAGGTCCACCTTTGCATTCTTTCTCTTTTAGAATGGAGGACTGTGCTCTACCTAATTTAGAGACCTCTACTGTTGCGTGTCTGTTTTATGACCCAGAAGATGCAGCTGTCTCAACTACATTCCCTGAAGTGTGTCAATCCACTTAGGAAGTGTATAATTGATTTTTCAGTGAAATATGTTCAAAGACTCACTAATTTCAAAACACAGGGTTTTTTACTCACGATGACGTCTTTGACCTTAACTTGTGGGTCAAATGGTTCTTCCAGTCCACAGTTCACTCAGAGACCACTTACAGGTGGGTTTGAAATGCTATCTTGATTGGTCACGTGGGATTATCATGGCTTTACCACGGGACCAGCAGTTGTACCAGGAGGTCAAGGCAGGATGCGACTCGAAAATTATGGTTGGTCCTTTAAGCAAAAACTCGTACACATTTCCTGGTGCTACTAAGTGGGTTTGTATGCATAGTTTTGTTCAAGACTTGGTAAAAAAAAAAAAAAAAGTATATTGCTAAATGCAGCGATTTGACTTACATGTGGAAATTTTACTCAGAATACAGATGCTGAGTCTGGAATGCATTTGAGTAAACACTGTGCGTGGAGACCCATTGACAATGACACTGGGCTCCTCCCTTAGAGCATATCATTCCACTGCCACCTGACGCAGTGGACGCACCTTCTCTGCTCTCCACTCTTACTGCCTCTTCTGTAGCTAACACTCACTGCATACCACAGTCTTCTACTCTTTTATTGTTCCTTCAAGCCTCCATGTTCATAAGCCCTGACTCCCCAGTAGGGCTGAAAATTACAGAATGTAGAGTTAATCAAGCTAAAGGTGGTCACTCGCAGGAAGAAGACCTTTAGCTTCAAATGCCGTGTGCCTTTCCAAATGCTCTACAATGTGAGGCATGAAGCAGTCATAGAATTCACGTGCTCACACAGCCCTTAGGTGTATGATGTCTTGTGCGGTGGTGGAATGGGTTGGAGGATGATGAACCTGGTCTCCGACAGAACAAACCTTCAGCCCCAGTAGAGACAATGCTTCAGACCGTGGTTCCTAGAGTCACAGTGACTTCGCTCATGCAGGCTAGTCACATGGATTCCCTATAACTAGGTTCCCTCATCCCTAAAGCATCGATCATAATGACCCTCCCATCACGAAGGGCCTTAGAAACACCGACGGAAAAAAGTATTTTGAGCATTTAATACATTGCCTGAAAAGTAGGAAATGTTCCCCAAACACTGACTCTTACTGTTCAAATTAGATCATCCAACTACACCAGTGTTCCTCCCACTCTGTCACAGACGCCCATTATTCAAGTGTGCATTTGTCCCAAGGTGTGGTACCTTAGAGGGCTTCTTACTAGACTACTCAGGCCATTGAGAAGATGAGCACTGTGATGTGTTGGTCAATGAACAAGAACCGGACTTTAGACACTAAGGACGTGGGAATGAACAAGGTGTGGAAATGTCTATTTTTATTCCTGCATAGAGAATTTTCGAGTTAAGACCGCCTTAGAACGTGGAGAGGAGGTCCCGAGATGGGCCAAAGACAGCTCCTCGTTTGCTGTCCCTCATGCCCCAGAGAGGAAGGAAAGGCCTTGTTCAACAGCATTGCCACTGCAGCAGAGGGTATACGGGTGGTGGGATGCACACTTGGTGAAGGCCCCAGGCCCTGAGAAGGCAAGGAGGGAGAATCAGGTGGGCTCTGGATGAAGCCCCCACGCCCAGTAACGTGGAACCCCTCAGCAGCATTTCCCACCCCCACGGCTGCTCCAGACAGGCTGCACTGAACAGACTCTGTTAGTGAGGAGCGCCTCGGAGAGCCTGCAGGCAGGTCCGGTGGGCCATGGGTCCTCCAGCGGGGACGGGCGTGCACTGCACCTCTCACTGCATTTACACGGTCCTTTCTCACAGAACACCCATTGCCCTCATGAGGAATACTGAGGAAAACACTCGTGTGTGACAGAGTATTCTGGGAGCAGGGTGTTTCAAACATGGGGAGAAAAACAGATCAAACAAGAGTCTGTTACGTGTGCACGTGTGTGCACACATGTGTCTGCTGGGGCAGGTGCTGTTGCTTTCTGTCCTCACCTGCTCTGCTCGTGTGAACTCCATGCATGTGCTCACTCTTTGGATAAAGCATCTGGACGTGTGCTCTTATTTACTCCAGGCTTGACTGCTCCCCCAGAGCCTTGCACGGTGTCTGACAGACAAGAGTCCCTCTGTGAATGTCTGTGATGGGAAGGGAGTCTTCATATACAAGTGGCAGGAAAACACATAGAGCACACACACAGGGGCACATGGGTCCCTTCATTCTAGAGGGTCCATCAGTGGAAGATGTTATTCAAGAAACTTGCAGAATGAATTGTTGGGAACGGTTAAACCCTCCTTTGACCGACCTTGAAACACTGCTGCAAAGACCTTCACACCGCTGGCGTATGCGGATTTCCATAGCACTTGCTTCTTCAAAACTCATCGGCACCACTCAGAAAAAGTCACGTGTGGCTGCCGCTGAGCACTCGGAGGTATTCTGCTGGTTTGGAAGAACATGTTTTGTGCCTTACCTTTTCACTTTCTAACCTGTCTATGTATCAAATATTTATTTCGGCTGGCAAACACACAGACCACCCCCTTCCTTTGGCTTCCTCCACACACCCCCCTTACAGTTTTATGCTGCTTTTTAATTAAAAGAAAAGTTTAAGATGTAATTCAACATGTCAGGGGGAAAAAAGGAGAAAGGACCCACGCAATGGAAAAAGAAAGTCACATGTTTGCAGATTTTTAATGAAGAGGTTTTTTAAAATATTTTCTTACATACACAAAGTTAATGCTTCGGTAGGTGAGTTGCAAATGCTTTTTTCCGTTCCATAATTATAAGTGAAATGTTCTTTAATGCGCAATAATAATGTTCAAGCTGTGCTATTTTGCAGCTAATAATTATACACAACAGCGTGGGGCATGATAGCTAACAGAAAGTTTTCCTTCTTAATGTATTACCCACATCTCTCCTCTCCCTGCTACCTGCCTTATTTGCAGTGACTATGCTTTTTAATCCACTCTTTATTCTAGGAATAGAAGCTCTAGTTAGTTACTTTCTTAAGGAAAGCATGTGAGGCAAGACTGCTGACTGGTTAAAATCGCTCCCATACAAAGCAAAGTCTATAATAGGCTTGCTTTTTTTTTAAAAAGAGAAATACACACTCAAACTACAGTTAAGCTTCAAATGTGCTTGCCTGAGTCTTCAGTATTAAAAGGTCAGAAGTTTGCTATACGGTTCAACACAGTGTTACTGAAACAACTAGAAGTTTGGCCATAGAAGTGGAGGTCATCAAGGTCTGGCACCAGATATCCATTTCTGCACAGATGGAGAAATAAATTTATCATTGAACAGCCACATTTGTTATTGTGGACATGCACCATTTCCAAGATATCTTGAGGTTAGCCAGCTGTGCGTCCGAGGCAGCTTCTCCATTAGCTACCCAGCCACAATGTTTCCTTGCAATTGCTGAATATATTATGTGATTTTCTTTGAAAAAAGAAAGGAAGAAAGAAGATGCCACATGTATTAAGAAAAGCCATACCCCATAAACCAAGATTGGGTTAGAGACATTTGAGGAAACCAACTTACCTCAAACTGAGTGGTCTGAATAGTTAAGATGAATTAACTTCCACATAAATCTGAAGAACCATAAAGGAATGCAGCCCGGACACAGCAACGGATTCAGCAGAAACGAGCATTCCTGACTTTCAGTATACCTAATGCTCATTTGGACAGTTGCCTGGACTTCTTCAGCTAACATTCAGCTCATTTCCAGCTGTACTAAACATACCTCCCTCTTAATGGCTCACAATAAACTGACCATATGGGTTAATACCGAGTCAGTCCTTTATTTTCTCTCACTATTGTGAACTGTGAAAAAGTATTCTTTGGCACAGACTTGTGGTATAGGCTCAGTCATACCCTGAGCGGATGACTTAAAGGAGTATCAGTTTTACTTAATACTCCATGGTAGCTAGGCATTTAGGTCAGAAGGCCAGCTGCGTTGCACAGTTTAGGACATGGGGTCATTACAAAATTAGGTGGTGTTCTGTCCCATAGGTGAGAAGCTGTAAACAGGGACTGGGCCATACTACAGAATCCAGAAATGACTCCTGTTTCTTCCTGGCAGACAGATCCAGGATTTTCTAGAAGCTTCCATAGATTTTTTAGCACAACTGAAACATTCCACAATTAAAATAATAAAATAATACAAAGTGACCACTTGGCAGGAGCTTAGATAGCATGCACTCCCTCTGCTCATTTCACAGGTGGATAACACTGTGGTTCTGAAACTGTCTTGCCCAGGGCTGATTCAAGGCCAGCCTGACTGTGACCTCTCTCAACCCACAAATCACGGAGATAGACTCCAATACCTAGGCCAATGTTCCATTCTTAGTTATTTCCTATGTGTACGCTTGGGTAGTGTGTGCTTTATTGAGAAGCAAGGTATGGATTCTACTTCAGGTAAGGGGAAGTCTAGAGGACACACAACAGATTGCAAAAAATTAGACCATGAGTACAAGCATCAGAAAGCTAGCAAAACACGGAAGGCAGGGACCTTGAAATAATAGGGCTATGCATCTACTTATGCTCTGGGAGTAGATGCTAAAATGGAAGACACATGTGAAAGTCTGAGCTGAGTTTTTCGTGCCTACTCATAGAACAAAACTTCAAGTCTGGGCGTGGCACTGGGAGGGACCCTAAGATACAACCCCAACCTTGGTCTAGAACTCCAAAAATATTGCTGTGAGAGTCAGAACACACCACAAGTAGGTCATCCCATTCACAGATCATAGGTCAGATTCAAGTGTCTGGAGGACCCAAAGTACTTAAAATGAGATGATCCCAGGTAGTTAGTGGCCCTTAAAACTTGCCAGAAGTGAAAAAAGAAAAGTCTCCAGATTTCTGTCAATAATTTCCAAACGGAATGTGCACCCTAAAATTAAAGATAACCAAGCACGTGAGGAGATAGTCCATTGTGAGACGGAGCCAGCAGAAACAGCAGGTAACAGAAGCAGCCCTATGAGAGCTGCAGATGTTGGAATCATCGAAGGCTCTCCGATGCTGACTTCTGTTCAAGAACTTAAGAGCTAAGTTGAAAATTTGGGATACAAAACTGGAAACTACAAAAAGTAAGTAACAGATGTTAAGATGGACAAACTACAAATTTGAGACACAAATAATAGATGAACTCAGAGAATGAATTTAACAGCAGATTAGACAGAGCTGAAAGATTATTGGGGGAAAAAATGGCCTTAATAACAGTGGGATAGAAAAGAGAAGTTTCCATCCGAAAAACAGAGATCCCCCTTAAGTATTTTTTAAAAGATTTCAGTGTAGGGAAATGATTACACAGTGAGAAAAATCTGGGGATCCAAGCAGGAGATGGTGAGGCAGCCCAGACTTCAGCAATGGTGAGAAGCTGCTAACATGCTAACATGCCCAACCAGAAGATCAAAGGAGCTCCGGGCTCCTGGAAGGAAGCCCAGCATGCTTTCCCAGAAATAGCCAGAATCAAGGAGAAAATACTGTTTTTGCCAGAGACTATCCAGAGGAAAATAGGAAATGACCTAGCTTTGCCCATGTTTTCCCCCTCCTGTAGTGAATCCACCAAGAACTTAACCATCCCAGGAATCTGGGATCTGCAAACTGCCATCATCCAGGACACAATGAGACAGAGCAGAGCAAGAAGGACTAACAGGAGACTCAGACAACCAGCAGGCCAAGAACTAGCAGACATAGAAGCTTGGAATAAGGTGGGTGGTAACCTGTTTCCCTGGCCCACAGAATAAGAGAAAGAAATTGTAGTGGAGGCAATGTTTAGGAACAAGGACAGACAGTTGGGATCTGATACAAAACTCGGTCCATAGAACCATCAAACCCAAACAACCCCAAGCAGGGTAAATTTAAAAGAAATCCACAGCTAGAAATACCACAGAGTAGTTGCTCTCATTATAAGCTGAGTGGATTTCAAAAAACATTTTGTAGAATCATGGGAAGTTGAAAGGTAGACAAAGAGATCCCATAAGCCCTTCACAAAGGTTCCTTCAAAGGTTACATCTTACAACACAATATCAAAACAACAAACTGACCTTGGTATAATATGTTCTATGCTATATACATATAGTTCTGTGTCATTTTATAATGTGTGTACATTCCTGGAACGAACACCAGGACTGAGATACAGAACTAATCTCTCAGCACAAGGCGCTCTGTCATGCTACTCCTTTATAGTCAATTCCATCCGTATCCCCTAAAGCCACTAATCTGTTACCTATTTCCATAATTTTGATGTTTCTAGATGTTATAAATGTGATATCATTCCCTAAAAAAAAAAAATGATATCATTCCCTATGTGATCTTTTGAGATTGGATTTTTTTTTTCTCAGCATAATGCTCTTGCATATAGTTGGGACATTAATTTTTTTAATATACTCTGCCAGTATGTCTTTTCATTGGCGTGTGTAGATTCTTTACATTTAATGTAATTATTGATATGTTGGGGTTTAAGTCTACTATTTTGTTATTGGTTTTTGGTTTATATGTTTTATATGGGGTTTGTTTATTTCTCCTGCCTTCCTGTGGGTTACTGGAATTTTTTTATAATTCCATTTTTATGTATTCATAGTATTTTGACTGTGTATCTTTGTATAGCCCTTTTATTGATTGGTCTATGTACTGAGCTATTCATACATGACTCATCACAGCCAGTCTTTATTTTACCCATTAGTGTGAAGCATGGAAATGTACCTCCATTTTGGTTCCTTCATACTCTCTCATTTATAATATAATCATCTTAAATATTTCCTCTGTATCTCTTGAGAACCACATCAGGCAGTGTTACAATTTTTACCTTACTCAAACAATTGAAATCTCAAGGGAAGAGGAAAGCCTGTTGTATTTTATCCAAATTTTTGCTTTTTCTAATTTCCTTTTTTCTTCCTGACATTCCAAGTTTCCTTTTTTATTATTTTCTTTCTATTCTGAGAGTTTTATTTAGCCATTCTTTTAGGGAAGACATGCTGGAAACAAATTCTTATGGCTTTTCTTCATCTGAAAATATTTTAATTTATTTTTCCTTCCAGAAGGATATTTTTGCTAGATATAGAATTGTGGATTGAGAGTTTTTTCTTCCAGCATTTAAACAATGCATGCTGTTACCTTCTGGTCTCCATGTTTCCTTTCCTTTTTTTTACAACTTTATTGACCTATAATTGACGTTCTAAAAACTGTACATTTTTAATGTATACAATTTGATAAGTTTGGATATATGCATATACCTGTGATACTGTCTCCATAAACAAGTAATAAACATATCCATCACGCTCCAACATTTCCTTGTGTCTCTTTGCTTTTGAATCATAACATGAGATCTACTCTCTTAACAAATGTTTAAGACTATAGTACAGTATTGTTACTGCATTAACAATGTGTGGGCACCATGTTGTCCAGGAGATCCCTGAAATTTACTCATCTTCTATAACTAAGACTTTGTCGTCCCTGAGCAATGACACCCCACTTTTCCTCTCCCAGCCTCTGGTAGCCACCACTCTTTCTGCTTCTACATATTTTACTGTTTTTCAGGATTGGGAGAAGGCCCACTATCCTGGCTGTCTCAGTTTCTGATGAGAAATCTACTGTCATTCATGTAGTTTTCCCCACTAGGTAAGGTGTCACTTATTCTTGCTGCTTTGATATTTCTTTGCCTGGTTTTCAGAAGTTGATCTATACTTTGTCTTGGTATACATTTCTTCTAGTTCGTTCTGTTTTGGGTTCACACATTGCTTGTTTGTTCTGTATATACTGTCCAGAGTCTTCAGCTGTACCTAGTGGGGAGAATGGGAAAAAGTGTACTATTCCATTTTTCTGGATCTAGAAAGTTTACAGTAAATGAATTGACTAGTTGAGGCTTACACTAAGTGTTTCTTATCCTCAGCAAGGTTGAGAATCACCAAAATATCTCAGAACATCAATTAATGGAAGTTAAGAAAATCAACAATTCTAGTGAAATGAATGCATCATTTAACTTAAATTTTATCCTGAGAAGTTTTTTTTTTAACCTATGTTGCTGAAAAATCTTTCTAAAATTTAAATGTGCCTTCATACCTTTTAAAATAAGTGAACATACCCGAATCCTGTGATTACTAAGAATTCTGCACAAGTAAAGTCATTTACATATGAACAATTTTCAAGAAAAAATTGAACTATAGGAAGCACCTAAAGGCAGTTTCAAAATATCTCTGGAAGTTTGGTATTTTTTTATATAAATACATCAGACTGGTTTCTTTTCTTTTGAGACATTTTATCCAACAATTTAGATATAAAATCCAGTTAGTTCAGGACTTTTATTTGTTTGATTCAAATTAATTGACATGTTAATCTTAGAACAATATTATGAGGATTTTTAAAAATAAAACATTATGTAGTGTAATTTATTTGCTAAAATTGGTAGAGTTAGAGAGTATTTAGCATATTTTTCATTCTTGATTGAGATGGCTAAAGGCTTTATAAATGACTAGCACTGATATATTTAACTGATATATTCTTTCTGTGCCAAGAGGAAAAAACACAGTGAGCAGAGAACAGGATCTGAGATTTTAAATGTGGTTGGTTACCTATAAATGAGGTGATCAATGAAAGCCTCAAAGTGTAGTACAGGAAGCATTTCGAGTTATGTAAACCAGACAAGACTGTTGTAAAGAAATAATTCTCTACTTTCTACAAGTCTATGATCAAAACTTTATATGAAAATTTGTCTGGAGAACATTAAACTTCTGCAGTCAAATCACTCAGTGGCTGAAAAGTAGACAAGGTCAAGGAAAATTAACCTCACTGCTGCAGCTCACATGAAAGAACTCAGAATTCTGATGGCCCAAAAAGTAATGGTAAATAAAATACTCAGCCATCTGTTTGTTTGCTCTGGCAGTTGACATGACAGAAATTTCTTATACAGATCACTGTTTCTTCTTGGTTAATAAAACAGATCATATTTCATTCAATATTTATTAAAACCTAAATACTAGATTCTAGGATGTTCCCTAGAAGGTGGCTTGTGCTATTATAGATGCTCTGGTACTAATTTGCTTATGTTGAAGAGTCTCAAGAATGATAAATGAAATTCTGTGCACTCCTGAGCATATCTCTGAGACTTATTTGCCACCTGTATAAATAAGGAACTTTGGTATCACCGTCTTGGCTCTTAGGATGTTGTGAAGGACAAATCAGAGCATACCAGTTAAAGCACTTGTTAAGTTAGTCTGTTGAGGCTTAATAAACCACCCCAGAGCCTGAAACACTAATTTGTTATATCTCACCTGTTGACTTAGCTCTGCTGGGAGATTATCGTTTGGGGTCCCTCATGTGGGAGTGGTGAGAGTGACTTGGCATAAGTCATTTGAAGGCTTGCCTGGGTAAGATATCTGGGTGGCATCTTCATCCATGTGCCTGTCATGTCAGCTGGGATGGCTAGAACAGCAAGGCCCAGTAAGAAATGCAGTCAGTCATCACAGAAACTAGCCATAGGTGCGTGGTGGAAAATGGAATTTGGAAGGCACACCTCAAGATAGATCTGAGCTGACAAGAAGGACTGGGCTCTAAGTCCTAGGTGGCAAGGTGGCAAGGAATAGCAGGGAGGTGCTATAGGAAAGCTGGGGATGGAGGCATGTTCAAGCCTGGACCATGGTGATAGGTAGCATTGCCCATAGTCCCTCACCCTCTCTAGTCTTGGCATGTTTCTTGCTCCCATTAATTTTGGGCTTGGGGGGGTATGACATGCTTTGAACTATAGGTGTGAATAAATATTTCTTCTGAGACTGAACAGAAAGAAGCATTAAATCGGATTGCATTTTATGACTCGTTCTCTTGTTTCTATACTCTGCCATGAGAAAATAGATTTTAGAGGAGCAGGATACTCCTTCAGTGCGCTTCCTGGAGGAAAAGCAGACCCAAAATCTACAAGTAGCCTAAAACATGGTGACAGAAGCACAGAGCCACAGCCTTGGAGTCAGCTGTTACCAGCTGTGTAACAGGGGCAGCAAATACACCTTGCTGTTACAAGCCACTAAGAAGAGGGTGTGGTTCTTATGAAGCATCACCACAGCAAAAACTGACTGATACATCTGTTTCACCATTTGTCTGAGGGCACTCCATGCACAGCTTTACTCTTCGAAATGCTTCTAACTAAACCCATCTTGAAAGTTTCATGTGGTTCCACATATGTAATAGTAATATGTTTATTATCTTATAACCTTCAAAACTAGGATGGCCTTAAGTTTGAGGAAACAAGAAAGTTCCTCATTTAAGAACAGCTGTGCTAACATATTGGCCAAGTTCTTCTCAGTATAATGATAAATGTAGCATTAATATTTCAAATTGGTCCTGCTGAAAGGTTAGTCTTCTAACACCCTTCCAGCTTCCCAATATCCTGCAGGGAAATTAAAGGAAGCTTAGACTTAGCAGGACTTGGACTGAGTGAAATATCTGTAAAATATTTTTTAAAAGATGTGACAGACAATATGCAGCTGAGCAGTTAAAACAATAATGCCATCGTAATACAATAAAGGGCTGGAAAAGGAAACTCTTACAGAAAGGTTTTGTGGCAAGAATTTTATGATTAAAAAAGTCATTTGATCCTATCCTCATGGCTTTGAATAACCCCAGTTTGATTTTTGAAACTAAAAGCTCAAATTCAACCCTATTTGTACTGTCAAGATGAGTAAACGAAAGAACAGATGTGCCGGGATGCAAAGTAAACATAAGTGCTCATTGCTGACTTAGGTGGGAAAGACAGTGCTCAAGCAGAACATAATTTTTTAATGTTAAAAAAACTATAAAAGAGTAAGATAGTTACATTGGTTTTTAGTATTTTGATATAACTTGAAAATTACAAAATAGTTTTAGAAGTAATACAAAGGGACTCACACAACCTCTTTAGCCTGATGCATCAATTGTTTACCATTGGTCAATTACCATTCTCTCCACAAGTAGATAGATGATAGATAGATAGATAGATAGATAGATAGATAGATATTTTACTTTCCTTCTGTACCCGCTGAGAGTAGGTTGGAGACACTTTGCTTCTTTACTTTTAAACACTTCAGCATATATTTTCTAATAAAGACATGTTTTACATAAACAGCAAAATTATTAGAATTATGGCATTTAATATGGACATATAGTCCACAGCAGATTTTGATAATCACCCCGCCCTTCTCTTCCCAGTGCAGGCTCCATCCCAGAGTCATGGACTTTGTTGTCATGTCATTTCAGTGTCCTTTAAACGGGAAGTTTCTTCGGATTTCTTGACCTTCACATTTTTGAAGATTACAGGCTGTTTATTTTGTATCAAGTTCCACAATTTGTGCTTATCTGGTATTTTCTTAAGATGAGATTCAGGTTATGTGTTACTGGTATGAAGATACAAAAAGAACATTGTGTCCCTCTAAGGACAGATGGCCCCCAACTTGTCATGGATTGACTTGGAATTTTTCACTTCACAATGGTGAAAAAAACGATAAGTATTCAGTAGAAATCATACTTGGAATTTTGAATTTTGATCTTTTTCCACCAGCAACACATGGTTGATCCTTTCCCGTGATGCTGGGTGGCCACAGCTTCCAGTCAGCCAGTGATCTTGAGGGTCAACAACCCACTGACAACCATCTGCACCCACACAACCATCTGTTTTTCACTTTCAGTACAGAATTCAATGCATTACATGAGATAGTCAGCACTTTACTATCAAAGAGGTTTTGTGTTAGATGATTTTACCCATCTCTAAGCTAACATAATTATTCTGAGCACTTTTAAGGTAGACCAGGTTAAGCTATGATGTTCGGTAGGCTAGGTGTAGTAAGTGTATTTTCAAGTTACAATATTTTCAACCTATGATGGGTTTATCAGGATGTAATTCCATCACAGATCGAGGAAGTTCTGTATATCACATCAGACACCATGACCTTGCTTTGTCTCAACATAAATGATGTCAGTTAGATCACTTGCTGTCTGCCAAGCTTCAGCATTATAATAGTATTATTTTTCCTTTGTAATTTATAAGTAATTTGTAGGGAGCTACTTTGTTATGTGCATAACCTGTTTCTCATCAAACTTCCACCCACTAGGTTAGCAACCACTGATAATTTTGTAACTCCCTTATTCCTTCCACATTTATTGTATGGCAGTTCAAATAAGGAAGAGAGTTCCTTCCTGTCTTATTTATTTGTGGATGGATGAGTGATCACATGTATGTATCAAAGTATATATGCTTGTGTACATATATGTATATTAGTGTCATCTTCCAGAGTATTAAAAAACAAAATTAAAATATCTTCATAAGTGAAAGTGACTGAAAATTATAGAATAAGACTGTGAGGAGTCACAGGAGCTCAATCAGTTAGAAAGATAGATCCAAGATAACACTGAGTACCAGACATTAAAAATAAATAGTAAAGAGATAGGTTAAGATGGTGGGGGAGTAGGGGTCTCTAAGCTTTCTAGTCCCCTGAGCTCTAGTAGATAAATATCAAATCCTTTTGAACACTCAAGAAATTGATCTGAGGACTGATAGAGCAAAACTGCACAACTAAGTTTGAAAAAGTGGCTTCATCATGGAGGGTAGGAGCTGTGGAGAGTTGATTTGGGGGAGAAAAGAACCGGGTGCTCTGGTCATGGAGAAAGGAGTGAGAGAGAGAGAGAATCAAAGCACAGGGGATTGCAGAAGAAGAACTCTACCCCAAAACTATTGACTGGGAAAAGGACAGGGACTAAATACTGCAAGTTTTTTAAAAGCAGCAGAGGGCAAAGTCTGATGTTCTGGAGGTCAGTGTAATAGCCAGTTTCCTGTGCCTGATGGGCTTGTCAGTGTTCCAGTGGGAAAGGAGGACAGGGAGCCCGGAGTGGGTAGCACGATCCGAGGATCCCCTGGGTTGCATAGGGAGAAATGTCCCCCTTCTTGGAGTTCATTTGGGAGTGGCACCACAGCTGTCTGGAGACAAAAAACCCAGAGGGTTGCATTGAGCTGTCCTGTTCCCTAGCATAGGAAGAAAGACAGTAGCAGAGGGCAACAAACCTTGATGTCAGCTTTTTGCTGTGCTTTACTGTAAACTCTAAATCACTGCATGGTTGTGTAACCAATTTCTGGGACAAACCAGAAAGCAACAAAAGCACGGCAAGACCCTCCCCAAGATCAGCACAGGTCCACGTTGGGTGGGTCTCCAAAATTTGGAGCTCTAAAACCTAGCCATGTGGTTGATGGGGGGGAAAATGGAATACTGTGCCGCCTGGCAGTTAGCTTGGACGCAGGCAGGATAAAGGCAGGGATCTGGTAGAAGCTTGGGACATAAGAGGGGTGACTGTCTGCTCCTCTGAGGGTTTCCTGAAGAAAAGCAAGTGTGAACTCCCTGCTCTGGGGAAGAGGGAGTGGGGTGATGCCATTCCCCATCCCCCATCAGCACTAACCAACTTTAGTGAGCAAAACAGCACCACCTAGGGGAAGCTGAATCTGCTTACACCAAACTCCGCCCCACAGCACCCTGCAGACATCTCCAAGACAAGTCCACCAGAGAATCAGAGCAGCAGGACCCTCCCCAAAAAGCCCCTCTCACATACCAAGTCTACTGACCACTGAGTGCTGCAAATTTCAGCTCTAGAAGAAAGAGGATCTAGCTTTTTCAAATTATTTTTAATTTTTTAAATTTATTATTTATTTGTTAATGTATGTATTTATTCATGTATTTACTTATTTATATCTAGCTTCTTTTAACAAGCAGACCAAAACAAACCTAGGATCTAGCTGCTGCTGTTGCTTCTTCTTCTTCTTCCTCTTCTTCTTTTTTTTTCTTTTTTGACCCTTCTTAATATAGCCATTATTCTCAGGAGCAGGAATGCAACAGTCTTTCCTAACAATCACACACACACACACACACACACACACACACACACACACAGTGACCTAGACAAAATAAAAAGATAGAGGAATTCACCCCAAAAGAAAGAACAGGAAGAAGTCACAACCAGGGATTTAATCAATACAGATACAAGTAAGATCTCTGAACCAGAATTTAAAACAATAATTGTAAGGATATTAGCTGGGCCTGAGAAAAGCAGAGAAGACCCTAGAGAGTCCCTTACTGCAGAGATAAGGGGATTAAAAACTAGTAACACTGAAATAAAAAAAATGTTGTGACCAATATGCAAAGCAATTGGGTGCATTGACAATGAGGATGGATGAAGCAGAGGAATGAATAAGTGATACAGAAGATAAAATTAAGGAAAATAGTAAAGCTAAAAAAAGGGAAAGAAAGCTATTGGATCACAAATGTAGACTTAGAGAACTCACTAACTCCTTAAAGCATAATAACATTCATATCATAAGAGTCCCAGGAACAGAGAAAGAAAAAGGAGCAGAAGATTTATTTGATATTATGATAGCTGAAAATTCCCTCATCTGGAAACACAAACAGACATCAAAATCTAAGAAGCACAGAGAATGCCTATGAAATTCAACAAAAGCTAACCATCACCAAGACATGTCATAGTCACATTCACAAAACACACAGTCAAGGAAAGAATCCTAAAAGCAGTAAAAGGGGAAAAAGTCCTTAACCTACAAGTGGAGACAGATTATGTTCACAGTAGATCCGTCCACAGAAACTTAGCAGGCCAGAAAAAGGTGGCATGATATATTCAACATGCTGAGTGGGAAAAATATGCAGCCAAGACTACTTTATCCAGCAAGGCTGTCATTCAGAATAGAAGGAGAGATGGTGTTTCCAGACAAACAAAAGCTAAAGGAGTTTGTACCACTAAACAAGCCCTGCAATAAAAATTAAAGGGGACTCTTTGAGTGAAAAAAAAAAAAAAAGACCAAAAGCAGCAAAGACCAGAAAGGAACAGAGAATATAACCAGAAACACCAACTTTACAGGTAACACAATGACACTAAATTCATATCTTTCAGTAATCATTCTGAATGTAAATGTATTAAATATTCTAATCAAAAGACATAGGGTAACAGAATGGATATTTTTTTTTTAAAAAAGACCCTATAAGAGACTCATTTAAGGCTTAAAGATATCTACAAATTGAAAGTGAAGGAGTGGAGGACTGTCTATTGTGTTAATGGAATACAAAAGAAAGCTGGAGTATCTATACTTATATCACACAAACTAGATTTTAAACCAGAGACTAGGGATGCCTGGGTGACTCAGTCAATTGAGCATCTGCCTTCAGCTCAGGTCATGACCCTAGGGTTCTGAGATCAAGTCTTGCATAGGGCTCCTTGCTCAGCAGGGTGACTGCTTCTCCCTCTGCCTGCTGTTTCCCCTGATTGTACTCACTCACTCTCTCTCTGACAAATAAGTAAAATATTTAAAAAAATAAAATAAAATAAAAATAAACTGGAGACTACAACAAGAAATGAAGAAGGTCATTATATCATAATCAAAGGGTCTATCCATCAAGAAGATCTAACAAACGTAAATATCTATGCCTCCAACTTGGGAGCACCCTAATATATAGCCAACTAATAACAAATATAGGGGCACCTGGGTGGTTCAGTAGGTTAAAGACACTGCCTTTGGCTCGGGTCATGATCCCAACATCCTGGGATCAAACCCCACATTGGGCTCTCTGCTCAGTGGGTAGCCTGATTCCCCCCCTCCCCTGCCTGCCTCTCTGCCTACTTGTGACCTCTGTCAAATAAATAAATAAAATCTTTGAAAATAATAAACATAAAGAAACTCATGGGTAATAACACAATAATACTAGGGGACTTTTATACCCCACTTGTAGCAATGGACAGTTCATCTAAGCAGAAAATCAATAAGGAAACAAACAATGGCTTTGTTTTTTGTTTTGATTTTTTTTTATTGTGCTATGTTAGTCATCATAAAATACATCAGTTTTTGATGTGATGTTCCAAGATTCATTGTTGATGTATAACACCCAGTGCTCCATGAAATACATGCTCTACTGAATACCCACCACAGGCTCACCTATCCTCTCACCCCCTCCACTCTAAAACCCTCAGTTTGTTTCTCAGAGTCCACAGTCTTTCATAGTTTGTCTCCCCCTCTGAATGCCCCCCCTTCACTTCTCCTTTCCTTTTCCTAATGTCCTCCAAGGGAAACAATGACTTTGAATGACACACCAGACCAGATGGACTTAACAGATATATTCAGAACATTTCATCTTAAAGCAGAGGAATGCACATTCTTTTTGAGTGCACATGGAACATTCTCCCAAATAGGTCATATACTGGGTCACAAATCAGCCTTCACTAAGTACAAAAAGATTGAGATCATACCATGAATATTTTCAGACCACAATGCTATGCAGCTTGAGGTCAGCCATAAGAAAAAATTTGGAAAGACCACAAATACATGGAGATTAAAGAATATCTTACTAAAGAATGATTGGGTTAACCAGGAAATTAGAGAAGAAATTTGAAAAATACATGGAAACAAATGAAATGAAAACACAACAGCTCAAAATCTTTGCGATATAGTAAAAGTGGTCCCAATAAGGAAGTATATTGCAGTATAGTACTACCTCAAGAAGCATGAAAAGTCTCAAATACACAACCTAACTTATACCTTAAGGAGCTAGAAAAGGAATAGCAAATAAAGTCTAAAGCTAGAAGAATACGGGATATAATAAAGATTGGAGCAGAAATAAATGATATAGAAAAAACAAACAGTAGAACAGATCAATGAACTAGGAGTGGGTTCTTTGAAAGAATTAATAAAATTGATGAACCCCCTAGCCAGACTTATCAAAAAGAGGAGAAAGGACTCAAATAAATAATATCACAAATGAAAGAGGAGAGATCACAATCAACTCCACAGAAAAAGAAACAATTTTAAAAGAATACTATGAAAAATTATATGCCACCAAACTGGGCAATCTGGAAGAAATGGACAAATTCCTAGAAACATACAAACTATCAAAACTGAAACAAGAAGCAATAGAAAATTGGACAGACCCAAAACCAGCAAAGAAATTGAATTAGTAATCAAAAATCTCCCAACAAACAAAAGCTGAGTTAATACCTATTCTTCTTAAACTGTTCAAAAAAATAATAATAATAATAGAATTGGAAAGAAAGTTTCCAATCTCATCCTACAAGGCCAGCACTACCTTGATCCCCAAACCAGACAAAGACCCCACCAAAAAAGAGAATTACAGACCAATACCCCTGATGAACATAGATGTAAAAAAAAAAAAAAAAAAAAAAAAGATACTAGCTACTCAAACCCAATAGTACCTTAAAGGGATTATTCACCACGATCAAGCAGGATTTAAGCCTGGGCTGCAGGGGTGGTTCAACATTTGCAAATCAATCCATGTGATACACTACATTAATAAAAGAAAGAAAGAGGGGCGCCTGGGTGGCTCAGTGGGTTAAGCCTCTGCCTTCGGCTCAGGTCATGATCTCAGGGTCCTGGGATCGAGCCCCACATCGGGCTCTCTGCTCAGCGGAAAGCCTCCTTCCCCCTCTCTCTCTGCCTGCCCCTCTGCCTACTTATGATCTCTGTCTGTCAAGTAAATAAATAAAATCTTAAAAAAGAAAAAAAATTTAAAAAAAAGAAAGAAAGAAAGAATAAGAACCATATGGTCCTCTCAATAGATGCAGAAACAGCATTTGACAAAATACAATATCCTTTCCTGATAAAAATCCTCAACAAAGTATGGATAGATGGGACATACCTCAACATCATAAAGCCCATATATGGAAGGCCCACAGCTAATACCATACTCAATGAGGAAATCATGAGAGCCTTTCCCCTGTGGTCAGGAACAAGACAAGGGTGTCTACTCTCACCATTACTATTTAACATAGTACTGGAACTCTTAGCCTCAGCAATCAGAGAAAAAATGAAATAGAAGTCATCCAAATCACCAAGTAAGAAGTCAAAATTTCACTATTTGCAGATGACATGATACTCTATGTAGAAAAGCTGAAAGACGCCATTAAAAAATTGCTAGAACTAATACATAAATAGTGCAGAGTCATAGGGTATAAAACCAATTTGCAGAAATCTTTTGCATCTCTATATACCAATGATGAAGTAGCAGAAAAAGAAATCAAGGAATTTATCCCATTTACAACCCTACCAAACAATAAGATACCTAGAAATAATTCTAACCAAAGAGGTAAAAGATATGTGCTCTGAAAACTATACAATGCTTATGAAAGAAATTGAAGAGGACACAAAGAAATGGGGACACATTCCATGTTCGTGTATAGGAAGAGCAAAAAGAACAAACATAGTTAAAATGTCTATACCCACCCAAAGTGCTCTACACATTTAACACAATCCTTATCAAAATACCACCAGCATTTTTCACAGAGCTAGAGCAAACAATCTTAAAATTTGTATGGAACAACAAAAGACACCAAATAGCCAAAGCAATCCTGAGAAAGAAAAGCAAAGCGGGAAGCATTACAATTCCAGACTTCAAGTTATATGACAAAACTGTAGATAGTATAATAGTAGCACAGAAACTGACAATGGAACTGATCAATGGAACAGGACAGAATACCCAGAAATAGACCCACAATTATATGATCAACTAATCTTTGACAAAACAGGAAAGACTATCCAATGGAAAAAAGAAAGTCTCATCAATAAATAGTGTTGGGAGAACTGGACAGCAACATGCAGAATAATGAAACTGGACTACTTTCTAATACCATACACCAAAATATAAAGTTACCAAAAATAAATTCAAAATAGATGAAAGACATAAATGTGAGACAGGAAACCATCAAAATCCTAGAGGGGAACACAGGCATCCACCTCTTTGACCTCAGATGTAGCAACTTCTTACTAGACACTTCACAGGAGGCAAGGGAAACAAAAGCAAAAAAGGAACTATTGGGACTTCAAGATAAAAACCTTCTACTCTGCAAAGGAAATTGTCAACAAAACTAAAAAGCAGCCTATAGAATGGGAGAAGATATTTGCAATTGACATATCTGATGAAGGGTTAGTATCCAAAACCTATAAGGAACTTATCAAACTCAACACCCAAAAAAAACAATAATCCAATTTAGAAATGGGCAGAAGACATGAATAGACATTTTTCCAAAGAAAGCATCCAGATGGCTAACAGACACATGAAAAAAATGCTCAGATCATTCATATCAGGGAAATATAAATCAAAACCACAATTAGATACCACCTCACACGTGTCAGAATGGCTAAAATTAACAATACAAGAAACAACAGATGTTGGCAAGGACACAAAGAAAGGGGACTCTTCTTGCATTTTTGGTGGGAATGCAAACTGATGTAGTCACCTTGCAGAAGAGTATGGAGGTTCCTCAAAAAGTTAAATATAGAACTACGCTATGATCCAACAATTGCACGACTAGGTATTTACTCAAAGGAAAAACAGTACAGATTCAAAGAGGTACATGCACCCCGATGTTAATAGCAACATTAGCAACAATAGCCAAACTATGGACAGAACCCATGTGGCCAGCAACTGATGAATGGATAAGATGTGGTGTATATATACAAGGGAATATTACTCAGCCATCAAAAAGAATGAAATCTTGCAGAAGACGTGGATGGAGTTACAGTGTATCTTGCTAAGCTAAATAAGTCAGCCAGAGAAAGACAAATACCATAGGATTTCACTTATAGGTGGAATTTAAGAAACAAAACAGATGAACATATGCTATGAAGAAGAGAGAAAGAGAGAAAGAGAATCAAATCATAAGAGACACTTAAGAATAGAGAATAACTGAGGGCTGATGGAGAGAGGTGGGTTGGGGATGACCTCGATGGGTGATAGATATTAAGAAGAGTACACTGTCGAGTACTGGGTGTTATATGTAAGTGATGAATCACTAAATTCTACTCCTGAAACCAATAGTACACTATATGTTAACTAACTAGATTTTAAATAAAATTTGGAGATATAAATAACAAATAAATAAATAAATAAAATACAATAAAATAAAACATATCACAGTTTTACCTCTCAGGCTGAGACTGCCCCTAACCCCTCTAACTCAGATAGGATTACAAACATTTTTAAATAAACAATTTTAAATAAAATTTGGAGATATAAATAACAAATAAATAAATAAATAAAATACAATAAAATAAAACATATCACAGTTTTACCTCTCAGGCTGAGACTGCCCCTAACCCCTCTAACTCAGATAGGATTACAAACATCCTAAAAAACTAATCGTGAAAGTCATACCAGAAAGTCATATCATGTTTTCATAATTGAAATGTGCTCTACACATCATGAACACAATATGTAAAGGAAATACATAGAGGTAATCCAACCCAATGGCTTAATTTAAGGACTCAGAAATCAGCTTATCTTAAAATAATGCATTTTGACTTAGTCAACATTTATAAACTCTCTCTGGATTCTCCACTTGCCCCACATATTGCTTTAGCATTGTCATGTCCACTGCAAAGTAGAGACAGCCTTAAATCTTTGTCTGTGGTCGGTTGAAGTCTGGAGAAACTTAGTTTCCATCCTCTGGTTGGTTTTTACTCTTCAGCAACATAGGTGGGCAACTTGGGGGCCACAACTCTTGGCCAGTTGAACTCACTGTTGGATTGTTGCTCCTTCAAGTTCAAGGATCAAAATTTCATGTCTTTAGAGAACAATATTTGCTGACTTTAAATCCCAATGATTGTTGAATATGTTCTTTAACTATTTGAAGAGGGTTGTGTTTTGCAACATCCATAATTTGTGTTTCTGTGTGATGAGTAACATCGTCCATGACATTCTTAACTCATCAACTCAGAAGGTATAGGAAAAGAATCAAGCCTCCATATGATTTGACATCCTGGAGTTTCATTTCTAGAAGTCCAGAAGAAAATTTAAAAGATGCAGAAGAAAAGAAAGAAATCACTGTTAACCAGACATTTCACCTAGCAGTCCAACATTGTTCATCAGCACAATAAAATGTGCCAATGCTTACCACCACTCTAGAATATGCACCAATAGTAAATAGAGAATAGGGCAATAGGGCCGATGATGAGATAGGAATTTGTGATTCCTGGGGAAAGAAAAAGACAGGATACCTCACAAAGGGTGAATTTGGCTCCCAATAAAACTGAGAGCCTTTCTCCTTCAATAAGCATCAGATGAAAAGAGCATTGATTTTGTTGTTGTTGTTGTTGTTGTTGTTGTTGTTGTTATGATTTTGTGTGACCAAGAAACAGTAACAAATTTCCATGATATACTCTTTGGCTCCCATATTTTCCAGCTTCATTTTTTTGTATATCTGGTGATGCTTAAAAAAATTCATGGTTTTATATGGAGGATAGAGCCAAGTATGGTACATGGTAAATATTGATCTCAGGCATCAACCACAATACATTCTCCCCTCCATTCCTTAAAGCAAAAGGCAAAGAAAAACACTCAAAGTCAATTCTCCACTGTGGCTTTCTGTAATATCTGGATTCTCTGCATTTTCCTTTTTCTGATTCTCTGCATTTTCCTCAACTAAACATTCACTCTTACCTAAAGCGAACACGATTCCCTTCCTATTTGCCGTGGCAAGTTAGGCTCCTGTGAAAAATCGCATCGCTGACCTAACCACAGCTTCTCTGTATGTAAGCACTGAAGCTGGTATCAAGGTTCTTTCACAGTCTCTGCTGGAACTTGATACACAAACGTTAGTGTCACAGCTTCCTTTCTTCTTAACAATCTCTAAACGCAATTTGAACTTCTGGAGTACTGTGGATTGGCGTTCCGTCTATAAAGCCCACGAGCAGCATGATCATTTCACAGGTTCTGTTCTGTTTGTTCTCCTGGTACAGGTGAGGGAGGTTGCACCTGTGCCCACTGAACTTTAACTTACTAAGCTTGTAGTTGGTTTTTCTTGTACACGTAATTTTGGAATTCCTTATCTGTTATGTCTCCTGATCCTAATAGGGTTCAAAATGGTAGACAGACATAAACTATGAGTCCAGATGGCGTCTTTGAACTTCGGTAGTTTCAACATCCAAATTTTCAGTCATTGATAAAGAGACAGAATTTCTCCTACACCACAACCAGCCATGGTAAAACTCCTACCTAGTATGAATGTGTCCATCACCTCGACTTTACCCCCCCAGAGCGAAGATGATGTCTTCTACAGTGGAACGTAATACCAAACCACAATAATTACTTATTTTTATTGAGCACAGTGTGTGTCAGGTACTCTGCTAACCGTAACACGCATTTTCCTTGATAATCCTCACAGTCAGTGATCCTCTGTCCATCTCAAAGACGTTGTACGCTCGTAGGGCACTGGGCTGGAGGCTTTTCTAATTAAATGATGCTCCTATCCTCAGAAGGTTGCCACAATGCATTGTCAAAGACCAAACCTCAAATATTTATGGAGTGAGGGGCCCCCAAAGAGCTTCAGTACATTCCTCCAGAAAGAGAGAAGTAAGCAAACCACCTTGGAACATCCCTCCCAGAAGGGCAAGCAGGAATGCCCGTGCATCACATGGAGGGGTTCTCTCTGGCGCTCCCCACTCAGAAGGATGCAGCAGGTTCCCTGGAAGGAATGAAGGTGGCCCCACACCTTAGAATGTGCCTCAATTCTATAAAAAAGTTGTGGATTCAGATCCTGTGTTTGGGCAGGTTGGCAGCAAAACAAGCACCCAGCCTCTGTGTGGGGTTTTCAAGGAAGGTGGGTTGGAGGGTGCCTGGCTGATGTGGCACACCACCGCTCCTCTCCTGGCTGGCTTGGGCCCGCTGAGTGTCCTGGACTATGTGTGTGACAGTGAAAATGCTGAACCCCAGGGCCTGCCACCTCAGTAGCCCACATGCAGAGCTGAGGAGCTCGGCACTAAGGATGAAGAACCGTCTTCTTTGCAAACTGGTCCCCACTGCTGTGGGTCAGAGGCTTCTGTCACTGGGACCAGCCTCAGCTGGAGTGGGAGGGTGCACACCTTCAGGGTACCCCGTGGCAGGAGAACTCCAAACCCAAGTTCTCTCTCTGCTCTAGTGCTGAGGTCAAAGTCACCCCCCTGGAGCAGTTCCCTGAGGGTTGTGGGTATGGTGGGGCCTTCCGACAATATGGCATGTGGGTTCCCGGGCAGCGGTAAAAGCTGGCGACGTGTTGGCCAGGGCGCGTGAGCGCCAGGACGTACAAAATCTTCGCTTCGTACCACAAAATTCTGCAGAAACGCACCCCATGACTGAGAAAGTTGAAGGGAATTGGGGGACAGGAATCAAAGAGCTCTTCTTGAAGGGGCCTGAAAAGGGAAGGTCACAACATGACAACAGACTAGAAAGGAGTGTGAAATCAGGGCATCCCCCCTTCAGGGAAGACCCTGCGGGAAAGCCGACAAGACTCAGTCATGGGGAAGTTAATAAGCCAGGGCAGCAAGTCCGGCGTTTGACTTCTCCAGTCCGTAAGCCAGGCGACCTCTTGTAAACATTAAAACTACAACAACAAATATCAGTGTTATATGTCAGTTATACTTAAATAAAAAAAAAATTTAAAGGGAGAAAAAGATGAAAACAGAAGCCATTGATGATATCCAATGCCCCAGCAATGAATACTTGTTCCGGAAGAGCTAATCCTCTGCTTCAACATTGAAGAATTCCACTCGTCTAATTGTATCTAAATTTCAAGAAAGACATGCACTGCATTTCACAGACTCTGAGACTTTCAGGAGTGATCCTGAGGGAAATTCTTGGGCCACAGGGCTGCATCGGGAGAGCTTAGTGGAGGCTATCTGCCACTCCTTTTACCTCAAAAGAACCGGACGTCATTTCTGTTCCTACAGGAGAGAGCCATGTCCCAAGGAAGGGAACTTGGACTCCAGAAAGGCTCCCGGTGCCACTAAATTTCAACCGCCAATTCTAGGTGTCTGTGAATTCGCCCACAACTCTGCACTCACAGCAGCTTTCCAGAGGGATATGTAACCAAAAAGGAAAGGAAGTTCGCAGACACCACCCGAAAGATTTTCCCTTAGAACCCCCCCCACACACATATGTATATATATATATATATATATATACCCTCTATTCATTTACAAAAGGGATATAGGCTTTCACTTTTAAATTCCCACTCTTTATTTTATGCTATTATTTTTTTTGAAATATCAACAACAACTAAAGGTGTGGAAAAGACAATTTTTAATATAAAAATTAAGGGTATTCCAAGGGCTATGAAGAAAGAGTCTAGTTAAAAAAAAAGATTAAGAAATAATAACTAAACCAGTATGCGTTATCACTTCAGGTAAAAATATCTTATGAGTAATATAATCATTGTCTCTTGGTTTTTGGGTATGAGAAGATAAGTGTACCCAGTGTAGTGTGACAGAGGGACATCAGCACTTTCACTCCGGCTGGGTGCAGACTCGAAAATGAGTTAAGACTCGCTGGATCATCTACGTGGAGCGTTTTTCCGTACAGAGGCCCCTAGGTAATTTAAATTATTAAACTTATCTCAGTGACCTCAGGGACAAAGATATCTTTGTTTGCTCTTTATCTTTCCGTCCCGTTAAAATGGGCTTAGGGAAGGGAGATCAGAAATGACAGCAGGAAAAAAAAAAAAGGAAGTCCCCAAATTCCTGCTTGGGCTATAGAGATGGTTAATGAGTAAGGTACAAGGAACCAACCTAGATTGGGTCTGGACTCTTCGCTTGCCGAACAGCTTCACGAGGTGCTTATTTTCTGTTTGATGTTGATCCAGGAGGAGCGTTGGCAGTGCCCACGTGCTCACATCCAAGCCCATGCAAGCCCCACCCTCTTCATTTCAGACAGGGCCCGACCCCACCCCACAGCCCTGCCCTGCAGGCGTGGGCAATCCCTCTCACCAGGACTCCCCCATTGCCAAGGGACCCTGCACCTGTCCTTGCCTCTCCCTTATGTGACCTTTGCAAAGCAGATAGTGCGAGCCTCGGGAGCCACCAAATGGATTACATCACTCCCCTATTGGAGTCACTGGGCGGTGGTGTTTGCTCCGGCAAGAAACTGGAAATCCATAGCTTGGCCTGCAGTTCCCGCCTCACATCCTCCCTTCAAGAAGCCAGAACTCCGCTGGCCTTGCTCATTGTTCTGACCCTGCCTGGATGACTTTGCGTCCACCCTTCTCGCTGATGGAGACACATGCCCCTCCCTTGTCTGGTAAGTCTCCACCTCCCTCGGGTCTCAGGGAATCATGACTCCTTCCCAGAAACCTTACCTCTCTGTGGGGCCAAAAGTGGCAATCCCTGTTGCCCTGTCTTTGTCCCCAGTAGCTTTTATAGTGTTTTACTGTTATCATCATACACTTCTTTCTGCGGTGACATGGCGGATCTCTCCCCCCGCAGGAGGATGGAGGCTCTGAGAGGGCAGGTTCCTAGAACAGTGCCTGGAAAGCACATCGGGGTTGTCACAGAGGTTTGCCAAAGAAAAAGAGGTACCCATGAGACCATGCACTGTCATGATCTCAGAGGAGGGGCGCGCAAGACCCTGGGGCAACAGTGGTTTGTGGCCAGGAAGAGCGGGAGGAACACCGGGAGATAGAGTGGGAGGTGCCTGGGCAGCAGGAAGGAAGGAGGAGGGTCACAGGGGTGAGAACAGAGACGCATCTGGGAACTCGTGGGGCTGCGATAGGAACCCTGGGTTTCCACTACGCAGAGATAGCAAGCAGTGGGAGGGAAGGCCAGGCCCTGCCTCGGCGTTTAGAGATCCCCCATGGGCGGAGCAGTGGACAGGGAGCTGGTAGGAAGCCGCCTGCCACAGTCCAGGACGAACGGAGCTCAAGGCAGCCTGCAGATGACAAGAAGCAATTGGAGTTAGTCTTTCCGTGTCTTTATGGTTCCGTGATGTAACGCTGTGGCCCGACAAGTCCAACATCAGGGCCCCCTCAAGGGCCTTTCAGCTGCTCGCCTCTTCTCCTACATCAGAGCCGCGTTTCCCTGTTTCTCTTTGTGTCCATAATATCTGTTGAAAAACGGGACGTGTTAGATCGTAGAATGCAGCAACCCTGGAAATCTGTGTCCGGCCCAGGGTTTGTGCTTGCAGGTGTCTGTCTAACTGTAAGATCCAAGCATCCTGTCGGCCTCACGAGCGCTCCTGGAATGTCAGGGCCTGCAAGTCCTCCGGGCCCTTTGTCACCCTGCATGGCTGTTGGGGAGACGCTGAGCATTCAGGCCATTTGGAAGTCTTCCTTAGACTCCTCTGCGATCTGTGCAGAGTACCCAGGCCAACCTGGGGAACTTTTATGTCTTTTCTACGCATGAAGAGAGCCCTATACAGGCAGACGGCCGACCAAATCCCCAGAAATAAGCCAGAGTTTTCAAAAACCCCTATGGACATCTTGTTCCCCAGATATTCCGGATATTTTTTAAAAAGTTATAGGTGGGCTCTTCTTTGCCCCAACTGGTATTGCAACTTTAGGCAGGTGTTGATATTACAAAAAAATAAAAATAAAAAAGTAACCTGCAGCTAGTTATTTTTGACCAATGCCCTGGAGATGGGATCTTTCCGCAGAGCTCAGAGTCAGGTCAAATAACCGCCATGCCCCTGAGCAGGGGCTGTTCCAGGGAGCTCTGAGCAGACAGAACAGTGGTAATGCTTTAGGGGTGGGTCTTTCTTGCCACCCCCAAGGCCACGGGACCCCCAAGGCCTCGGGCCCCCTGCAGCCGGCCGCCACCTTTCACAGACGCTGGGAGCGCAGCATGCTGGTCTTTGAGGCTCCCGCAGCCTGGAGCAAGGGTGGTGGGGGCATCAGCGCAGCCCAGCCCGGCTGTTCTTACCCCAGGCCAGCAGGGTCTCAGGAAGAAATGCTTTCCAGATGGGTGTAAGTCTTCCACCCATCTTCAGAGTTCTGAACAAGGGTGCTGGTGATTATTTTGCCAGGATTTCCATTCCTTTCACGGGTGTGTGGAATATGGAAGCCCTTGCACTAGCATTTTGAAAGCCACACCCAAGCAGTGATTCCATTTTGAGCATATATTTGAAGCCGAGTCCAAGGGATCGTCCATAGATCTGGACGAGGGAAATGAGACAAAGAAAGAAGGTAGGGTAATTTCAAGGTCTGGGTCCTAAAAAAAATAGAGAATTGAAGTTGCCATTGACTGAGACGGATCCAAGTGGGAGGAGAGCAGATCGGTAGAAGGAGACAGAGAGCTGATTTGGGGGCGTTTTGTATGTTAAGTGCAAGCCAGGCCTTCAGGTGGAGCAGGGAGCGGCCACTACAACGGGTCTGGCCAGAGACGGTAAAGGGGAAGGTGTCACCTGTAAATGATTTTCACAGCAGTGGGAGCTGCGACCTAGATGGAATGAGTGTGCTCCACTGGGAACCCAGAACTCAGCCCTTGGGCACTGCGACACCGCGGGGGGTGGGGCTGGGGAGACCAGAGGTACACAGCAGAGGCAGGTCGGGAGCGAGGCAGAGAGACAACCAAAAGGAAGTGATGCAGAATGGGTACAAAGAGAAGAAAGTCATCACCATATTAAAGCTTGAGTGGGAGGAAGCCAAGAAATGGCCATCAGATTTAGCAATGCTATTTTCAGTCTTCCTGAGTAGAGTGGTTTCAATGGAGCAGTGGCGAGAAGCCTCCCTGTGGACCCCATGGACCCAGCTTTGTAAGAAGTTACTCTGCAGGGGAACGGAGAGGCGGGGTCGGGGGGGAGGGATACAATATGGCCTTGCCCTGCAGGGGCTCCAAGTGGGCCATGCGTGGCTGTCGCCAAGGCAGGGCACAGCGGGTTCTTTCCAGAAGCCTCCTGGAACTCTCACACTTGGTTTGCGCGGAAACCCCAGTTAGATAACAACTCTTCCTGCAGGCGCAAGTGACCCTCCCTCGTTGCTGATCCTGAGGGCAAGCCTCCGCAAAGGAGAACGCCCTCCAGGCAGGCAGACACACAGGCAGGAAGGAATTAGAAAAGAAAGCCTGCAGGACCTTAGGGGATGGGAGGGTGATACCTGCTCAGAACCTGGATGCGAAGCCTGAGGTGCCGTCCCAGCAATCCTGTGACTCCAGTCTCGGTAGCCCCCGCCATGGCACAGCCCCCCCCCCCACGCTGAGAGTGTCACGTATGTGGCCGTCCCCCAGGCGGGAGTGGCAGCAGGTGCAGCGGAAGGGACTCAAGCTGACCCGGGAGAGAAGCCGCCCCCCACAGTCCTGTCCTTGGGAAAAGGGACTGAAATATTCATGGGGCCCGTGAGAGGCCCAGCTCAGTCTTGAGAGCTGCACGCGTGTGTGGTTAAGTTCGGAAGCAGTGATGGGAAGATAACCCGCAGGAGAGCGGCGAGCTCCGGACTCTGGTGTTCCCACACCCCTCCGGGAAGGGCAGGTGTGAACGCTGGCGCAGGCTGACCCCACGAGCACAGTCAGATTCAGGCTCCCGCCTCCTGCCGAGAGGGATTGCGGCCCCTCCACCCGCTGTCTCCTCCCGAATGGGCCACACCGCGTGGTCCCTCCTCGGATCCAGCCTCCTGAAAGCGAACGACTACACTTTGGCAAGCTGGCATTCCCAAAATGCATTTCATGCGCTGATCTTTAAGATTTCTTTCCTATGTCAGATACTTTTAAGGGCTTTTTTTATTTCTTTCATCTCAGAAATCGTTGCAGAAATTCCCCTGTCTTTGCTCCTCTCGTGCAGACAGACAGAACTGGTGCTTGTAAACACATGAGAGCCAGCAGAGGGGCTGGGATGCACCCCTCTCCCCGTTTCTGAATCCCCAACACACCCCCTGCACGGCCCAGCCTAACCGTGGGGCGGCTGATCCCAAGGCAGGCCCTACCCGGGAGCGTTCTGATCCCCTCCTACAATATATATAGTTAGTCTTAATAAATAAATGGCTTGGACCATGCATTATATATCACTCAAATCCACGAGGACACAAATTATGTATAACACATCGGCTGTGTAATTTATTTATTAAGCAAAACGTGGATTTTGCATGCCTGTGTTTGGAGGCACGGTCTGTCACACGCGGCTAAACGATGTGTTCCTATTAGTCCCACTCAATTACCAAGTCATCCCTCTGCGCGCCCGGGTTTGGTAATGATGGCGTCGCCGTGCTGCGCCCACGGTACCTGTGATTTTAGTGATTCATAACCGCGCACTGAAACTGTGAAAATGACAAATTGAGTGCCGTTGATTAAATGCCGCCAACAGTATGTTTCGTGTGTGTTTGTTGCGGTTAGGAGTTAAAGAAACAGCATTGCTCAAAATCATTTGAATATCTAATGAAGCCAAAGCCTCGCTAGATAGAAAGAACTCATCAGAACACAAGAATGAAGAATAAAAGAGCCTCGGGGGGAGAAGAGGGAGGCGACGTAACACTCATTGATGGTAAGAAGAGTGTCATCGTGGCCGTTGGAAAGGGACGACACCCACATTTAGAGGGCAGTGTCCGTCCCCTCTGCTCACCAGCACAGCTATCGGCGTCCTTGTCTTGTCTTTGGGGTGATTCGTGGACATCAGTGGGTTTCAATCACGACCAAGAAGCCCTGGGTGACGGCCTTTGAAACAGAGCAAGTGCACCGAGGCTTGGCAGGAGCGGGGTGTGGAGGAAGGAAAGGGGAGGGAATATTTTCAAGCAGCTCCAAATGGCATCCTTTTGGCGTCCACTACAGAGAAAGGGTTTTTTAATGCTTCCGCATTAAATGCTTCCGCATGACAAATGGCAGCAGAAAGGAAAATATCATTTCAAACAAAGATTAATTATCTTTATGGCCTCAGCTAACTTTCTCTCCTTAGACGAATCCGCACAGAGCTCTTATAGCCAATATTCAAAGCAGGCCAGAGCAGACCCGCGCCCAGAGGATGTTCCCGTGCCAACGCTCCAGCTGCTAATTTAGGCTGCTAAAGTGAGTACACAGGATAATAAAAATAGATACCCAGTGAAGCCTGGTAATCTTATTAAGAGCAACCAGGAGGTGTTTATTTTCCCTTTTTTTGCAGTTTTGAAATCAATTGAGAAATGTAAGCAGAAAATGATTTCTTTTGGAAATCAGTCTCCCTAAATTAGACCGTGTGTCTGAATGTTTGAAGCACAGAATAAAATAAAGGGGGGAAAAAAGCAGACTATTTCAAATTTCAGAATTTGTGTCTCTTTCATCTGTGCTGAAAACACTAAAAAAAAATCCCTATATAAAGCTAAACTTTGCACAAGTTCCCCATGGTGGCTTTACCATAGAGTATTGTTTTGAAATTGAGGTGGAACATTGATTATTAACAGCACAGATCTATAACTGACCATGAAGAAAGCTCTATGTTTTATATTGCCTTTGCAAAAGCCAATTTCACTCTTAAAACTCTACAGAGGGTGTTACGCTGAAATCTTAGCCTTGTGAAGGGCTCGAGGTAACAGTCATGGTATGAACTTTCATAGGCATAACAGAGGCTGGGTTCAAAGTCCAGGACAGAACCCACCCCTAACACATATGCGTCGATTTAAACATATTTTAGTCTTGAAAGATGGGATGCTTTTCTTTATGTCAAAAGCTCTGGTGTACTTTTAATGGCATTTAAAAATTTTATTCCCACATCTGAAAGCAATTCCTTGGTGTCCTGACAACAAGGATCTCAAGAATCTGTTTGAACCCTTGCTCGTTACTTGATCCTTGAGTAAAACGCCTCACGTCACAGTCACACGGAGCCACTCACCGTTTCAGAGGGGCTGGGTTGGGTCGGGTTTCTTTGTTTCCTTTTGCTGCGAACTTGCCATCCGAGGAGAGGGACTCGGGCTTATGCAAGTTCGCAGGGCGGTGGGAAAACGCCCAGCTGTGGACGGGCTTCTGCAAAGGGACGCTCCCTCTGAGGGACACTGCGGTGAGCGGTGGAAGGATCCGGTGCCCTCACATCTCCTGCTCGTTAGTGCAGGACGCTGGGCAAAGCACTCGTTCTGGGTACCTTAGATTCAGCCTTCCCAAGGCGACAGCATGGGCTTGACGGCGGTCTGGGTTTCCATCCTCACCTGGCCCTCCAGACTCTTCGCACCCGCCCGAGCAGCCCCAGCACCCCAGGCACATCCGTCCTCGGAGTGGTTCCCGGTGCAGCACTGCCGACCAGCACTTTGTCAGCGTGTGCTGGGGCACACCTAGGTGGCATCCCAAGCAAGGATCACTTCCCAGACCCCTAATCCTGTGTGATTAATTCTTCGCCCACTAGAACACATGCGTGATTTATTACCCTCCGGGGCCTCACCTCCATTATCCCTCCTTGCACACTCTCACGTGCAGTTTGCAGGGTAAAAACTCACTCCCTTTGCCCATCTCTGTAGCAGGTGCTCTTTGAATAACCAACTCCCCTACCATGTACAGAGATGTTATTATGACCAAAAGACAACAGACATGGCACGCTGACGTTCTCACAGGGAAGAGACTCTGGAAACACAAAGGCTCCTGATAGTCTCTCTCAGTCGTCATTAGACAGAGACTTAGCCACACAGGCATTTTTCTAGAAACTTCTTCAGCTGCGATGCCATGAGCCAATTCTCATGTCTCCTGCTTTCTTTACCAAATGTGAAAGAAAACGTTGAAATATAAAGCAGATTGGGGGGGGGACCCTGAATTCTATTAAACAAATACCCCCAAAGCACGACGTAATGACATACAAGAGTGCTGTCGCTTTCCACAAATAAAGTCGTGAAGCAAGCCTCCTGTGAGACAATTTATACAGTGGAATGGAAATGGAAAGTTTCTTAAAAGATTTTTCAACTGTAAAGACTAAACCTGTGGAAAAAAAATCCTATTTTAACACTAGTGATAGCTTTACAATTAGAATGTGTCTGTTTTACCTACCAGCTGCACAGATAAGCAAATAAAGAGATAGCAAGCTCCTAGAATTACAAGCTGACGTTATAATAATGATTTTTTTTTTTAAAGTCCTTGGGAACAATCATTTCATTAGTCCTGTGGTGAAGTCTCAAGGCAAAATTTTTGAGACAAGTTTCTGCTGGAGATCTCGGGTTTCAAATTGAAGGGCGGGGAGCTGGAACGTTTCATTACTTCATAAGAGCCTAGCAATGCACCCGACGGGTGGGGTTTCCTTCCTGGGGGTCTGGGGGTCTGGGACGCGCCTTGCTTGGGGTCTTCCATGCGATCCGTGGCCACAGCCCCGCACAGGTGCAGCGGAGGCACAAGCTCGGGGTCTGGGAGGGCATCCTGGCCGCGGCCTGAGGTCACCTGGGCACCGGTGCGTGCTGCGCTTAGCCCCTCTGCCCGCCCAGGGGAGGCCAACGCCACCTGCAGGGTGGGGGTACCCCCAGAAAATCTATCGCTTTTCCTTTTTCTTTGTTTTGGGATAAAGCGGGATGGGATTTTGCACCAACAATGTGAAAAGAAGCTCGAGGCATGAAAACCCTTTAGAGAAAGCACCCACCTATATAGTGAAAGTTTTCTCTTCCCCAAGATCTTGAGACAAGAGTCAGGGTGCCTGGGGCCCTCGGAGGTCGGCCACAGGGATGGCCGTAATCTTTCCCAGACGGGGTAATAGAGTCGGGTGTGCACAATGGGCTCAGTGGGATTGAACAATTCAGTGAGATCGAGGAAGGCTCGCCCCCGCTTTGCTCCCGAGGCCCACAGACACCTGTTCTGGTGGAAACTAGACTGTCGACTGCAAAACAAGCAGGAGGTCACGATCGCTAACGCGGGGAGAGGGTCCTGTTCCCGTGCGTTTAAAACTGGACGTGCCCCCAGCTGCAGAGCCGGGAGGCACGTGTGGGCAGAGGGGGAACATGCACCCCAACATCCAGGGCTCTCAGCGTGGTGTGCTTGCCTCCTGTAGACAGAGGAGCCCCCCCGCCCTGCAGCGCCCAGAGCAGGTCCTGGGAGCTAAGTCCTCCTGAGGGTCACAGACGGACCTGAGCACCCGCCACCTGGAAGGGTCCTGAGTCCAGACCTCCAGGGCAGGTGGGAGCAGAAAGCAGAGGGCAGAGAACCAAAGGGGAGGGCGTGGTTGGGAGAGGTTTTGTCAGGGGAGCGGGAAAGTAGAGCTGAGGAAAGTGGGACAGCTCTGAAAGGAGGCCCAGGGCCTGGGGAGGGATCAGAATTGAGATGCTCCCGGCCCCCGCCCCATATCTGAGGGACACCTTCCCAGGACACTGAAGGGCACAGAGATACAAGATAAGGGGTTTGTGGTGGCCCGGGTGGGGTTCGTGGTGGCCCGGGTAAGATGACAGGGGGACTGGAGGTAAGACCCGAAGAGGATGCAAAGTGGCTTCCTTCCATGAGTCCTTGAGGCCCGGGGCTTCCTGGGCCACACAGAGGAAGCCTGGAGCTTTCACTCCTCACCGCTCGGGGGCCGGGTTCACTCTCATTTCTCCTGGATGGCCATGGGTCATGAGTCTGTCCCCCCTCAGAGCGTGCCTAGCCCTACAGTGCCGTTTCTGAGGGCCTGGGCCAGAACTGAAAGGGGTTCCCCAGAGTCCGGGGCCCTGCTCCCCAAGCACAGCCCTTACTAGCCCCCCACTGTGGACTGGCGAGGGAAAGCAACCTGCCCACTTACAAGGAAAGAGAAACACAAAATGGTGACTGTTGAGGTGCCTGTGGGTGTAGGGGCTCTGGTCCCTCTATTCTGGAAAGTGTTTAGCTGCCAGGAAAAACACTTGCCGCCCGAGGCAACAGGGAAGGACGAGGTTGTGCCGAGACCCTCAGGAGAGTGACCCACACTCGGCTCTCTGTCCCACCTAGACTGGAACGACACTCTCGAGTTCCAAGTGAAGACCTTGGTGCCGATACCCTCACGCGGCATCGCTAGGCCCTTTAACATTAGGGAAGGGAAATGACATCAGGCCTGACATCCCTCTTAGGTGAGAGTGGGGAAAACACAGGAGGGACCAGGTCCCTGTGGGTGCCTGTCAGGGCCCGAGGGAACAGGGGAAGCAGGATTTAGGCCACTGGGGTCTGAAGCACAGGAGACCGAAGAGCATTGAAAAGCCCTAAGTAAGAGTAAGCTGCTGCTGCTGCTGCTGCTGCTGCTTTAGATTTTATTTATTTACTTGACAGCCAGAGATCAGAAGTAGGCAGAGAGGTAGGCAGAGAGAGAGAGGGGGAAGCAGGATCCCAGCTGAGCAGAGAGCCCGATGCGGGGCTCGATCCCAGGACCCTGAGATCATGACCTGAGCCGAAGGCAGAGGCTTAACCCACTGAGCCACCCAGACACCCCAGAGTAAGCTTCTTCTAGACACGGTTAGGTTTCCTTCCAGACTTTGGAGGAACGCTCAACCAGGAGCCAACAGCAGCTGCCTGCCTCCTGCCGTCCTGCAGCGGTCAGTGCCCAACCCCCGCCAACAGGAAGGAGCTGCACAACCAGGAAAGGGGAGATGGTGGCCACATTCCCCCGATCGGTCCCACAAGAATCGTGAGGAGAGACCCCTCTGTACCCTGCATGGCTGTCTGAGGCGTGTCCTCAAAATGTCCAGCTCCCCTCCCCAGGCCCACCCTCCGGAAACACGCATCGAGGCTCTGCTGGTGCGGTCAGCGTTGGTCTGACCGAGGTACTGTGACAAAACAGCTCAACCCTGAGAGTCCTCGGCCTGGAAAACACGGCAAACGGGCCCGAGGGGAGCATCCGAGAGGCGACGGATTCCTTGTGAGGGTCCCAACAGGTGCCAGGGACACGGCAGGCACCGACGGCCGAGGACAGGAGCGAGCCTTCGCGGATCCTGGAAGCCGTGGGGGCTTCTGAAGCTGGCGGGAGTCGACCAGGTCTGTCGCATCGCCCTGGGCATCTCTCGTGATTTAACTCTCTGCGACGCCAGGCTGGACACTGTGCACGTGGGCACAGAATAGTCCAGAGTCGGGAACGGCGTCACCGGCAGACACTGCCGTGCCAGAGACCCCCACACCGCGGAGCGGGACGCGAGGAGCTTTTGGGGAGGGTTGAGATTGAACGCGTTTGGAAAATGCATCACGGGCGGGTTCCGAATTTTGCCATCGTCGTCACTGGAAAGGAACGGCCGCGGGCTCGCGTTCCCCGAACACCGGCTCTGTCCGGTCGGCATGCTGAGTCCCGACCTGGTGCTCGGAGTGAGCCTGCGGCCGGGCACCGCGTCTGGGACAAGCGGAGAAACTGAGGTTCCGCAGAGTCTGTGAAGACGCGTCGCTCGGTTAGTCGCGCGGCGAACAGGAGACAGCTGTGGTGCCTCCCCGGCTCGGTCGGACTCCTGCACCCGGGCTTTAAGCCGCGACTTTATACCGCCCAGGACTCCGATGAAATCATTTTCGCACGAAAGCCGAGTCTGGGCAAAGTCACCGGTACGAGGCCGGTCTTGTCCAGAACAACACGCCGCCCACGTCGTCTTCCATCCTCCCTCGTCCTGCAGAAGCAGGATCGGGGTGAGGTGCAGACCAGGCAGAAGACAGGCGCGGGTCGCTAGACATTTTCCCCCCTCAAGACCAGCTGCCAGACGCTGCGGTCTGGCCGTGGGCGTAGCGGGGGCCGGGGTGGGAGGCGCTGCTCTAACCCAGAGCGCACACCCCCGGACCCTGCCTCGGAGCTCGTTACCTCATCCCAGCTCATCCCAGCGTTTCGCAATGTTCCTTTCTTCCCCCCGTTTGATAACTGGCCTCCTTGATAGATGACCTCGGGTCTTTGAGCGATAACAGAAACACAGCAGCCGCGGCAGTAAATCGCTCCCGAGCACGTCGGAAGCATGTTCTGACCAAGGGCGAGCCTCGTCCCTCCCGGACTTCTGTCACCGCAGCTGGGGGCTCGCACCTCTCTCGCACGGTCTGCGGGTGCATTCCTGGACTCCAGCAACCCGTGAGACTCGCGCACCAGGCTGCCCTTTCCGGAAGCAGGTGTGAGGAACCGCCCGCCAGGGGCTGGGGAGGGGGCGCCCTAACCGTGACCCTCAGGGGACGCGGGGAAGAGGGGCAGCCCGGTGAACGGCCTGGCTCCCAGGCCCCCTGCTCCCGCGACACAGAGCGGTCAGGCTGGGGAGCCAGCTCAGTGGCCCCCGCCTTACGTCTCCCCCTCACAGTTTCCTGCCTCCTCAGAAGGGCCTAAAAAGGAAGAGAAAAGGAGCAGCGGCAGCGAGGCACACTCCCTGTGAGAGCCCCGGGCGTCCGCGTGGCCTGTCCTCGCAGTGTCCTTCCCCAGGCCCCGAGTCACACATCACTCATGTTGTCACATTGAACTCCAGATGCTCCTACCCTAGAGAATGCTCTGACTCCGGCCATTTTTCTTCATTCTCACTAACAATTTGGTAATGAAATATTGATTTTTAGTTAGATTCATATTGATGCTATTAGGTTTGCATTGATAAATCACGCCGGCCTCCTGTCTGGGCGGCTGGAGAGTGCTACACTGAGCCCAGGAGATTACAATCAACTCATTGATGTGTTAATTTGATGGATTTTTCCCTTCTCTTAGAAGGAGTGGGAGGGTAGAGGAAGATTTTTCAGTGCCTCCGCTGTAAAGTTTTCACAGTGAAATCAGGGACGGTAATTGCAGGCTTCACGGGGCACACTCGCGTGCACAGCCCGGAGGGCCCCTCAGCGGCCACCTCCGCGGCAGGGGTGGGGCTGCCGCAGGGAGGGCAGCTCCGGGACGTCCCACACCTTGTAAACACTGGCCTGAGTCCACCCGCCTTGGGAGGGACATTTTTCTGGCCAAATCCTAATGAAGCCGTTTAGGGCCCATCGGCAGAACCCACTTACCAGCAGCCCCAGAGGCTTCTGCACGCAAACACTGCCGCCAGGACGGTGGAGGTGGGCCCTGGGGGGAAGGGGCTCAGCCGCCCCCCTCGCGGCTGCCTGGCCTGTGGCACGAAGCCTCCAGATTTGATTTACGGTGCCCTGCGGTGGTAATGCCGGTCCCGGAGGGACAAGACTTGGCTGCTCCTGAGGACCAGACTGTGATTTCCCTCAAAAACCCAGGGTTTGGTGGGGGTGCTGCCGGACGCTCCCCAAGGAAAGGGTCTTGAAGACGCCTAGGGAGGCATTCATTTGGTCTTGTTTTGTTTCGTTCTTAAAGCAAAACTATGTCAGGTTGACGTCCGACGTGCTTTCCTTCCGCGAGGTCTCCGGCCCCTCGCACTGACAAGCACAGAGGAGTGACTGCACATCAACCTTGACCATCCCGTTAAATCCGTGTGTGCACACGTGCGTGTGTGTGTGTCTGTGTGTGTCCGACAAACGTGGGGGCTTCCTCTGAAACAGATACATCTGGCCGCGCGCAGACAGGAGGAGCCCCGCGGGGCCTGGACCGGGGTGGGGGGGAGGGGGACGGAGAAAACCTGTGTCAGCCCTTCTCCCCTCCTGCGTCTCCAAGAGCTCTAGCAACTGGCCAAGCCAATCCCCAGGCCACCAGCACCAGGCAAGGGGCTTGCGAACCAGCCCAGCCCCAGGGCAGGCCAGCGCCCTTCGGAGGACTGGGGAGGGCCAGGTGCTTAGAGCAGGGGCCCGCTGCCCAGAGCTGGCAGCTCCGCCAGGTCTCCTCCTGCCCGTGGCCTCACGTGTCTGTCTACCGTGCGGGGCGGGGTGGGGGGGGGGCGAGATGGCTGGACTTCGCGCTTCCTCGTCCCTTCAAGGATATTCCTGGTCACAGCCAGTAAGACCTGGGACGAAAGAACTGGAGGAGCCTCAAATCCGTTCAAGATCACCAGTAAATAACCATTCTGTCTTCTGGCCGTTGTTCTCCACTCCTGACCTCCCAGAGGTCCGTTTCCAACCCTTTCCTTCCTACTGAAGGTTCACATTGTGTCATTCAGGAAGGAACCTACTCTAGCCATGGGGACAAACCCCAGGATCCCAGAGCCCACAACCCCAGGTTCCAGGCTCGGACTCCAGCCCCAGGTCCCGAGCACAAGGACAGAAAGGAATCCGATCCGTGCATTCACTTGCTCACCGCTGTCAGCTCCGAGGCGTCTCCGTTATCTTGGACCACCCTTGTCCTAGATGTGAATCTTGACTTTGTGATTCATTCTGCCATGGGGCCTTATATAAACCCACCGAGGAAACGGAGATTCAAAGAAAATATTTGCAAAAACGTGCATGCCTTGCTGTGTTCTGGAAAGCACTGACACAGATCCTGTACGTAAACTGTCTGCAGAGGTACCCCATTAGCAAGCCCCAAAGAAGCCTGACTCCTTCTCTGAGCACAGTCACCACCAAAGAAATATTCCCTTTCTCTCAGGTGAGACAAACCTCTCCCAACCCATCCCTCCAAGAACCTTGTCCTACCTTGTCCTACCCTCCAGCTCACACAGGGCGCGGGGATCTCCAGGCTCTTCTTTCCCTGGACAAAGACAGAGTAGTGGGGAGCAGTGCGAGCACGGGGCCAGCCTCTGCATGCACGTGTGATGCCAGCCCCAGGCAGGTGCATGGTCTCTCATACGGACCGACACTAGTGATGGGGGCCACAGTGGCAACCCAGGGCTCGGGGACTTCACATGGCTTGCCGCGCTTGGTTTCACCTCTTAACCTGAATTATTGAATAATATTCAAAATTGGTTAGATTTCTCATAAATATGCATACATAATTATCTCAGAAAGAAAATTCTCTTAGACTCTTTTAGAAAGCTGGAGGGAGGGGCGCCTGGGTGTTGCGGTCCATGGAGCGTCTGCCTCTCGGTTTGTGCTTAGGTCCTGAGATGGGAGCCCGCACCGAGCCCCATATAAGGCTTTGCACTCAGCGGGGAGCCCGCTTGAGTTTTGTCTCTCCCTCTCCCTCGCTCCTCCCCCTTGCACGCTGTCCTGTGCGTGCACTCTCTCTTTCTCTGAAAAAAAAGGAGAGAAAAAAGCAAGCCCGGGGGAGTGTCAGGCCCAGAAGCCCATGCTCCGTAGCAAGAGTGCCTGCATTCAGTCCACTGCTGCATGAATTTGCTGTGTGATGTGAGGTGAGTTCCTTAGCTTCTCTGTGCTTTCTTTATAGATAGCATAGAAGATCACAAAAATATATACCTTATAGTGCTGTCCTATGCCTTAAAGGAGTGAATATACATTAAGTACATAGGATAGTACCTACAACATAAAAAACGTCCTGGGCACATTAACTTTGTGTTAACTGTTTTTTTCTGGCAAATTGGACTCCATTCTTACTTGGGGGAAATTTTAGAGCCACAAACTATACTTCTTTTAGACTCATCGCACCCACACCTGTTAAACCCGGCCACAGTCACATTCCTGTATTACTTACCTGGCCATCGTGGGCAGCGGACATCCTCCACGAGGCTCCAGGTGGTGCGGAAACCTGTGATTCGGGCTGGGACGATCTTGCAGGTAAGGGAAGCAGGGAGCTTGATACCATCCCAGGCAGGAAGGAGGAGAGAGCAGGCCATAGAAATGCAGGCAGAGATCCAGAATCAGGATAGAAGATGAGCTTCCAGGGAGAGAAGGACCAGCATGTGGCCACCCCAGGCACGAAGGAACCAAGAACCGAGACCCACAGTTCAGCTCAGAAGACGCATGTAAGTAAAACCCAGGGAGGTCAGCCTCGTGGTTGACGGCTGACCACCGACCACAGAGCAGGGGCAACCTGCTATCCCCTGAGGTTAGGATCGCCACTCCCATGTGCCAGCCCAGAGCAGAGGCCACCGCTGGGAGTCCCAGCTGTGCACGGGGCCTCAGGACCCAGGCTTACAAAGAGTCATAAAAGCTTGTGTCCATGGCAGATGTCACACAGATTAATTCAGGCATCTGAGCGACTTCTTAATCAGCCACAAACAATCCCCCAGGTCTGGAATAAGACTCTGTGTGTAACATAGAAACAACTCCCTTCAATTTTTCTTTAAAAATCTAACAATGATCATCGAAGAAAATACAAATTGCTACTCAAGTCTCAGGGCTACAGAATAGTCACAGAAATCACAGAACGGGAACTCCGAGTTCCGGAAAGTTAATAAACAGCAGGGTACTGTTTTCAGTGGGGAAGCAGTTTTCATGTTCTTCCTTACTTTTGGTTTTACCCATAACACATGAAGTTTTTAACTAGGTGGAGAAGGACAAAGTACAGCCAATAAAACTTTTTAATTGAAAATCATTACCAACAACTTTCCTCTAAGACAAGCAGGCTTCGGCTCTCGGATCTCCTGCCCTTCTCAATTGTGTCTCTTTGTAACATTGACTGGCAGGGGCAGGTCAAGGCGACCGACAATGGGGTTTGACTTCAAGGACCAGCTTACAATTCCCGATCCGACAAAAATAACTTCTTTCATGGGGAATCGGAGAGTCTAAAAATTAGCGGGCGAGCCTTCTCTGTGGGAGACAGGCACAAAGCAGGGACAGAATCTGTGGGCACCTTCTTAGGAGGCCGTAAAACTTAAGAAACCCCTTTGGATGTTTCTGTCCCCACCTTGGTGCCATTCTTTGGCGATCACAACAAAAGGGCTTTGTCACAGAGAACAAGGTATCTCCCCAGCAGCCCCTTCCTGCGTTTCACCCAGGTGTGCACCTGTCAGCATGTTGACACCATTTCTAGTGAGGCTTTCTCCTAATGCGTTCCCTCCCCTGGAGAGGACCCTTTCCTTGACATCTGTGACAGCCCCTTGGGGGAATCGTTTCGTGAAACCGGCCCTTCAGAGTGAAGTTTTCTCTCTGATCCTGACCTCCCTTAATCGTCTCTGTCTTCAAACGTCTCGGTTACGTCGGGGCCATCGTGGCACGTGAAGGCCCCCCGTGAGCACCCAAGGGCTACAGGTTATTCCTCAAGCTGTAGACTTTCAACATGTTTCTTTGCCTCTTAGAACTGAAATTCAAGATGGCGGCGAGCAAGTCCAAATCCCCATGCAATCCAGATCCCGGCCGGCTCAGCAGACAGCTCGTTACTTCATTAATTAAACAGCAAATGACGTGTTCCAACCTCTAGAAAAGTTCCGGGAGTTCAGATTTGGAAGTCAGTGTCGGAACTCTGTAATGTCACAGGTCAGGAGGAGGAAAGAAAGGGAAGCACAAAGTCCAGCGTCCTCTAAGGAGCCAACACTTGCCCACAATTCGTGCTCAGCGACCACCACTGCCCTCCTCCGCGCGAGCATCAGACTCACACTTCTGTGTACAGGTCCTCGCGCGCACTGTCACCAGGACATGTGCTCACGTGCACAGTTTGTCCTACCCAATGTTCTCTTTTCTTCTTGCCTACCTGGTATCCTGCTACCAGTTCCTAAGGACTTGGACCAAAGGTCACCTGGAATTCCTGGTGTTGAACTCCACTGGAGAGCGGACTTTCTTTCTCCCACATCGCTGCTTTAAATGCCTTCGAAATGCCATGGGTTCTCACATCTACATCTCCAGTCCCAACATCTCTCCTTAATTCTAGACTTCTGGCCTGCCACCCACTTGGCATCTCAACGTCCATCGATTTTGCAAATAGAACAAGTCCAAGCTGAACCCACTCTTCACACAGACTTCCCTCTCTGAGCTGGAAGAAATGTAATTAAGTTGCTCAAGAGAAAAGAATAACCTGTGCCCCATCTTTGGCTCCGGCCTTTCTTGGGGGAGAAGCAAGCATCCATGAGCGATCGGACGGACTCTGCCTTCAACAGACACCCAACCTGTTCTTGCAAAGTCCACTATCGACACCCCGGACGCTCCACCACTTCTCACCGGGCTTCTCTGCTTGCAGACCAGCCATGTGCTTAATCTACACCCAACACAGCAGGAAAGGGCTTCTTAATACCTAAGTCACATCTCATCTCCACTCTGCTCAATGACCTTCCAGTGGCTCTGATATGAAAAAAAAAAAAGTCCAAAAGTCCTTCCAAAAAAGCCAACAAAACCCTACTTGGTATGACCTCATGTTATCTTTCGGCCTATCTTCCATTTTGCCTGCCTCACTCACTGAGCGCCATCCAACTCGGGCTCTGTGGGGTCTTTGAACACAGTAGGGCTATTCCCACTACCTGGAATGCCCTCCCCAACCTCACTCTGTCCCCAGCCAGTTATTCTCATGGTCCCTTCCCTTCCCTTCCCTTTCTCCCTTCCTTCCTTCCTTCATATCTCAGAAACCCGTGTGTCCACCCCATTAATATATGGCGAACTCGAACCCCCTTGCCCTGCTCTATTTCTCTTCTCTGTATGCTTAATGCCTCCCAACACACTATCATGCACCTGGTTTTTGTACTGAGTATTCACAAACTATCTCCCTCCCCTAGAATTGAGGTGGACCCATGAGAAAGGGTCTTGGTTCTTTGAATCTACAGATACACCCCAAGCACCCTGAAGAGGCTTGACACAGAGTAGGTGCTTAACAGCTACTCGTTGAATGAGTTAATACCTTTTATTCTTTATGGGTTAACCTCTTCTGTGTCCCGTGCCTTTGGTATGGTGCCTGCTTCAGAACAGGCAGCCCGTCCACGGTGGAGAAACAAAGAGAAGAGTAAACAAAGGAACCAACATGCACACACTCTGCCCGGCATGGACACCCTTCTCTTCCCTTTTCTCCAGGACAAGGACCTGCTCTACTTCCCATTCTCTTCTCGCCAACGAGCACCAGAAGTCACACATTGTTTCTAATGACTAGAATATACTATTTCTTACATTTTATTTTTAACTGAAGTATAGCTGGCACACGAGGTTATACTAGTTTCAGGCGTACAACATAGCGATTTGATGATTACATACGTGGCTCCGCTCACCGCCACTAGTGTAGCTACCGTCTGCCTCCACACAAGGCTATTACAATACTGGTGACTGTATTTCCTATGCTGTACTTTTTGGAATCCAATTACTTGCAATGGGTTATGGACACAAACATCCAGTTCCTTCTTAATACTATGGCGGTGAGAACAGGACATAAAATAGTGCACTCTAGTGCAGTTCTATAGGTCTTACTTATGGACAGTTGGAATGTGTTAGGGGATAATCCAACACCCCCCCCCCCACCGAATTCATACGTTGAGGTCTTAATCCCCAGTATCTCAGAATTGGACCTTATTTGGAAAAAGGATCTTCAAAGAGATAATTAAGTTAAAATGAGGTTACTAGGATGGGCCCTACTCCAATGACCGGCGTCCTTAAAAATGGGGATTAGGACGCAGACACACACAGAAGGAGGACCATGTGAGGACACCGGCAGAAGGGGCTGTGTGCGAGCCAAGGAGAGGGGCCAGGGAAACCAGCCCCTCCAGTGCTCAGTCTTAGACTTCTAACCTCCAAAATTGTGAGAAAATAAATCTCTAGAGTTTAACTCACCCAGCCGGTGGTACTTCGTGACGGCAGCCCTAGCAAATTAACCCAGGGTGATAACCACACTGACCACCAGAGCATGAGATTTTAAAATTAAACCACCAATACCTACCTGATGGCCCAGAAGTCAGAGGGGTTCTCCGTCACCTTCCTGGTGAAATTGTTGTGAGAGGGAGACAAATCCCTGCTGGTAAAAGACATCTGTTCATTCTAAACCCAAATCAAAATACCGACCACAGCTGCTATCCTGGTCCTACAACAGATCATTTGCTTCAATAATCTGTTTTCCCATAAAATGAATTTATCATAAATGGCAATTTCTCATCATAATTAATTAATCATTAGACAACATTTTACACTGTACTGACTTCTAAATTTATTTTTCATTTATTTACTTAGTCTTTCCTTCATTGCTTTTTTATATCCATAGAAAAGCCTGAGACATTTTTTGAGCTAAATCTCTGACCTTTATATGACCCTTGCCAACTATTCAAACACAAAAAGCCATAAAAAAATTATTATGGGTCAATTTAACAGAAATCCAAAGTTCTCTCTCTTTTTTTTCCCTAGCTACTGAAGAAATATCAGAAATGACATATATAAATTGGAAATCATTTCCCGCTTGCCAGCATATCCTAAATTGATGTGGCCAAGAATATTCCTTGTAATTGTTAAATTAATTTAGATATTCTTGATGTATTGTTCTTCACATGAAAATCGCTCATCATTCTTCCTTGGCTATTTGCCTTTTTTTTTTTTCTAAGAACAGAAAAAGTTCCACGGGACAGACCAAAAAACCGCCTCCTATTCACAAGCATCTGGCTGAGGCCCACCTGCACACAGACTCAGACGCGTGTGCTTTTACGGCGAAGACGGCGGCACACCAGAAGCCCGGCATTAAGATTGGCGATCCGAGTCTTAAAGTACAGGAGAGAGATTGAATTTTCCTTAAAGGAAAATAAAGATAAATAATTATGCCTTTGGGGGGTACACCTCCTACAAAACCTCCTTGAAGGCTCAACACCGGCCGTCTCCCTGCTTGGCGGGCACGTGATGTGGGAAGCAATATTAACTAAATGTCAAGGCAACCTACAAATATTCTAAAAACCTAATAAATCATCTCCTGATTAGTTTTAGCTGAAAGTGTAGGATCATACTGGGCTTGGCTTAAATGTTATAAGAAAACTAGAATGATTCCAGAGGAATCCAACACTGCAAACTTTTCCCCGTTTAAGAACTATACTGCCGAAGACCGCTGGGAACGACATAGTTTTCTCTTTGCTTCATTGCTCAACGGCGCCCGTGGATTTCACAGGACCTGTTGCCCTTCTCCGTGTCATAAGGGTCCAAATAGGGAAGGTAAATTTTCACGATTCTTATCTGAAGTACAGCTGTTATTTGCCAAAATAGCATACGGGTTTACACATTTAAGCAATTCAATTCTGACAGATTTTTATTTTTTGAACAAAATGGAGTTTCTATTAAATGCTTCGTGCAAATTATAAATAAACCTTGTTTCCTCTTTTGTATTCCAGTGCACCTGTGCATGAGCTGTTAGTAGCCGGGCGCTGGATCTTCGGGGCCTGCTGAGTCACCAAGCCCGGAAGACCACACCAGCAGCTGAGGGGTTGGGCAGGACGCCTCCACGCTGTCTCCTGCACCATCAGGAGTGGAGAACTCCATCCCTGTATGTGTGTGTGTAACACACAGTGCACAGAAGTTAGAACTGTGCACTTACAAGAGGTGTCCTTTATTATGGGGTAACATCTTCACCTCCCTCCTCCCACGTGTGTGTGTCCATCGGGCTTGTTTCCTCCTGCGCCAGACTGCCCACCAGTGGTCCCCCAACCACACTGGTTTTTGGCTACCACATTGGGGTGCTGGACATGCCCCACCTCCAGATGAGGGGTCTCAGGGTGGATTAGGGCAGAGGCCCCATTGATCCACATTCATGGTCCTACTGAGAAAGAGCTACGCTGTCCGGCCTTTCGATGTCGGTATGGCAAAGGTCCTCTCATGAGGGAGAACCTCCACGTGAGACCCCAGAGATACTGAGGAAACCTCCCTGAAGAGCACTATTTTTACTTCAAACCAGGTTCTTTGCAACAAGGCCTTGATGACAAATGGGCAAGTTTCATGGTGGGATAAAGATGGACAAGCCCATGGGAACGGCCAAACCCTGGGAAAGCCTCCTGAAGTTAGGGAATCCAGTGAGAAGTGGACGGCTCATCTCAACGTCTCATCCTCGGGGCAGCAGGCCTCACAGTTACACCCACACTACATGCCTCTATGGAAATTTTGCACAGATTGAATGGACATATTGAGTATGGCTTCCTGTGGAAGAATTAGAATGGGCCCAGCTAATTGTTTATGCTTACTTTAAAAATGAGATAATGTCCCTTTTCCTTTCCATGGACTTTTTCTATCACCTTCACTCTTCACAATACAGTACAAATACATATGTAATTATTATTAAACCTATATGTACTTATAAAACATATATTTATATGTAGGGTACATGTATATGCTATAAATAATTTATAGGTATATGCATTTACTAATGGTCCAAGGATAATTAGAAACACCTTTTTCATTCAGTACATATTTAATGATATTCACGTGAAAATGTGCACATCTCTGGCTAGACTCTTAAATTAATTTTTCTTTTAAATTGCATTCCATTGGCAATATACCTCTTCTTTAATTCAAATCTCATCTTCCCATCACCTTTCTATCCAACCACAGTTCCAGCATTATGAGCAAGTATTAGGAACTTCCCCTAAGCACAGTTTTAGAGGGCCACCCTAGATTGTCACCAGATTGTGTCATTCTGGTGGCCATCGTTCACTCCAAAATGGGCGAAGTCAACACCTGTTTTCAGTTCTGCACACAGGGAGCATCGTAGTTGTCACTCCATCCTAACAACAAGTAAGATCTAAATACACTGAAGTATCAACAAGTTTTCTTGGATGTGAAAGTGAGGGGAGGACGTAGAGTTGACCACAGCCCACATGACTGGAGACGCCAAAAAGGAGCGATAGTTTATCAGGAACAGGGACTCACAGTGAAACTGCTATGTGAACGGGTGCCAGATTAGGGACGCCTGCACTGTGAATGGCACTGACAGCCCCATGTGGACGCATCTCAGTGGTAAAAACCCCAGGGAGACCCAGTTACGAGGCCTCCTCAACACCCTAAGAGATACCAGCAGGTTCTCACATTAATATCAGAGAAAAGTCTCTTCGCACTTCTTACAATGGAGGTGGGGGGAGAGGGGAACCACGCTGACATGCACCAGAGCATGCTTTTCTCCTTTGCCAGGCCTTAACACGAGGGAAACTAGCTACCCAGAGCCTAACCCACTAGGGAATTATCAGAGCCTAACTGGCCTGGGGAAGAGGAGTCCCCAATTTCATCTCTCTCTAGCCTTTGGGGACAGAAAAACTTAGAAGCACGTGTGAAGTCCACAGTCCAGAGGTGCAGGCTCACTGAAGATGAGCCCTGATTCCAGAACCAACCAGAGAAGTTCTCCCCATTCACTCACCACCACACCATGGAGGGCCTAGTTACAGCGGTTCCTATACCAGCACATCCTGTTCAACTAGGAGGGGAAAAAAAAAAAAAATTACAAGGCATACCAAAAGGCAAAAAGCAATTCTGAAGAGACAGAACAAGCATTGGAAGTGACATGGTCAAGATGTTGGAATTATCGGATGGGGAATTTAAAACTACTCTGATGAATATGTTGAGGGCTCCAGAGGCTGGAGCAGACGGTGCACAAGGGCAGATGGGCAGTGTGATCAGCAAGATGGAAACCCTTAGGAAGGACCCGAGCAGGTTCTAGAGATCACAAGCCATGTGATGGAAATAAGGAAACTCTTCAATGGACTTACTGGTCGTCTGGACCTGGCCGAGGAAGGAATCTCTCAGCTAGGAGGTACCAAGAGAATCCTTCAAAACCAAAAAGCAGAGACGAAAACTGAAGGAGTGCAATGCTGTGTGCGGGAGTTGGGAGATGACAACCACAGGTGTCATGGGCTTGTCTGGGAACACCCAGATGGAGAAGAAGGAGAGAGAGGAAGTGGAGGAACATTTGGAACGACGGTTGAAAAGAACTAATGACTAATGGACAGACACGCAGATCGATAGAACAGAGTGGAGAGCCCAGAAGTAGACCCCGTGAGTGTGCTCACCTTACCAGTGACCAAGGAGCAAAGGCAGCACAAAGGAGCGAAGACTGCCTCATCAGTGGCCACTGCCGGAATAGCTGGACATCCGCATGCAGAACGCAGGAACTAGACACGGACCTTACACACCTCACAAAACCTGACTCAGGAGGCAACGCAGACCTAAGTGTAAAATGCAAAACTATAAAACTCCTAGAGATCTCATGGGAGAAAACCTAGCCTGGGCGCAATGATGACTCTTTAGGTATATCACCAAAGATACAATCCATGAAGGAAAAACATGAGTACGCTGGAATTTGTTAAAATTAAAAACTCTGCTCTGTGAAAGGCAAGGTCAGGGGAATGAGAAAACAAGCCACAGACTGGGAGAAAACATCGGCAATGATAAGGATATGTTAAAGACATCAGATAAAGGAATGCCATCCAAAATAAACCCTCAAACTCAACAATAAGAAAGACCCCTCACCAAAGAAGACACACAGTCAGCAAGTAAGGACATGAACGGATGCTCTGTGTCCTATGTCAGCAGGGAAATACAAATCGAAACGAGACACCACTGCACACCTATCAGAATCACCAAAATCCAGGACACTGTCCACACCAGATGCTGGCAAAGATGTGGCCCATCTAGTAATTGTGTTTCTTGGTATTTATCCAAAGCAGTTGAAGACGAATGTCCACACAAAAACCTGTATGCACCCGAAGTTTACAGCAGCTTTTCCATAATGTCAAAACTTGGAAGCCGTAAGACGTCCTTTGGGAGGTAACCAGGTAAATGAATGGGGGTCCATCCAGACCACAGACTATTACTCAGCACTAAAAAGAATGAGCTATCAAACCATGGGAAGACATGGGGGAACCTTAGATGCACATTAACTAAGTGAAAGAAGCCAATCTGAGAAAGCCTACGTATTACACGATTCCAACAACATTACATTCTGGAAAAGGTAGAACTAAGGTAGAACTATGGAGACAGTAAAAAGATCAGGCTACCAGAGTAGGGTTCAGGAGTGGGGAGAAGAATAGACAGAATAGTAAGGCTTTTTAGAGCAGGGAAATACTTTGTAGGATGTTACAATGAGTAGATGTCATCGTATAGTTGTCTAAACACACTGAATGTACACCAAGAATGAACTGGTAAGGTAAACTATGGACTTTTGGTGATTATGCTTCAATATAGGCTCATCCATGGAAGACATGTCCCTCTCTTCTGGGGGCTGTTGATACTGTGGGTAGCTGTGCATGGGTAGGGGCAGGGGGTCTACAGGAAGTCTCTGTACCTTCTTCTCAGTTTCCTTGTGAACCTAAAACTATCCTAAAATACTGTCTGAAAAAAAGAAAAAGGGAGGGGGGTGCCAGGAGGGCTCTGTCAGTTGAGCGTTTGATTCTTGATTTCAACTTCAGGTCATGACTCAGGGTCGTGGGATCTAGCCCTGTGTCAGGCTCCATGCTGAGTGGGGAGTCTGCTTGGATTCTCTCCCTCTCCCCTCTTCCTCTGCACCTCTACCCACTCCCTCTCTCCCTCTAAGGGGAAAAAAAAGAAAAGGAAAAAGTCCTTAAAGTTTATCAAATTGGGGTGGAAGTTACTGTCTCATAAAAGCAGAACAGAACTCTCATTGTCAACTAAGTATTTTACTTAGGTTTAATTATAAAGCAAAATAAAAATATATGTTTATTTGAAGAAGAAGAGATGAGTGATAGTAAACTTTATGGTCCACTAACTGTTGAAATCTGATTGGCATTTGACTGTCTTGTGTTATAGTACAATATTGTGATAGTATTTTTATGGATGCTACTAAAACACAGTTCAAAATAAAATGTAGAACTACATTAAGTTTATCCAAGTGCTCTTTTATTGGAAGTTATGAGCAGAATAAAGTGACTTTTTTAGTTCAATGCTCATGAAAGAAGAGGAATAGTTACCAACTGCCAATGCTTCTGCAGTCCTTACACTGCATGCATGGGTCCAAAGTATGAAATCGGAAGAATCACATAAGCTTAGTGCTCTTCTTGTTCCCATTGTACAGATGGTGGGAACAGAACAGATGTGACTTGCTCAAGCTTGCACAGCAAGGAAGTAATGGGGAAGGGATTTGAACTCAGGCCATTTGATCCCATATCCTACTTCTGACCACTTCATGACATTCAGCCAGAAACCATCTCAGATGTGGTGGCATTGTCCGTACACCTGTGCTAAGATGTACACACCAGCGGCCCTTTATTTCAATTATTTCTGACTCCAGATTAGGCATTGGAGAATAGGTACTCCCATTTGGTAGTGGAAGGCAGATGAAGACTTTCTCCTTGACAAAGCAATGAATAATAGACTCTACCTCACAAAACTAGTTGGTGAATTATATCAGGAAATAGCTTCAAAATCAGCCATAATTCACATACATCTAAAACAATCAGGGCTCTATATCCTGTTTTTCCTTTTTATTACATATAAGTTTTATTTTTATAAGAATCTTTTTATGTGAACTTTAGACATAATACAGTAAGAACCTTCTTTTTCCAAGTAGCAATGATTTGTTTCATCTGTTTCTGATGTTACACAAGAATGAATGGCATAATTACCTGTAGGCAGGCCAATGGAATGGAGTCACACAGAATTGGGGGAGTGTGGGATTTTCACAAACCCTTTATGGGATCTCCTTCTTTGTCACCGAACTTTTATATTGAATTAAAATTAATATGGTCTCATACAATAAGCCAGAGTTGATTGAAGCTTCCCTGAAGAGATCACAAGCATCCTTCAGTTTCCTGCATTGAGTATTGGGTTCAAGTGCCAGTATAATGGGCAAAGAACACTCTGGTTGTAGATAACATTTAGCCCAGTCAAATATGCAAGTTCTTCCCTAAATCAACCCCATGGGGCTCCAGATAACAAACACATTAATATGGGTCTTTGCTTGCACAAACATGGAATATTTGTTAACCATGCACGCTGCATGCCAAGTGTCTGTACAGGTATTTTCTGTTTGGTCTTCACATCATCTCCTCAGAGAAGATACTATTACTCCATCTGACAGATTCATTCATTCCTCTGTTCAACAAATTTCTTCCCTTCTTAAGCCTTGGGGAGGCTGTGTGACTTGCCCAGGACAACACAGTTCAGTAGGTAACAGCATTCTTTAAACACTATCTTGACTGTCAAAATGGCACCATTTATAGTCCATCTGTGTTTTCTAGATCTTATATTGTTATCAAGACAGAGACACCAGAACTCCTCCAGGAGGAGGTATAGACAGTGGCCCATAGAACACATCACAGTAATGCAACAGGGCTGTTTGTGGACATTTATCCATCTGTGTGTCCCCTTCCAAGAAGCCTTCCTTGATTGCCCTGTACCCACTAATCCATGGCTTAAGGAGGTGCCCTGACACAACACATTACACTTCCTGAGGATCCAACAGACCCACTGTTAAGAACAGTGGTGCTAAGCATTTACTTAATCCTCTATGTAAGGGATAGCACTCCAAGTGCTATATTGGCCAGGACAGACTATAGTCTGCAGTGATAAGCAAGCTCTTCCAAACCCTCAGAGGTTTAAAAAAAAGTGAAGATTTGATTTTGCTTGTGTCACAATCCACCGTGAATCACACAGTGCTCCCTGGCAGCTCACCTCCAACCCCCTGCATCTTCAGTGAAGGCATCTGACATTTCTGGGCCCTGTGATCACTACAGAAAGGTGAATGGAGGAGGACAAAGGAGCAGATGTCTTCGTGGCCAATCTGGAAATGGCTTCTGTAACGTTTGCCCATGCTCCATTGAATAAAAACAGTAACCTAGTCCCAGCCTAACTCCAAATGCAGCAAGAAAATATGACCTTCCCATGTGCGCAGGAGAAGGATATATGACTGATTAAGTGTATAGTTCATCTTCGTGATGAGTGTCTGTTTGACTACAACATTACTGGGAATGTTATGTTCCCCACATTCACTGTTTCTTATCTATGGGTAAGTCAAGCAGTGAAAGGCAACATAATAAAAGCTTTTATGAGAAAGGTGGTTGGTGTTTGGGGCAACTATGCCAGAGTCTGAGAGTTCAGGAGGGCTTCCTGCAAGAAGGGATATACCTGGAGTCCCAAAACATAAAGAGGGTTTAGTGAGATGAGTATGGAAGGAAAGCTGTTCTAAGGAGAAAAAAGATCCTGGACGGCAGGTCAGAAATGAAAACAAGCTGGGTTATACTAAGGACTGAGAAAACGTTGGTGCACTTGAGCAGAAAGCAGCACGAAGGGAGGCTGACAAATTACTGCCAGAGCCATTACTATTGTTCAAGTCACAAGTGACAGGAACCAGTCATCATTTGAATAGACCTGCAAAGCTCTCCATACAGAAGACTTGCTGAAGGCACTGCGTATGTATAATTGGATCAAGGCTCCCTTCCTTAATTAGATCTGAAGTTCTTCATTTGTTTTCCTTTGAGTAGAAGCCCATTTTCAGCTTCAAGTGCAATGGTAACTGTCTCTTATGAAATGTTGTATTTCTTCATGGAATACTTTGGGAAAACCTGTGGCCAATTTCCTCCTCTGACACTATGCCTGCCTGGCCTCTGACTGCATTCTGACGAGGCTTGTGTGTGCATTCCCCATGGGGACCGGGAGGTGCGCTAAGCTCACATCAAAGCACGTCCATAGCTTCTCCTTTCTGTGCTTTGTGTTCTGAAAGAACTCTGGGCCCCCCAAAATCTTTGGTCCAACTCTGCAAAACCACCAGCAAGTGTCATTCTCCTACTTGAAAAATTTAAATATTGGAACACTTGCTTTGCTAGTGCTAATGTACCTTCAAGAGACCCATGGTCACCCATTGTTCAGGCCGCAGTGCAGCATCTCCTGGGCCACACAGTCAGTCAATGGCCTTGGATGTTTCTGCTAACGTGTCAAGATACGACAAGAGCCACTGAGTACATATCAGTTCAGGAAAGATAACATTTACTTAGAATCCTGAGTGAAACTGCATCCATGTGTGGCACAAGTATCTGAAGTGAGTCTTGCTGACTGCTCTTTTCTTGTTAAAGGACCCACCCTGACCAAGAAGAGTGAGCTGGCAGGTGAGCACACCTCCACTAGCATGCCACATCTTCATTAAAAGAAACATTCCTATATTTTCAATGTGCATTTGCACCAACTGGTTTAAATGGAGTTTCACGGGAAACGAGCAGTGGAAGGCGTAGTTAGAGAAAAATCTGAGAGGAAACCGGCTACTGGGTTTGGCTTGTTTCACTGGTGAAGGAGCTGCATTTTATATTTCTTTTCTTAGATTTACATGGTGTTTCTCCTCAGGGAATGCTTGTGTGGCTCAGTCAGTTAAGCTTCTGTCTCTTGATCTCAACTCAGGTCTTCATCTCAGGGTCATGAGTTCAAGCCCTGCACTGGACTCCACAACGCCCTCCCCCAAAAAATCAGAAATAACTTTCATGTTCATCAATAAGAAAACGGACATAGGGTGTTCCTCTTCAAAGAGACCCTGTTTTAAGTGTCCACATACTGATCATCTTCTAAAGAGAAGAGACATGACTCAATGGAGGAGTAGCCCTGAGGGGGGAAGGACGATGGTCAGCCCTGTCAGGCAAGGGGCTTGGGTTCTGTGTCCCTGCTTTGAAAGAGCATTAGCAGATGCGAGAGAGGACCCTCCAAGGACGTTTATTTGATCTTCTTCATCCCATTTTTCTGGGGAGTGGAAAGAGAAGTCATTTTTGAGGTCAGAGGAAAATGGCAGCTTTGACCACGGGCACCAGAATGCTTGAGAGCTGGGTAAAATGTCAGCCCACCCCAGAAGGGCTGCAGATCCGAGTGACCGTCAGACGTACACCCACACTCCTCTCTGTCCTGTGACTTGGGTGACAAGCACAGATACTGATTTGCCACGTAAAAGATTATTGAGGATGAAACACAGCCCAGGCCAGGAACAAGGGAGGGACAGATGTACAAGACACAGCGTCTGCTTCAAGAAGCTCCTTGCAGTCAAATGGGAGATCCTGTGGATAATTAAGCAATTCAGAGACCCTCCCAAACTTTCAGGGAAATGAAGACAAAGCACCTAAGAGCAAAATACTGTTTGAAAAAGGTAATATCGGGATGTTAGATTGATGATGGTAAATCTTGAGTCTTACATACTTGATGAATACTCATGAGTTGTTATTTCTAGGTATTGGGATAAGAGGACCCCCTTTCCCTGAAAAAACAAAACAAAACAAAACATACAACGGAACAACGGGGGCAGCAAACAGTTCCTGCCTCCGTGCAGGGAAGCTAGATCCCCTGAGACACACAGGGCGCCGCCGGACAGGCTGGAAAGCCCGTGACCCCTTCCTGCAGGGCCCGCAGCAGGAGCTTGCCCATTACTGAGTCAGGACGGGGGCCAGGTGTGAGCTGCTTACCCGTTGGCGCAATTCGTGCTGTTCTTGACCTCGGGAGGGAAGGCAAGGACAGCGGGAGCCCACATGGACGGACTGGGCCTCACTGGACCGGTGGCTGCAGGGGTGGTGGCTTCTTGCACCAGGCTGAGCGTGCATCTGGCGGAGCACGTGGAGACGCGGCACATGGAGCCCCTGAGGGTTGGGGAACCAGAAGCCTGGCTGCTCGCCCAGGACCATGGCGAGCCAGTGAGCTGCAGGTCGCATCTGAGGACGTGGCCACCAGCTCCCTCGCTCCCTCGATAACGTGAGAGTGCCTGTTGTGGTCCCCATTCCCCCAGAACTACAGGCTCAAGGGACCTGCAGGCAAAGCCATCCTAGCTCAGCGGAGAAGGTCTGGCACAAGCCGCCACGTCTAACGTGAGGCCCAAGTGTGCAGAACCCTCATGGGCTGAGCATCTCCTCCAGTCCCCCAGCATGTGCCCAGATGAAAGGATGCCCAGTTCCAGTTCCCAATATTACCCCAAATCAGGGACAGGACGCGCCAGCAGATGGCCTCTCCCAGGAGCACGGGTGAAGAAGAATGTTTAGACATGGTCCAGGAAGTTTTTCTAATCTGTGTACACATGTAGTATACGAAAGTGACTTTAAAGTTCTCATGGATTTTGGTTTCATTTGTTCCTGCAAACTTTTTAATATCCATGTGCTCCCAGATCAGTTACATAACTACCTTCAGATATCCACTGGGATATTGATATAAACAGAAATAACTGTCATTAAAAAAATAACTGTTTCTGGGGGCGCCTGGGTGGCTCAGCGGATTAAGCCTCTGCCTTCGGCTCGGGTCATGATCTCGGGGTCCTGGGATCGAGTCCCGCATCGGGCTCTCTGCAAAAGCAGGGAGCCTGTTTCCCCCTCTCTCTCTGCCTGCTTCTCTGCCTACTTGTGATCTCTGTCTGTCAAATAAATAAATAAAATCTTCTTTAAAAATAAATAAGTAAATAAATAAAATAACCATTTCTGTTTTTAAAAAAATTAAGGAGACTTTTCAAATAAAAGGCAATAAAATTAAGAGCTTCTTAAAGCCAAGACCCTGTTTTCCACCCCAGCGATTCTCAAATCCTGCCACCTGTTGGCATCATCAGAGGAGGCTAATTAAAGCAGCATATCTGCATTTTTTTCAAGCCTTCCCAGCGAGCCCCATGCACAGCCACATTGAGAACCAGTGTGTCCCAGTCCCTCATTTCGACTGGCTTGAACGGGGGCATCTGATGCACGTCTTCGGTGAAGTGAAAATGCCCACCGCGGACTCACTTTGCTCTGGTTTGGCCGTTTCCTGCCAGCCGTGAGCCCACAGTTACAGGCTCACGGATCCGCTGACCAAAAGTGCAAACCGCAGAGACTTCCTGGACAAGGAGCGGTAAGAGGAAGGCAAGTTGGATGAAGCCACATTTAAATCACGCGAGTTCCGTGTAGCAAAGGCACGGGGAGTATGTTGTCATTCCCTTTCCTCTGTGCCATTCGACCTTGGCTTTCATCCCAAAATCTGGCTTCCCAAAAAGATTACTGAGGACTGTAACAGATCTGTAGGGAAAGGCACAGGCGATGAACAGAGTCCCTTTCCTTCCTCCACCCCCAAGAACCCCCGGCACCTGAAACCAGCCAAGTACCTTGCCTATGAGAAGACCAACTTTATTATGATTCAAGAACAAAAAAAAAAGAACAAAAGCTATGAATTTCAAACGTTCGCCTCTTCAATAACTTAACTCAGCCAATAAGCATCACGTAAAATTGATTCCTAATAAGGAAATGAATAAATACTACTTAATAGCTTTAGTAACTATGTAGCTGTGGAGAAATTATGGTCTAGTAAAATGATCGCCTCGCCTCTCTCCTGCACATTTCCTGCTGTGGACAACTCGGGGCCTCGAGTCCCATGGGCTGCGTCTGGCAGAGCTCACGTGACCACCCCCTTCTGCCCTGTGCCACCGTGTGGGTCCCTCACATGCATGGGGACAGTGCCGCTGGTCGCCAGCGCTGTGATCTACTGCAGGGCTTTCCCCCCGGGCTCCATTTCCTCTCTGCAAAACGGGACTGGATCCCGCATCCCAGAATCCGGAGGAATAAATGAGATCGTGCATGTCAGACCCTGAAGGTCGGCATCAAACAGCAGCTGAATATGCCGTCTGCGCTTTCCGGGCTGGACCAACGCGTTCTTTGGAAGGGGGACACGATTTCACACCTGGTCAGGTATTTTTTTATTGTTTCTTCATGGGTGTTTTCATCGCTTATTTCCTCTGTGCCTCTACCAAAGGGGGGTCAACAGATCTTCATGGCATTGGATCAGCCCTGAGGTTTTTCAAAAGCGTAGAGATTATTGTGTTAAATGATACGTCATTTTCTCCAAAAGACTCAAGCGCATCCTTCGAAATGCTTCATCAGGTCAATTTTTGTACGCTTTAAAGTAAAAGTTATTAATGACGCAGTACGAAATGAATTAGCTCTCATCATCTCTGCCGATTGAGAATCCGAGCATTCTGGTTTCACAACAGCAGGAGTCGTCGAGAACGCCCCAAGCTCACAGAGACCGCTCCCTAAAGAGTCCCGATGACGCAAGGGTTGGCTTCTCGGCATTGAGACGTGGAACACAACAGATGAATCCCGGAAATCAAGATGTTGAGAAAAAGTCAGTCAGGAAGAGTAAAGTGAACGGAGAGGCTGCCCCTGCTTACGTAAACAACGCCTAGAAAATAAACTAAAGCTTGTTGTCGACGTTCCTCCTCCCCAGGGATGGGTGTGTGTACAGTAAAGGTCTCCAGAAGTGTCAGCCCATAGGCTTGGTAAGCGTGTTCTGACGAGGCTACTTTAAATTCTACGAGGAACAGACTAAAGTGATTTAAACTTTTCATTCCTGTTGTAAACGGGCACTCCACTTTCTGTGTAAGGTCATATGATTTTCTTAGATTTATAGCTGCATCAAAAGACAACAGTTAAAATTTATTAGTAAGATTTCTGGGGTGACATTTAAAATGTTAAGAATGTTAAGAATGTGCAAGTGTCAGGCTTATCCTCTGACGATGGCCTTTCGTCTTGCTACATGGACTTTCATCACGCAAATTGGGTATAATTAATCTAATAATGAGAGGATACAACCTGAATTACTGCAGACCTTCATTGATCAGGAGGGACCCAGCTCGAGCCCAGAGAGGACGAGGCGGCCGTCCTATGCGGGGCTCTGTGTGAAGGCTGGAGAGGATCTGGACTTGTCGGACTGAGAAACACGGCAGGTGTTGAGTGCAGAGTTCGAGAAAGGGGAAGACGTGTAAAAAGCAGTTGTCAGTAAGAATTAGGAAAAATAAGTGCTTTCGTTTTGTGCAGGGATTTTACTTAGAAACTACTTATTTGGTGATATTTATGTTTCCCAGTTTAACACTTGGAACTATGAGAAAAGGATTCATCCTGAAGTTCCTGCCAAAATAAACCATTTTGTTGTCTTGGGTGTGAAACACCAACCCCTTTTCCGAAGGAAATTTCACTCTATGGAGATTTGTATAGGGTTTTCTGAAGAAGGCAACTCATCAGCTCTAAAAACAAAAATTAAAATGCAGCAGATTTTAGTACTTCCTATCGCAGCGGACGTCCTCATCTGGTTCAACAGGGCAGCCTTTTGCCGCACAACTCGATGCTTGCGCTCCTTCACAGTACTTGGCCACAGTATCTTCACTTGGCTTTGGGTCGATCAAAATTTTTAATCTGCAACCGCGCCTGCTCCCCCCAAAATAACGAGCCCATTTTAGCTAATAATGGCCAACCCACAGCGGGCCCTGCGTGAGTTTCAATATCAAGATGAATGAAACCAAAGAACCTCCCTTCAGGTACCTATGAGGAATTGACTCTCATTAGCAGCTCTAAGAAAAATTGATCCCAAGTCTCCAATCTGTGTGTCTGAGAAGAATGAATAATTTCGGGAAGGGTCTTGACAGAAGGTGGGAAATGGCCAATTTCCTTTTTGCTTTCTTCACCACCTAGAGATCGCGTGAAATGTTGTCTGATTTGTCCTTTTGGAAACATCCTGCCTCCACTGGTTCATTTGTTCCCGGTGTCCCAGCGTCACTTCCTCGAATTCTGTGGCCCCAGGACCCCGTTCTAGCACTCAGGCCTCCCCCGGCTCCATCCGGAAGGCTTGTCATAGCGGTCCTTACAGCATGGACAGCTACAGACCTCATCCTCCTGTCATATGTCTACGCGAGGCGTGAATTCTAGAGAAACCTCAACCACGAAGAAAACAAAGCCTGTCCTTACTTGGTCAGTGACCGTAACTTAACACCAAATATCTTACTGGAACGTCTTCAACAGAGGTGAGCCAGGACAGGATTTTAGCAAATTGGAGAACGAAAAGCCATCTACAGAGGTTACAAGGTCTCTTTTTCGGTCCCTGTTGCCTGAATTTGGTTGCGTCCTGCAATCGCTCGAGGTGCTGGGAACTACCTGAGACACAGTCGGTTCGCTGGGCTTCTCCGTGCACTTACGCGGGTTCCCTTGGAGGAGGCACGTGGGCCTCCATTTCTTCCCAGCGCTTGTCACACACGACAGACCAAAGTGAACCATGAACATCTCACGGACCCGGCCTGTGCTTTTCTTCCTTCAGAAACGATCACCGGATTCCGGTGGAAAATCCCACCCATCCCAGTCCTGCCCCTTCTTCCCTCTTTGGTTTGGGGAAAGCCATTTGGCTTTTTTGGAGCATTGCCTTTCTCGATTGTAAAATTGAGGAAATGATGTCATCTCCCCAGAGTGCGGTAAGAAGGCGTGAGGTCACACGTGGAGGCCCCTGGCACGCAGCGGCGCTCCCTACTCGGGGACTCTGGCTTTAGCTGGGACAAATGAGCATTTCGTAAAAGAAATATTTTCGGGTCCCACATTGGCCCGAGTGCGACTTCCTGGGAAATGCTCTAAGTGCTTCGCCGCCACTCTCCTTCCTGAGCCTTGCATCCCTGTAGCTTTCAACACGTCCCTCGCCGGTCCAGACTGAGTTGACAGGCCTCCTTTCAAGTCAAGCCAAAGAAATGAGTGCCTAATTTCACAAAACTGTTCCTCTGTGGTCCTGGGTTTGGAACTAGAAATTCTTGCAAATGTTTATCGTGGGAGAACAAATGGACAAATGCAGGGCGTCCGCGGTGCCTGAAGTCACGAGTCTGGGTAGCTCTCCGTGCGAACGAGCAGGAGGTCCGTGCAAAACTCAGAGAAGAGAACAGGGTTGGATCCTACACGTCAGGTTACCAGACTACAGGGAGATGCGGGAAATAGTCCAATATTCTCCCTCTCGTCTTGTCATGCGCACAGAAATATGCCCGAGAAGCTGACTCTGTTGGCTCGGGTGTTTCTGAAACTGCCGACGTCAGGCTGGAGGTTTGTGGAGGCCGGGGCTGCTGTCCTTCGGTCCATGGAAGGCGGGAGCAGATGCTCGCGGTAACCAGACGCCGATGACCAGCGCCACTGGTAATGACGTAATGAGCCGTTCCGTAGACCCACACGTGGGGAGTGAGGAGGGGCCAGCGCGATGCGCCTCCGTTCCTCCTGGACTCCCCGACTCTGCTGGATCTCCTCGACAAGACAGGGACAGTTACTAAACACGGCTGGACGCCAGAATGCTCTAAGCAGTTGTCATGGATGAATTCATTCATTCCTCCTCACACTCTCATAGGACAGCTGCTGGTGCCCCATTTCACTGATGAGTCAACGGGGCTCCACAGTGCGGAGCTGTGCCCACACACACACACACTCGCACATTCACCCACACCGTCACACACGCTTACACACACACTCACACTCCATGAAGTCAGCAGCTGAGAGGCACGGAAACCCGTGGAGAGATCCAAGGGGACCAGGCCTGAGCCGAGCAGACCCCTGCGGTGGGCCGCTCTCTACCCGGCGCAGACGGGCGTCCAGGAGGCAGACCCACGAGGGAGACGTCCCTGCAGGCAGTCAGCACAAGTCTCAGAAGACGAGGGGGTGCCTGAACATGTAGCTTCTCAGGCAGAACATTCCAGAGGTACCTGGAATCCTCAGGGTCGACGAGGAGAGCAAGTTCACACAGAAGGAAGACACAGGACGGGTTTCTAAGAGGAGGTGCCTGTCCAAGGCCATTCAGCTGGAGCAAGTTCTAGAAGATGAGCTGCCAATCCACCCAGGCACACATGCAGCCCCCAGAGCCAAGCAAACATTCAAATACTAAAATAAATACTCAAGATACGCACGGAATCTCCTGGAGCCTCGACATGGCCCCACGGCCCTCACTGAGTGCCTGGTCTCCCGTGACGTCCTTCTGGAAGAGTCACCGGGGCCGGGGCGGGCAGGGAGCGGGGAGCTGGTGAGGGCCCGGGGCAGGAACACGGTGAGCGAGGCCCGACGCTCGGCCTGCGGGAAGAGAAAGTGCTCAACTCCCACCTGAAGGTTTCCAAAGCCATTTTTTAGGCTGAAAAATGACGTGAACGTTTTGCTAATCCACAGCTCCAAGAGCATTAATAAGGATGATTATTCTCCTGTTACCGTTACCCCTGGTGCGGCCTCGCGCTCTGCACTGTGAGCAAAGGAGGCTGTGCCAGGGCTGACGGCGACGCCCGGCAGGCCACCGTGTCCCTCCTGCACGCCCGCTCCTCTGAAACTTTCCCCGTCGGCAACACCTGCGCACCCTTCAGAACTGCTGCAGACCGAGCGGTGTTCCAACCCGCTTCACCTCACCGGCTTCTCGGCCACAGCCGCGGCTCAGGAGGTGGGAACAGCCCCATCACGTGTGCTCCCTGAATCCCGCGTCTGCAGCCCGCGAGGCACGGATGGAAGTCGAGGAACAGTAAGTGAACATTTATGCTCCTCTGCTCTTCAAGCGCCCCCGCAGACGGCTGCAGGCCCCACCAGGGTCCCACTTGCAGGCCCACGGTGTGCTGGGTTTCCTCCCTCTTTTGTGTGCATGTGCACGTATGCATATGTGTACTCGTGCAAAAGTGGTACGTGCACAGCTGTGTGTGTGTGTGTGTGTGTGCATGGGCATGTGTGTATATGTGTAGATGCATGTGTGTCTACGTTATGTGTGCATATGTGTATTATGTGTGCAGGTGGATGTGTGTGCATGTGTGCATGAATGTGTGTGCGAGTCTGTGTGCAGCTGTGTGTTGTGTGTGTACCTGCTGCATTGTGTATGCATGCATGTGTGTATGCATACATTGGACCCTGGCATCTCTCCTGGGAGGTTGGCGTCCCCCCCACAGTGTGACGTGGAGGACTCAGCTGCTATCCTGCTCTGAGCCTGTGATGAGACCTGTTTAATGGCCTGTTTGATGGCCTGTCTGATGGCCATGTTATCCACGCCTGTTTGATGGCCAAGCCCATGTTCTAATTCCACAGGGCAGTTGAGACGAAGGTGCCTCAGAGTGGGGACAGGTGGAAAGTGCAGCCCAACGATCCACAGGCAAGTGCCATCAGCTTGGGGAAGAGACCCACCCCACCTGGATGGGGACTCCTGACAGCCCGGAGAGACAGGCGAGGAGGCTCACCCTCCCCACAATGAGGTTACACCTCCTAGCGCTTACACGCACACGCGTGTGGTGGCTGATGAATCATCTACAGATGGAGCTCTTCCAAACCAAGGCTTGCATTCTTTACTGCGTCTAACAATGAAATATCTTCTCTGGGAAATGAGGAGTATCTCTGTATCTGTGTGCGCCCCCAGATACAATACCCAGGTGCGTGGGACAAACCAGGAGAACATTCCTAATGCTTGAAGTTATTATAGAACACCAAAAACATGAGTACAAAATACAGTAGAAAACTGCACACCAACAGACAATTCTCACACATCTTTGCAAAATAAAGATTTAGTAAACTTATGAGGAAAAAATGATCCTCACTCATCATCAGGAAGGGAAAAAATGAAATACCGTGTTTCATTTATCAAGCAGGGGCATGAGTGCCATTCAGTTCTCTGTTGTATGTTGCTGTATATTGAAGGGTTCCTATGACGATAATATGATTACGGCTGTCATCAGAAGACAGTGCTGTCACCGTGGGCAAGTTCGAAGAAGTTGCTCTTCCTGTGGTACAAGGTAGACCCACACGACGTCCCTCAGTCCCCGTCCATGTCCACGTGAGAAAAGGCTGGTGAACCATGTTCCTCTAAGAGGCCTCTGGACCCCAAGTGCCCCTTGGTGGGCCCATCCCGACCCACTTCATAAAACAGCCAGAACTAAAGTCACGGTCGCTTCCGCCGCTGTGCACAGGTAGTGCTACCTCTGCTTTCTGTGTAGACAACGCAACAGTCTTTCACCAGGCTACCGCAAGGGGTTTACTCACTGTTTCCTAAAGCAACCTAGATCAGAACCCCCCTTACAAAATCCAGGAAGTGTTCTGGCCGACACGTGATGCGCACCATTTCTTCCTGGCCGGGCTTCGCCATCAGACACCAAAGGTCAAGCACAATTTCCTGCCCTCACCTAGAATTTCCGGGTTTTTTTGAGTTGAGTTCATATGTTGTCACTCTTTACTTAAAAATAATTTGCCACAACTGAGTGGGTTCAGCAGCCTCCTTTCAGGAAAACAAAACAAAACAAAACAAAACAAAAATGAGAAAGAGATTGAGAGACACCTCCCTCCTTAAACCATGGACTCAGCCCAAACTCTTCACCCGCCCGCCCAGCACCCAAGAGCATAGACATGATGGTACCTTGTTCATGCAGTGACTTCCGTGTGCTCACATCAAAGCCCTGAGTGTCTCTGCAGAGGAACTCCGCCTTCCAGACCCTTGTGAGCCCAAGCACATCCCTGGCCAGTGTGTGGGATGCTTCTGACCTGGCGAAAATGTCAACAGCTAGCGCACGTCCCTGGGTGTTTGACTCAGGAGTCCGAGCATACGCTTACTTCCTGAAACACTCAGCAGGCTGAGCGTTGGACACTTTCCATGGGAAGGCAAGGGCTTCCCGCTTTAGACGCTCCTAATTCAAATTCTGGTAAATGCAGAAATGTGCATTCTACCGGATTTAGAGCCCCTGAAGTAGGACCTAGTTAATTTATGACCTCAAGGTCACCTCTGCATTCTTCTCAAAATCAAGAAGTATTGTGAAATTTTTGCTGTGCCCAGGTTTGAAACCATTTAGGAAGAAGGAATAAAAAGACAAAAGAAATGAGTAGAGGACGAGACTACAGGGAAAAGAAACACGGGAAAAGAAAAGGAGGGAGAGACAGTTGGAGGTGCCCCCAAACTGAGGTCAGCGACCTGCCCCTCTACTGAGCACTTGATCTGGCACCATGTACACTGAAGACACACTCTACTGTCCTCATATACACAACAAGATTGTGATAGACACTCAAACATAAACATGCGGAATGTGTCCTTTCTACTGAATTAGAGATTTCCACAAAAACTTATGGACAGAATTTCCAATTTATCCAATAACATATCAGTATTTTTTTCTCTAAAATAATCTCTAAATCTTGCCTTAGTATAAGCTTTTAAGGTATCATTATGGTACATGAAGAATTTTAAAGCTCATTTTGTATCAGGGATTATTTTCTTTGTTTTCTTTTTTTGTTTGTTTGTTTTATTTTTTATTTTCTATTACTGTATTTCCCTCCAGAAACATACCTGCTTACAGTCCTATCATTGTGTTTCACCTTTGCCAATATGGATATTAACAGTGTTTCAACTGTGAGGCCTTAGGTTATTATATTTAAAGACAATTTTCTTTTAGAAAGCCATTATTGTTCCTCAAGATCTGAATTTTGTGGGATTAATTTAATCCAAATGCATTTCCAGGAGAATTAATGTTATTATTCCCAATCTCATGATGGATATCTCAGTGAACATAGGATTTGCTAAAATTAAATACAGTCTAGAATGAATTGACTATAAACTCAATCCAAGGAAATCGTGCTTTTAAAAGAGTTGAACAGCTTCTTGCACTTCATATTCATGGCTTACATGTAAAATTTTCATAAAGCTTATATGAAATATAATACATAATTTTGGCATTGCTGAAAACAAAATCAACAAAATATTTAGTTACATTTAATCCTGAAAAATCTGAATACTTTAAATTTTCCTCTATTCCAATGTTTTCGCTCCCCTAACTTAGTAAGCCAACCACATTGAATCAACTTTATTTGTAATTGATCCTGTTTATAATTGGGTGTGTCTCTTCAGCCATGGATTCCCCAGAACTTGACTGACTTGGGATTCACAATCTCGAATTCTCAACTTCTTCTCCCTGGTGCTATTTCTATGCTCACTCAACTCCAACATGGTCTTGTCCACACAACCTGATGTAGCTACTTAGAATTCTTAGTTCCAAGAAATTTAAGAAAAATATTCTGAAGTTCTTTAAACCTGGGGCACTGGGGTGGCTCAGTCATTAAGGGTCTGCCTTCAGCTCAGGTCATGATCCCAGCATCCCGGGATCGAGCCCTGCATCGAGCTCCCAGCTCCTTGGGAAGCCTGCTTCTCCCTCTCCTGCTACCCCTGCTTATATTCCCTTCCCTCCTTCTCACTGTCTCTCTCTCTCTGCCAAATAAATAAATAATCTTTTTTTAAAAAAAGATCTTTGAATTTAATTTGTCTAATAAGAGACTGACCATTTTATATTTGGCTGCACCGCCCTCTGCTACTTCTTCAGTGCTGACCATCTTTGTTAATGGAACACTGATGGTTCACCCAACTTCCTCTCTCTTTGTCTCTTGCTTCTTGTTCCTCTGTCCTGTTTCTGACCTACTTTCTCCACCATGACTAAGTTGCCTTTATTTATTTCCTTATTTCATTATTTTAACATAGGTACTCTCATTCACTTAATTCACCCTCACTGTGACATGGAGCAGCATGAGGAAGGGGAATCCTACCATAACAAGTGGACAGACATGGAAAGCCTCTTTATCCCCACAGGTCAGAGACTCTCCTCCTCTTCCTAGAAATCCTAGGTGGCTAAGCCTGGGGAATTGTCATCTGCCTCCTCAGGCAGCACCAGAACTCCAGCAACAAAAAATAAATTTAGCAGACCGAAACACCACCACAGAGATGAAAATTTAATTGTCATTGGAACCACAGCCTACAAAGACAGGCCAAAACCTACATGCAAAGCCTAAATAGGGTGACTCTCTTCCAATGTAAAATACTTAAAAAGATTCAAAGACTCCTAACATAATAGTGAAAATATGCCAGACACACACACATACCAAAAAAAAAAAAAAAATGCCCATCATACCAAAAATCAGAAAATTACAAGTTGAATGAGAAGTCAATCAACTGACACTAACACTAAGATGAATCAGATGTTAGAATTATCTGATAAGAATTTTAAAGTATCCATCATAAAAATGCTCTGATAAGCAATTACAGCATATGTTGAAACAAATGAAAAAGGAGAGGAATGTCAGCAGAGAAACAGAAGTCATACAAAAGAACCAAATGGAAATAATAGAACTTAAAGATACAATAGCAGGATTTTTTTAAATAGTAGAGTGTTCAATAGTAGAACGGAGAAGACCAAGTATAGAATCAGTGAAGAGAAGGACAGATCAATGAAGCATACCTAGTCTGAACAAAAGAGAGAAGACACAATGTGAGTAAGTGAACTGACACCACAAACGGGGCTGACAAAAGACCATTCACATCATGTCCTTTCAGAAGGCGGGGAGAAGAACTGCAAAGCTAAGAGAATATTTGAGGAAATCATGTATGAAAACTTCTCAAATTTGGTAAATGCCCTAAACCTAGAGATTCAAGAAACTGTATAAAACCCAAATAGGGTAACACCAAAGAAATTTATACTGAGTTGCATCATAATTAAACCACTGAAAACTAAGGAGAAATGATACCTTACCTAGAGGGGAACATGAATTTAAGTGACAAGAGATTTTCTCAGTGGAAATTATGGAGATTTTCTCAGTAGAAATTTTCTCAGTAGATTTTCTCAGAGATTTTCTCAGTAGAAATTATGGAGGTCAGAAGGAAGGAGCACAATGTTTTTCAAGTGCTAAAAGAATTGTCAACCAGTAAAACTATTCTTCAAGATGGAGAAATAAAAACATTCTTAGATGAAAAGGGGGAAAAAAAGAATTTCTCACTAGTGAATCAACTCTGAAAGCATGACTAAAGTTAATCCCTCAAGCATATAGAAAATACAAGAAAAAGAGGAAGAAGGAGAAAGAGAAGAAGAAGAGGAGGAGGAGGAAAAAGAAGAAATAATTTTGGAGCCTCAAAAAAGATAAAAGAACAATGAAAAGAGTGTAAGTATGAGAACATATCATAGACTATCCTTTTCCTTGTGAATTTTTAAAATAATATGTGATGATTGAAACAAGGATTATAAGATATTCAGACACTTCAGAAAGTTTCTCTTAAATGTGTAGAAGTAAAGAGACATACATGGAAGTAAGGTGTCCACATTTCACTCAAAGTGGTAAAATGTTGATACCAATAGACTGTGCTAAGTCATATAGGTATATTTTAACACTCAGAGTAAACACCAAGAAAACTATACAAAGAGATACATTCAAAAACACTATAAATAAATCAAGATGGAGTCCTAAGGAACCCACAGGAAAGCAAGAAAATAGGAACAGAGGGAAAAAAAACAAAAGAAAGAAACAGAAAACAAATAATAAAATGGCAGACCTAACCCTTACTATATCAATAAATACTTTAAGCGTAAATGGTCTAAATACACAAAGTAAAAGGCAGAGATTGACACAGTGGATTAAAAAAAATCAGGACCCAACCATATGCTGCTTAAAAGAAATTCATTCTAAATTCAAAACCATAGATTGATTGAAAGTAAAAGGATGGAAAAATGATATCATGCAAATATTTATCCCCAAAGAGCAGGGGTAGCAATATTAGTATCAGAAAAGGTACACTTGAGAGCAAAGAAAATCATCAGATAAGAAAGAAAAAAGAAGGACATTACCTAATGATAAAAGGATCCATCTGTCAGGAAGATATATATGTGAAGGCATCAAACAACAGCGACTCAAGAAATATGAAACCAAGCCTGACAGAGCTAAAAGGAGAAACAGACAAACCTACAATTACAGTGAAGGACTTCAGCACCACACTATTATGAGTGATAGTACTACTAGACAGAAAGTCAGCATGGATATAGTTCTGAGCAAAAAATCAACCAACAGAACATACAGAACACTCCATTCAACAGCAGAATATTCATTTTTAGGATTTTTTTTCCTAAAGATCCATGGTACAGTTACCAAGGGGAAAAATAAGCATCTCCTGACATGCTGGACCGTAAAACAAAAACCTAAAAAAATTGAAATAATGCATAGTATGTGTTCTGACACATGGAATCCATTCATGATTTAAAAAACAAAATGAAACATACAAAAGAAACATCTCAGAAAACTAGGAATACAAGGATACCTCAATTTGATAAAGAATATCTCCAAAAAAATAAGCATCTAACATTATACTTGATGATGGAAAACTGGGTGATATGCCCTTAAAATTGGAGACAAGGCTGGGATGACCACACATCCTACTGGAAATTCTAACAACTTCAGTAAGGCCAGAAAATAATCAATATAAAGCATATAGAATAGAAAGGAAGAAACAAAACTCTCCCTACTTGCAAATGGCATTATTTCCTTCATTATTTCTACAGCTTCCCAAAGAATCCATAAGAAATGTTCAACAAGTTGAGTTCAGCAAGTTTACAAGAAGAAGATCCACATGGAGAAGTCAACTACATTTGGATATATTCACAATGAGGGGAAATCAAAATTAGAAACATAAGACCAAAAAAATGAAATACTTAGGGTGTAAACTTAACAAAATATATACAGGACCCATAAACTGAACAAATTAAAACACAGATGAAAGAAAGCAGTAAAGACCCAAATAATGGGGAGCCCTCATGTACCCATATCAGCACAGCCCTCTCTATGAATGGTTCTTCTGTCACACATGGTCATCGTCACCACGACTGCCCCATGAGACTGTATTATGATTTCTCAGCTTTTCATCAGAATCCAGCTGCTAAACCATAAACCACTTGAGAATGGGACTATGAATTTCTCACTCTTGTTTTCTGGACCTAGCCCAGAGCCTGGCATGTAGAACGCGTTGTGTTACCACCAACTAGATCCCCAGGAAGCCTGCCTGAGGCGGTCCACAATGGCAGGCCCTTCAGAGCTGTCTTATTGGTAATGAGTCATTGGAAAGTCATGTCCCTGGTGGTTTTGTGTTGGGGCATGGATGGCAAAAGTCCACAAGCAGTGAGTTGAGGAATGAGGGGCGAGAACAGGGCAAAAGTGTGGCCAACCAGCATTTGATAGGATGAAAGAATTTGAGGAAATGTTGAGAGGAAGGAGCCATTGAAAGGACAGAAACAAAAGAGAAGCAAAGGGGACCACTCATGGAAGGACCCCCAGGAGTGAGGAGAGCTGGGGCAGGGCACACATAGAGGAGAGGCCTCCCTTGCAAGGAGGCCAGAGGCAATTGGGCACGGCTCAAATGTTTGAAGGTGCACAGGGCGTCTGACCCTCTGCTAAACAACTATTAACAGTTGTTTATTTAAAGAGCGGTTGTAAGTGAGGCACAGTCTTCAGTGGGTTGACCGGGTTTGAATGTGCAAGGAGTGTCACGAAGAAGGCTGTTATCCAGCAGGGAAACGTGGTCATCTGGTGTCCCTGAGAGATGAGCTGACAGCATCCGCAGTCTCCACAGGGCCAGGCATCCCATCAGGCAGAGGTCAAGGATCCCGGCACGGCACGGGGGATGGGGTGAGGGGGGCTGAGTGCCTGGCAGAGTTTGCGGGATTGGCCCCACAAGGGTCCCCTGCCTCCTCTGACTCCCTCCTGTATCTGTGCGTGCTTCTGGGCTCTTGGATGCCAGCCTAAATCTCTCCGGCCCCCACTTTGCTGTATTTCTGATTCTACACAACCACTGTTTCCTACAATGTTTCTATAGTCTACTAACAAAGCTTATTCATTGTCCTATCAGCAGAAAAGATTCCAAAATTCATCTTCTCCATAATTCAGACCCAAGTCAGCACCACGGCAGGCTTGGGTAATTTGGCCAACTCGCCGGCCACGATTCCTCACGTTGTAATCCATCATCATTATGAGCTGCATTCACAACATTTCTTCCTTTGGCATCAAGTCTGAAATGCAAAGGATTGTTAGGACAGAGAGAGATGAACCAATGAGATACTGAGACCCAGATATGTGCTTTGTTAGAAATGAAAATGGAAATATGATTCCAGGGGAAAAAGGACTTTGTCGCAACATGGTCACACACTCCTTTCAAAACATGAAAAATAAATTCACCCTCAAGAAAAAGAAGAAAAATGGATCTGACAGATTCATTCTCTCATATCTTGAGGTTTCTCCTCTGAGCCTATGCATCAAGGATCAGCAGGAACAAGCAAGGCCACGCCGTCAGGAAGACAGCCTGCATGCTCATTGTTACTGAGTGGGTCCTCTCCTCACTGGTCCATGCTTTTTAACCCAAATGTGATTAAGTGGCTTGTCCCAGAAATGAAAAAAGTCAGCTTCCAGCCGAAACGTAAATAGATTACATACCCAGTGAGTTTCACTCTCGCGCCTAACGTTCACTACAAATTTGAATGTCGGTACCTTTGATTGTATTTCTAATCCAGAAGGGACAAAATATCCTTCAGTAGCTCATTAATTACACATTCTTTCTTGCGGTCTTTTGATGTAGGGCAGAATGGTGCACGTTGAGCAGAATGATGGAATGTGGGCAGAGACTCGGCAGATCTTCAACCACTCCATGATGTTATGGATGAAGTGCCTGCAGATCAGGAAGGAAGGGGGCTTACATGCCCAAGTTCTCTGGACTGGAGCCCCGCGTCCCACCACTCACTAGCGGTCATGCACAGACATACAAGGCCCTCAGTCTAGCTGGCACTTGCCCATCTTTGCTTAGTGGGTAGACTCTCCCCGTAGCTAATCGTAGATGTCGATAAACCGTGCCTGAGACTCAGTAGATACCAACAGGTATGTTTTAAATGTCCCCTGAAATCGAGGAAAACAAGAACCCCCTTTGATCTCATTGGAAGTCCCAACCACAAATGATTCTCAGATACCAGTAGACCCTTGACAATTTCCTTACCGAGAAAAATACAGTTTGGCAATTTGTTATAGAATTAACATGACCATTTCTGAACCAAATTGTGGAATACTAAGTCTAACAATGTTTTTTTTTTCTGATTTATGAACTGATTTATAATTATTCATCACTTCATTATACCACTAATGAATCACTTCACTGGAAAATTTGTAAATTACTTGAATTCAAAATTGTCTCCGAAAATCCAAAATAACTACATGGCAAGATCTAATGAGCCAAGCACACACAGACCCAAACAACTTGGACTCTTTGATGCTCATTTTGAGTAAGTCTCATCTCCAAAGGCATAGGAAAATTTTACTGTTTCCAAATTTACTATGTAATGTATAACTCCCCATATAGGTCAGCGTAAAGGAAGATCAATGATCTAACATGCTTATGGTAAGCCTACCATAACCTTCCACTAACACACCATCTTCCTCTTATGAGTGGGGGGAAACAAGCTCATTCGGAATCATGGTAACATTGTTTCATCTGTTCCTGTTAATAGTTAGTAGCCTGTGGATCCATTCCAAGTGTTTATCTTGCAGTCTGCCCGAGTGCACAAAGATGGTGTGGTTTTTCTGACAGACATCTCTGCCACCCTCACACCTACTAAAATCAAGTGTCATGTTCTGCTGTTAATACTGAGATGGAACACATAAAGGCCAGGTAACACCTTCACAACGTGAGATAGATCCCCCAGTCAAGATTCTATCGAGACCATATAAAAAGTCTCAGGATATTTAATGAAATCATGAAATCATGACATTCTCCTTACTTCTAAAGTACCCAAATCAGCCAATTCTTAAGGTGTTAAACCAGTGGACCAACAGGGTATATATAAAAAAATAAACAAATAAAAACCAGTCACTATTGTCTGGAAGTTAGAGAAAGAAGATCTCTAACTGGGGAGGAAGTGGAGAGGCCCTTGCAAGCCCATCTTCCAGAGAAAATCAAGAGGAAGCATTTAGAAGGATGGGGTCTCCCCCAGCTGTGCTACGAACTTGTAACTAACTAGCCGCCTGAGTCAGACAACCTCACAGGGGTGGGATGTTAGACTCCCATGCAAAATGAAATTATTGGGACGTTCCAGCACCCATATTTTATTTACGATTTGCTAAGTTTGGAATTCAATGTGCAGCTTGAAAATACTTTTTAAAGCAGATTTTCCAGAAGACAGAGTAATGGCTGGCAAAGGGTAGGTTCTCAGTAAATAAACGCTACTGAGTGCCGGAGAGTGTGGACCAGGTAGGGCCCCGGTGATGCGGGCACGCGGCTGCCACGAGCTGCCGTGTCACCTTCCCTTCTGTATTCAGAGAAGACACAGAGTGTCTCTTCATATGGGCTAAACTGGCGTGACATAAGTGAGCCTTCACGTATGTTTTCAATCTTTATTAGGAACAGATTAGCCTAAGACACCGTGGGGACTTGCCGCAGGATTCGTGTTTTTGCTGTCAAGCTAACACATTCTCTCTGTTTCCGATTTTCTCGTCCTTCCTTCCTCTGTCCCCACTCCCCCTTTTTTTAATGTAACTAGAGAAAATGGCACGTTAATTCCAGCTCCACCTCTGCTGGGTCATTCTCAGGTCAGCAGATCAGAGACACCAACAGAAGAAAGAAGACAGCGCGCTCCAACTGCAGGGCAGAATGACCCGGCCATCCATCAGGCCTGCGCACACTTGAACAATGACAGTCATCTGTCAGAAAGCAGGAGGTGGCGTCTCATTAACACACTGCTCACCTGCCCTGAGCTACACCTCGCTTATAATAATATCGATCATTCACCTCCGAGGGGTTGCTTTTTTCTGCCGGATGAAATAACAACCACTCTATTTCCCCTCTTCTCCCCTTGGAGTTCCCACGGCTGGCTTGCTGGGTGGGGGCGGGGGGGAAGAAGTGGTCGGCCCTGGGCAGGACCGGGCAGGTGACGATGCCATCCGGAGCGCAAAGAATGCATCCCCCATGCGCTTAGGCTCAGGGATCAGTCCCCTGCGAGTGGAGCCGTGCCCTCGCAAGCCGGGGCTGGGAGGTGCAAGTGGCCGGCCGGGGGAATCGGTCCTGCCGCCTGCCATCGCCCCCCTGTCCTCGGGAAGGCCCCTGAAGACCTCACACTGGTTTTCCACTCCGTTCCCTGCGAATACAGGTGTGACAATGAAGTCAGCACACAGGGTTGGTTTTAGGAGCACTGGAATCCGCCACAATGCCTCTCTACTCACTACCTGCGTTTTTCCCGATACCATCTGCCTCTGGTGAACGTTTAATTAACTCAGCCTAAGGAAACCCTGAAACTCTGGCCACAGAGAGAGTTCTTCTGGGGAAACTTTTGTTGTGAAGCCCTATTTAGTGATGTTCCCAAAAGGAGACTGTCAGGCGTTTGCTATGCTCCAGACTTTGTGGCCCGTGCAGTCCCAGGGTCTGGGTTTCTTTGATGGGCCATAAATAGATTCTTTTACAAAGTTCTAATGGAAAGCCCAGGATTGAAACTTACGCCACCATCCGGAACTGTTCATGAATTAGGAAAATGTGTTTCTCTTCCACCGTCAGGGGATTAAACACACGCACACACACTCTCTCTTTTTCAATTCTTAAAAAAGGAAAATATAACATACCTTTTTTTTTCCAGGGTGGAAAAGTAGACAAAGGCCCCTGCAGCTCAGAGGGCGTCCACGGATGAGAACGCGGTGGCCCAGAGCAGCAGTGTGACCTTCATGAGGCCACGCAAGCCAGGCAGCCACAGACCGTGCCCCGGGCAGGAGGGGACATAAAACAAGTCGATGGCAAACTTGGAAGAGTGGCCCTCGTGTTGTCAGGGACTCGGAAGTGTCACTTACAAGCACAGGTCTGACCCGCCTAGGACACAGGGAGGAAAGGAGCATCTGAGCTCTCAAGTCCTGAATGCTCCGGGCCAGGGGACCGATGAGTGTAGGTGTCTCTCCTGGGGAACGGCAGCCCAGGGATAAGTCAAAGCAACAGTGGGTCCCCTCACCATGCCACAGGGTCCCCTCACCATGCCACAAAGCAATGCCTCCTTCCCGCCTTGTCACTCAGATACAGTTCACCGGTTGTGTGTCAGCTGGTGGAGAAAATGTCCCATGCAGAGCAACTTTGCCCTGCTGAGGTGCACTGTCCGCTGCGTGGGGAGCAGCCGCGTTCCTCGGGGTTCGCGGGTCTGCGTGAGGACGCATTGCTTTAGTGATGTCGCAGGGGTTTTTCTATTAAGAGTACAGGTATATACTGTCTTCTTTTTCTTATGATTACAATTTGCACAATAAAAACTGAGTGCCTGTGGGAAAAGAAAGAGTATGGGTGTATCATCCCTTATGTGCAATTACAAAAACCAAAAATGTTTGAACACTGAGAAGACTTTCATAGCTACTCTTGCGACAAAAATCTGACCTAACCTTCACTGGCGTGAACCTATTCCTAGTGTCTATTTTTTCCCATTTAGACTGAAGATTCCTACCTTGCACTCATGCACTTGAGAGCACTGCCCCTTCCCCGAGAAGTTACTGAGTATAAAATACACGTGCACGGTGGCACCTTTCTCAAATCAAAAAGACAGAACACTAAAACACACCTGGCTGGCCAGTTTCCGATCAGATCTTAAGGAGCGTCCCCCACATACCCCTCAGATTTGAAGGGTTCTGCAAATTTCTGTCCAGACATCCTCCGGCATCCCATCATCCCTTGGAGAAGACAAAACGACGACAAAAGGGACACGGGGTTCATCATGTTTTTTCTGGGAACCCCCCACCTTGAAGCCGCCCATCCATTCGTTTTCTCCTTTCCTTTCCGGAGAGCAGGTAACGGTCTTGATTAGTCATAGTTCCGCCAGGAGCACTGAGTTCGCTCCCAACCACACAGCCCTTTGATTTGAGGAAAGCCCTGGGGCCCTTCCTTGGGGCTACGTGGGATCCAACAGGCAGTCTTCCCAGAGGAAAGGCCGGAAACCTAACATCCCTCTGCTTTGCCAAACCTTCACAGCTCCTTCTCTGATTTGCAAAAGCCATTACCCCAGTTGCTCTAAAGGGGGGGAAATAAAATACAGGCCTACCCAGTTCTAATTCCCAAGAACTTAATCTATATCACACAGGATTAAAATATTGATTTTCCGGTAGGCTCCTGGAAGACAGCAGGTGGATTTTGATGCAGGAGTCCTACGCGTGCCAGAAGCCAACGTTCACTTCTACCGACGGTCGTGTTTACCACCGCGGCGCTTCTCCCCCACACTTGCCCTGTCCCCTTTTGTTCCACGCAAATTATTTTCAAAACTTCGTATTTTAAATCAGCCACTGGATGTCTGCATAGGATTTTTCCCAATCACTGGGGAATGACCCTTTCTAAAACCCAGCACAGACTCATTATGCAGCTTTTTATGTGTTCTTTATTTAGTCAGGACAGGGAAACATGCACATAATACAACACCTAATTTTTTTAAATAGATTCCTCTTCCTCTTTCTCTTGCCCCCTTCCTCTCTCTCTCTCTCTCCCTTCCTCCCTCTCTTCCTCCTCCCTCCTCTCTCTTTCTCCCCCCACCTCTCTCTCTCTCTCTCTCTCTCCCTCTCTCTCCTTAATTGCCCGGCCTTTACAAACCCATGCCTGCGAAAGAAACACCCGTCTTTTCTCTGTCAGATGTGCCTGGCTGGGAAAGCTATTGGGTTTATAGAAGAGACAAACATTTCAGGCATGCCATTCTGGGGTAATGAAGCATGGCAACAAAATATACCTGTGCAACATTTGATAAAGATGAGCTGACACGCCAGTCCAAATAGGTTCTTTTGTGTGTCTGCACGTGTCTGCCATCATCGCTTCCATCTTAAAACAGGAAGGTAGCAGTAACGGCAGCAGCTGGCAGGGACCAGAAGGGAGAGCCGCTCACACAATTAAACGTCGTTTACCTCTGGCCTGATTTCACTCCCACTACCCTTAATTTATTACATGTTTTCTCCCTTTCTATAAAAAAAAAAAAAAATGTGGCTCAATTTTTCTTTCTTTCTGCTGCTTCTACTTGCTTTTGCAGGGGCTCCAGAGAAGACAATAGGGAAAGTCCCTGGGTGGGTAGCACTGGGTCCTAAGTTAAAATGCCTCTTAGTGGGGTTTTTATGGCCTTTATTGTTGTTTGATTAATGTAAAGCAAAATTAAACCCTACAGTTACACATGGGTACATCAGCCAGAGAGCAGGCCGACTGTACTTCCTCCTTCGGTTTACAGAAAACATCTTTTGTTGCTTAAGAATGAGAGCGGGAGAGAGAGAGAGAGAGAGAGAACTGGAGGCCAGCTGAAAAGCAAGGCTGGGAGATGCAGAAAACCCCGTGACCCAAATACAAGCCAGAGAATCGTTTCTGATCACTCATCGTATCCGAGTCGGTTTTCTCGTGCTGCTCTGTCCGACTCCTGGGTCCAACCTGCATCGGCTTCCTTTCTTCGGGATGGCCAAGGTGGCCGTCCCCAGGTGTCCCCTGGCGGGTGCCTCGTCTGGGACAACGCGGTGACCGAGGGAGGGGGTCTGCCTTGCATCCCGCGCTGCCCTCGCTAAACCTGACTTCACAGAGGCCTGTGCCGTAGACCGCCTTTATACTCTTTCTAGGCAGGCACAGCCTATTTATAAAAGCAGTGCAGAGAAGCTGAAAGGGGCATAATAGCCACTCTGTATTATGAAGCTCTTCTGTTGAAAGAGCCGGACAAAGTGCCTTGGGTTATTTGATTTCTTTCTTCTTCCCTTGATGGCAGTAACAGTTTTGGTGGAGCGCGTGATGACAATGAGCACTTTGTGGTCTGATGACCTCCCTGAGAACCAGACACACGCGGGTTTTGCTTTTGTTCACTCATCTAATTACCAACCCTCCATTGTATCTCTTCTCACACATATAAACTCCAGTTAACCTTTAAATTCAAATAGGTTGGGTCTTCCATTTGCTTACATCAGAGTAAGACTTCTCTAAATTGTCATTTCCACGTGAAATAATCTAGGATAAGGGTCACGTCTCCTTCCCCTCAGACCTCGTGCACTACGAGTCTTTATGCGGTAAAAACCTTGAGGACCGAGGATGAGGGACGAGCACGTGGGATTCGGTCTGAAGGGGTCTGGGCTCAAGCATTTGCCTGCTGCTCATTAACTGGGAAAGTCTTAATACCTTTGCGCTTCTGCTTCCTCTTCTATAACGTCAGTATGGGAAGATTCTAGACCTAGCACGGGAGGGGCTGGAGAAAATCAAGAGGGTACGAGAGCACTCTGGAAACGGCAAACGCTACCCCCAGGGTCACTTCTTTTTAAAAACATGTTAAAAGTCATTTATACAGATAAAAGCACACTTCAAAAATAATCACAGAATAAAGTCATGTTAAATCTCAAAACTTAGTGATGAAAAAGAAGGAAAAAAATCCAATAAACCCCCAGATTGTAATGCATCTGGCCTTACTGAGTTTATGTTCTATAAAATTCCCAGTTATTTAAGGCTGCGTCTTGTCAAAACCATTACACTGACTTCCTTCTTTTAATTTGCAAAGTAATGGTGAAAATATCCCTCGAGACTTACAGCAGCGAGCACTGTCTAATGGAAGTCATTCAGTAAGTTGGCTATTGTTTTATTGGTAATAGGAAACACGCTCCTGACTAGAAGAGATGTATTTCGGAAGAAACTATATAAATTTATCATAAAATCGGCCATTTCTTACCCACACAAAAATAGTGACACGAACAAAATTCCTAAGGTAAGTGAAAAGGTTCCTTTATTTCCTTTTGTTTCAGATTTTAAGTCAAATTGATTGAGTTATCATTTGATAATTATCAATGTCAGTAAAGGCGTGCACCAGAATGAGGACAGGAAACATTCCCGTTGCCCTTAATCCCATCGGCAGCTGATCTCCCCACGCCCGGTCTCCAGCAGCCACCGACCAGCTCGTGTCTCTGTAGGTCTCTCTTTTCCAAGGCTTCGAATACACAGAATCACAGAGTATGTCGCCTCTCGAACTTGGCTTCTTTCCCTAGCATAACGCACTTGCGCGTCCTCCGTGACTGCACACACGAGCAGAGCGCTCCTTTCATCGTTGGGCTGCCGCGCGGGTTGTCCGCACTTGCTTATCTACGCTCGGTTTGCTTCCAGAGTTTGGCAGTTACGAAGAAAACCATGTGCACGTTCATGTAACTCCTGAGCATCCGTTGCTCGAACGTGTATTCTGTCCTCTCAAACGCAACATACACAGATTTTTGTGTGGATATTTTATATTTTCATTTCTCTTTGATAAATATGTAGGCATGGGATGGGATCGTAGGGAAGAGGGTAGGAGTATGTCTCATTTTACAAGGCTCTATTAAATCGTTTTCCAGCACAGTGGCACCATTTTGCATTCCTAGCGGCGGTGGATGAGAATTCATGACGGATGATGTCATGGGGCGATTTTCTACCTGTGTATCTTGTCTGGGGAAGGCTCCTTCAGATCTTCTGCTCATGTTTTTTTAATTGAGGTGTTTTTCTTATTATCCCGAGAAACTTTAATCTAATCTAGAAACTAATATTCTACCAGATATGTGTGTGACTATTCTCTTTCACGGCGTGGGTCGTCTTCTCTCAACAGTGTCTTCTGAAGAGCAAAAGCTTTTAATTTGGAAGATCAATCCATCGATTTTTTTTGCTATGCCTCATGAGTATTGAAATTTTTCTACTATGTAACTTAGTTAGCAAGACTCATTGACCAATTGGAGGGTCCTCCTCGAACAGACAAAATCAGTCAGGGGGACTCCTCGATATACCCTTTTCCCTTCCCTCCCCTTCACGAACATGTGTGAAATTCCGAAGTCCATACAAGGAACATGGTGTGCTCTGGCTCCAATCAGACAACGGGTGGCTCGGGGCCTGAGATTAATGAGGCGGATGAGGGAGATCCCTGCCTAGTTATTTAGTCAAACATTTGGCTTGGGTGAATTTAATGGTAAAGTTACTATAGAGAATCTCAAAGTGTGAGCTTGCTCTGCCTTTTCAGTTTCGGGGGGTTGTTTGTTTGTATGTTTAGAGGTGAGAGGAGACGCAGAGAGAAAATGAGAGGCAGAATCTTAAGCAGGCTGCACACACAGCTCAGAGCCCAATATGGGGCTCCAACTCACAACCCTCAGATCATGACCTGAGCCAAAGTCGAGAGCTGGCCAGTCAACCACGGAGCTGCCCAGGAGCCCCTCTGGTCTCCCCATTCTTGACTCACTTCTGTTTATGGACTTCAGAAAATGAATCAACTGATTACGAAGAATTAAAAAGAAATCCCTATAATGACCAATACAGAGTTTAAAGGCCCATTAACTCACGCACACATCAACTCCTTAATTTGTACCTAAAAACCGTTTCTCTTGACTTGTTGAACCGCTCTTTTTGTGGCGGGGGAGGGAGGCCCGTAAGGTTCTCCGGAGGAGACTCGGGCGTCCTCTCTGAGACTCGCGCAGGCGGGCGACCTCTTGACGGCCCTCTTGGGCCTCTTCCATTGCTCGGGTTCCCCTCTCCGATGCTGGAATACTCTGGAACATGCTGGGGGCCCTTCCATCCCTGTCTCCGTTCCTGCTGTCCCCATGCTAGAGCTCTTGGCATTTCCGTCTGCTTCTTTCTGCTTCTGTGACACCTCTAAGCGGACCCTTTCCTCTGACTATTCAGAAAGCAGCTAAAGCCTTATTTTCATCCGTCAGCGCGTCTGCACCTTCAGCACCTCCGCAAGTCCCCGCTCAGCTCAGATTCCCCCCACCACGGTGACCCCTGTGCTCTGCGGCCTTGTGTTTCCTCCTGGCGGCTGGGTCCTTAGCTCCCTCTGGGCCAGCCTTCCAGGGGCTTGTTCCCAGCAGGGACAGGCCTTCCTCTCACCGGGCAGGCTGACTCGGCCGCATACCTCCGCGGCTGCCCTCCCGGGTCCCGAGCATCACCGTTATCTCCAGTTTCTCCTGGCTCGCACTCACCTGCTCTCCGCAGGGCCGCCGAACGTCACAGCACGTCAAAAAGCCCCCAGAAGCCCCCGGTGTCTCTGTCTGCTGTGGAAACCCGCCATCTCCCCTCACCCCACCACCGAAAGCCACAGCTCTGATCTGCTCCCCTAGACTCCTGTGGTTCCAGAGAAAAGGCACCCTGGCTTCCTGTTCCCCCGGGAAGTCAAGACCGTGGTCAAGGAAAGGGGGTTAAAGATGCACTGGGTTTGGTGGGGCCGGTCAGGAACAAAGCAGGCAACCGGTGTGGCCGGGAGGGCTTCAGCACACGGACCTGGCCATCTCCCTCTTGGCAAGACTCATCCCAGCTACTCCAGTGGGAGGGGGTGGGGGACAACTGGAAATGTTTGGAATGATTGACCAAAATGGTTTAGCAATCTCTAGACCAAGGGCCATTAATCTGAAAATGGCTCTGAGTCTATTTGATTTCAATAGACAGAAAAGACTCCTTTTGAAATGGATAGTGACAGCCAAGTTCAGAGATAACAGACTGGCAGTGACAAGCTGTACTTCTTAAAGCAAACAGAAACCCTTGCTGGCTGGGTTTGGTCAGTTGGTTTTTAAGGTCGTCGCAAGGGGTGCTCGTGTCCCCTTTCCCCACCTGCCCTCCCGCCATCAGAACTCACAGATGCGTAGACCTTGCCGGGGAGCCAAGAGCAGAGGGACGGGGAAGGATAGAGCCGGGAAGCGGGAGCACTTGGGAGCCCCCAAGCCCTCTTTTCTCTACCCACTTCCTGTGCCACAGAGAGAGGACCTGGAAGGAGCACGGGGAGGGACAGCACACGGTGAGGGCCCCGCGGACGGGGACGGTGCGCTGGCCTCGGAGAGAAGACTCCCACCTGCCCGCGGGCGCACGTGGGCGCACGCGGGCACACTCAGGAGCCCGTGTGGCCTCGGCACCAAGTCTTGGACCATCCCTGGAAGGACAACAGGACAAGGTCATGGGAAAACACTCCTTTGAATCACTCTTAAGGAGGCAGAGGAATTAGGACTGATTTATGAATGTATTTCCACAATTTACTTGGAAATTTGTAATGTCTGTGCAGCCCGGCAAGAAAAAAAAAAGGTGAGGGTTGTGTGAAGGAGCGTTTCTGTCCCACTTTATTGTAAAATTATCCCATGCTACCTGCTCTAATCCCGTGAAAACAAATTAAATCCTCACTAAGCTGACTTTAAATCAATAGTTTCATTTAAGAATAGTGTGACTTAATAAAAATAAAAAACTAACTGGTCCAGCCAATTTAAGAGGGGAATAAATCATTGCCCGAGGAAAAATAGCAGATTTGACTTGTATATGGGCCCCAGGTCCGTTTAGGGGGGAGAGTCTGTGTCTAAATTAACTAGCTGAGAAGGAAGCCCACCGGCCCCACTCCGGGATCTGCTGGGCTGTGCCAACCCCAAGAGCAAGGGTGCTGGTCCCCCGAAAAGAGGGAGGCGCATTTCAATGAGTATTTTGAAAAAAAAAAATCACTAAAAAATACAGGATGACACTCCATGGGGGTCCCTCCTCAGCGACCCTGCGAACCACCCAGGGATTACCTGTGTGAACTGAGAAACACGTTGTCGACTACAGCAGATGCAGACGGGGCCTTGTGGCGATGTGCCGGGCTCGGTAAAACGCTCCTCAGCCAGCCAGGACAAAGGCAAAATTAGGTGTGCATGACTAACATCAGTAATTACAATATATGTGTGATCTATTTGCAAACCTTTAAAAATCGAAGGGTTAGGCAGACTTTTTGTTGTATATTAGAGGGATGTTATCATTTTCTGAAAAATGAGAGTCATCTAGAAATAAAGATTACGATATCACTAAAGAGGTCCTTGCAAGGGGTTACAGAAGAAACCCTACGACACCATAATTCTAAACTAGTACTTTGTACCATTTAATGAAGTACTTGTTTATTAATCATATAAATTAGAAAAATTCTTAGAACCCCATGCTTGCCCACTTACTTTATTATTATGTATTAGGGATACATAAACATTAAAGTGAGTGCCTTCAGACCACTACACATCAATATTATCAGTGTCACTCCTTACCACCAGGACATTTTTAAATTTTCATAATTATAAAATGTCAATTCCAATTCCTTACTGATGTTCGTGGCCAATAGGGTACTTTTATTTATCATGTTGACACTAACAAATAAGAAAGCAGACCCTTTCTAACGTAAGATTTAACCCAAAAAAGCCAGACAAGACCACTTGTTCTTTCCCATTGGTCTCCCTCTTAGGGACTAAATTTAATTTCTTTTGTTGGCCAGAAAAACACTTGGCAAATACCTAGAGAATCAGTTATTAAGGCAGCGTAATTTTGTGGGGAACACATTAGCTCCGATTCAGCCTCTAGTCATGCTTCTATATTGATAATTCTGTGTCACCTACGTGATTATTTGATATTCTGGCCTCGGTTTTATCATCCATAAAATGAGAGTGACAATACCCCCGCTGGTCACTGAATTACTAAGAGGTCTCACAGGGAAGTAATGACTGGGCCTCCTTTTTCTCCACAAATGAACATGGTAATTAATCCCAAAACACATACACACACTGGGGCGCCTGGGTGGCTCAGTGGGTTAAGGCCTCCGCCTTTGGCTCAGGTCATGATCCCTGGGTCCTGGGACCGAGCCCCGCATCGGACTCTCTGGGAGCCTGCTTTCCTCTCTCTCTCTGCCTGCCTCTCTGCCTACTTGTGATCTCTGTCTGTCAAATAAATAAATGAAATCTTAAACACACACACACACACACACACACACACACACACACACACACAAACTTGTCTTTTATGGCATTCATGTATATCTATCCAACATGGCAGAATGATCATGGCCATCCTAAAGGGAGAGCTCTAGGAAGGACTATGGCAAAATATGGTCACTAAAGAGCCTATTCCCCTAGGGCTAGCTATGGGAGTACACGCTGTACCCATTTTAGACCATGTCGGGGGTTCAGAATGTAGGGTGATGGCCTCAAGAGACCTGGATGGAGTGTTCCCAAACTTGTTCCAACTTGACCAGTTGGTGAGATGAATCCATGGTTATTTCACATGCCAATCTCTGCCCGCTGCAAACAAGTGACCTGACAGCTACAAACTAGCAATGTATTTGTTTCTATTTGTAGTAAATTAGGAGTGTTTTCCTTTTCTGGAAGGTCAATCCTTTGTTTTCAATATCCACTCAAGTGAAAACCTTCACCATTATAAAGTAATTCCCCAGAAGTCTCTCCTTGAAAAGTGCTCTAAAATCATTCTGTGAATGGCTCCTCTCGATTACCCGGGAGGTAGGTGGGCATTTTACAAATGGAGAAACCAAGAATGAGCAGGAAGCCTAGAAAGATCGTGGGGCACATGATCACGTCACCGAGAGAAGGATCCGTAATCCCCTTGCTGGGTTCCCACCATCTGATCTTGTCCTGAAGTCTCCGCAGTATGGACATTGCTCCCATCAGCCCAGAGTTTGAAACATCAGTACAAGAGCTGTTGTCAGAAAAGGGGTCACCTGGTCGACAGGTGATATCCTGTGAAGCTTAATCCTGTGCACGCAACTGCCGATCCCCCCATCCCCTTTGCCCTTCAGAAGCTCTCCCCCGATTCTGAGAGTGTTAACCAATGGTTCTAAGCCAAACCATTCAGAAGACACCCATGAGACGGAGTCACCATCTTTGCCAGCCAGGCAGAGCCAACATCCGTAGCGATGCCAGGTCTACGACACCTACAGCCTCGGGTCACAAAGGACAGCTCAGGGAGTCCTGGCTCTTCCAGCCAGAACTCATGCACCCCAGCTCAACGACTTCCAAGGCCATTAGAAAAGTGTCCCACTCTACCTGCTCAGCCCAGGAATCCAGGGACATGGGTTGAAGAAGCTTGCTTGGGTCCCCTGAAAGCTTGCCCCAGGCTCCCCAAACTTCCCAAATGACAGGAGGTCCTGGGCTGCTCGTCAGACCCCAGATCACCCGGCGCCCTCCCTGGAGACGTCCTAGGGCAGGCTGTGGGACTGTCTGTCACAGGCACCCAGGAGATTCTTCTCATCAGAAATTTTCAGAACTAGTAACCAATAAGCCTGACTCGAGGTCAGTGTTCTAACCTTGGCAGGAACTAAGCAAGTCACCCGTGCCTCTTGCCAAACCAGTCTGATGGCGGCACAGCTTAGTGCAAATGCAGTGTAGCCCATCTGGGGATGCGGCGTTTCCAGACCTGTGTGCGGATCCCCGAACACAAACCGCAGCATCCTGAGAGGCCGGCCTCCACGCCCGCCACAGCCGCCCCGGCCTCCCACACGCGCCGCCGCCGCCCCGGCCTCCCACGCCCGCCGCCGCCGCCCCGGCCTCCCACGCGCGCCGCCGCCGCCGCCCCGGCCTCCCACGCGCGCCGCCGCCGCCGCCCCGGCCTCCCACGCGCGCCGCCGCCGCCGCCCCGGCCTCCCACACCCGCCGCCGCCGCCGCCGTCCCGGCATCCCACGCGCGCCGCCGCCGCCCCGGCCTCCCACGCGCGCCGCCGCCGCCCCGGCCTCCCACGCGCGCCGCCGCCGCCCCGGCCTCCCACGCGCGCCGCCGCCGCCCCGGCCTCCCACGCGCGCCGCCGCCGCCCCGGCCTCCCACGCGCGCCGCCGCCGCCCCGGCCTCCCACGCGCGCCGCCGCCGCCCCGGCCTCCCACGCGCGCCGCCGCCGCCGCCCCGGCCTCCCACGCGCGCCGCCGCCGCCCCGGCCTCCCCCACGCCCGCCGCCGCCGCCCCGGCCTCCCACGCGCCCCGCCGCCGCCGCCGCCGCCGCCGCCGTCCCGGCATCCCACGCGCACTGCCGCCGTCCCGGCATCCCACGCGCGCCGCCGCCGTCCCAGAGTGCTGCGGGGCAGACGCCGGAAGGGGCGAGGCTGCTGGTTCGTTCACAGGCAGGAGCTTCCGGGAGGCCGCGCCCCGGAGCGGGAGCGGACGGGAGCGGAACCGAGTCGTCCTTTCGGAACGCCCGAGCCGGCCGGCTCACTAGCGTGAACACCTTAAGAAAACGTGTGTTCACTCCCCTAAGTTCCGACCTTCCAAGAAAGGAGACAGAACCAGGCCGAAGACTCAGGCCGGTCTCCGAGCGGGGGTCGGATGAGCTGTTTCCAGCCAAGTCAGTGGGAACGCGGACCCCCTCTCCCCCGGGACGCCGGCCCACACCTCCAGCAGGAGCTGCCCCAGGTTTTTGCTTCTTTTCTTTAACTTCATCTGCTGAGAGGGTTGCTGTGCCACCGGTAACACATCCAGAGACAAGTGGCCAGAAGCCTCAGGACCCAGGAGCAGGGGCACCTGGGTTTCCCGGTGTCCCGCCGGCCGCGGGGGACGAGCCCCGCCAGGGCCGAGGCGGTCAGCCCGCCCGTCCTGCCTTTGTTCCGTGTTCGTGGCTACAGACATTCTCTGCAAAATAACTTGAAACGCCTCGGGATTGCATAAATAAATAAGTAAATAAGCCTGAGGACTGCGTAAAAAGCCAAATGATTGCGGGATTTTCATCAAGCAGAGCAGCAGCAGCCAAACTCGTGAAAGCGGCGGACGGGCGTCCACGGCTCCTCCCACGGCCCCGCCGGCGGGTCCTCGAGCTGCCCAAGCCGGGGCCGAGCCCAGCGGCCCTCCCCACGGGCATGTCGCAGGGTGGGGGGCACAGGCCCCCATGTCGTAGACGCTGCCGGGCCGGGCAGCCCGATCTTCAAATCTAAGAGAAGCTGGTGGAGGAAAGCGGGCAGGAGCACTCAGGCGCCAACGATGAGTCTCCCCCAGGAGTCCACGGCACCGAGAGCGCCCCAGGATGGGGTGGGGTGACTGTGAACATGGCGGGTCTGCTTCAAACAAGTTCCGGCCACTTCTTCAAGGTGACCGATCTGGGCCTTGGCTCGGTGCCATCCACACACAGCGCAGCCCTGCACTGAGTACGGGTTGGCTTTGTAGGTTCTGTTGAATGAATGATTTCCTTGCCCCAAACAGGTTTATCTTTTGTTAGCATGAAAATGCTGCTGCACCCCCAACCTGGGAAGATTTTCTAGAATCCAGGCCCACAGGAGGAGCTGTGTTCCGACCCGAGTTCCCCAGAGCCATGGTGGCAGCCGACTTTCCCTCGTCTCCCTCATGTCTTTTGGTCTGGAAACCACCTCACAAAGCTCCTTCAGAAAGGAGCTCCTATCAGCACCAGGAAATGGAAGAAAACGGGCCACAGGTGGGTGACAGCTAGGCCAATGCCTGTCCCCAGGGGACCTTGCAGGGCACCGTGCACACCCCGCATAGGACAGGACCCGGGGTGTCTCCCCATTCTACACTGGGCTCCCTGAGGGTCAAAGTGTGTGTTAGAACCACACTGTTTTCTCAGGACCCGTCACAGCACCTGGCACCTGACAGGTGTTCCCTAAGCGTCGGTCACGTGATTGATGACTGAGTTATAGTGCGACACCTGTTTCCTCCAGCAGGGAAAGGTTTTGAGCACAGGGATCTTACTGTACCATGAGCATTTCTGTCATAATCCTTGCCGTATAACAGACACCACAAAAGGGCGGACTTCAGTTTTGTATCCTGTTGGCTCGTGAACCCCCGGCATTACGAAATCGCTGTCACTGTTTTTCATGCCCAGGTGCTGGCCCTGCCCCAGCACGGGACCTCATACACACTCACTCCCAGCTCACCTGGAACTACGGGGAGCTCTGCGGGGCTCTCAGAGTCTCTCAGGGAAACTCCTTCAAGATCACCAAAATGACAGAAGCGCAGATCCTGGAAGACTTGCCTATGGAGAGACAAAGACCACGAGCTCGGTATGGTCCCTGGTAACTCGCACATCCCTGCAGGGTAAGTAGGAGCGCCCCCCACAGGCGGGACAGAGGGTATCACAGGCTGGTGGGGACCTGTGTTTGCGGCTTCAACAAACACTGTATCACATCCTAGAATCTTGTTGAGCTTCCGAACAATACTTCCCACAAAAACTATGTGGATACTTCCTTTTACCGGTGAACAACAAGCTCATCACGTGGGTGATAAAATTCTGAGAGTGCAAGGGCAATTCTGAAATAATACTAATGCATCTTTATTACACGTATTTTGTCTACTTCCAAAAATATTTTCATGGAGCTTACAATAGCAAAATATGTATATGTGTGATTTTTTTTAAAGATTATATTTATTTATTAGAGAGAGAGCGTGAGTTGGAGGCGGAGGCAGAGGGAGAAGCTGTCTCCCCACTGAGCAGGGAGCCCGATGTGAGGCCTGATCCCAGGACCCTGAGATCATGACCCGAGACAAAGGCAGACACTTAACCCACTGAGCCCCCAAGCGCCCCACACTTGAAATTTTTGAAAAAGGTATTTAGGAAAAAGTCAGGTAACAGAAAAACATAAAATAAGTAAATCAATTATACAAGCAGCCAGGGGTCGGATACTTAATGTAACTGAATTCTGAATTTGAGCTTCCTCGCAGTCACGTCAAAAAATGAAACCTATTTTCTAAAGACAGTAGAGTTGTCAAAAGAGCAAACATCTGTCCTAATGTGATGTTCTACACTTAATTTAGGAAGCAAATACTTAAACATAAAAGATATTGCATAACATCACTAATAGTCTTTAAAACCACTTTTTAGAACATAAAGAAATGTGGATTACTTGAGCATCTCCTTTAAGCTAAAATCAAAAGCCTAATTTCATTGTTTTTGTAAATTCCAAAATTAATACATTACTGTAAAAGATTCTTATGCTGCAGAAGTGAAAAAAAGCAGTTCTTTTCGAAGACAGAATTTTGTTTTAGCTCATTAAAGATACTGTCATCGTGACTTTGCTTCTCAACGACCCCAGAAAATGAGAAGAAGGGGTGTTGCCAAACCCTTCAACCTGTCTCTCTCAAGTATCAGCCCCTGAGCAGGGGCTCCCGCCACTCGAAGTCGGAGTCCTCCACGTTGGCCCCGCGCAGCACCGCGCCACAGAGCCCCTGTCGGCACCAGCCGGCCCAGCCGCCTCCAGCCACATGTGGCTCTGCAGCCCTTGAGATGGCCCAGCATGACCGAGGAACTAAATGCCATTCAGTTGTTCACTTTAAAATGGCTAAAATGGTAAATTTTAGCTTGGGTATATTTTACCCACAATAAAAAATGAATCGAGTGGATAGAGCCAGCTGTAGGAAGTTTGCAGAAAGAGGATCTGGAAAGGAAGACAAATGTGTGTTAGGATTCTGCCAAATCTGGCTTTGTTCTGATAGGTTTATGCATAAGATTTGCAAAAAAAAAAAAAAAAAAAGAGCGAGAGAGAGCTTATGGTTTCTCTGGAGCCAATTATTATAGTGATGCTAGACTAGAGTGTAGAGTCCTTTCTGTGAAAAGGACCAAGTTTCTTTTTTTTTTTTTAATTTCTTTTCAGCGTAACAGTATTCATTGTTTTTGCACCACACCCAGTGCTCCATGCAATCCGTGCCCTCCTTAATACCCACCACCTAGTTCCCCCAACCTCCTACCCCCTGCCCCTTCAAACCCTCAGGTTGTTTTTCAGAGTCCATAGTCTCTCGTGGTTCACCTCCCCTTCCAATTTCCCTCAACTCCCTTCTCCTCTCCATCTCCCCATGTCCTCCATGTTATTTGTTATGCTCCACAAATAAGTGAAACCATATGATAATTGAATCTCTCTGCTTGACTTATTTCACTCCGCATAATCTCTTCCAGTCCCATCCATGTTGCTACAAAAGTTGGGTGTTCATCCTTTCTGATGGAGGCATAATTCTCCATAGTGTATATGGACCACATCTTCCTTATCCATCATCATCACTAGCCATTAGGGAGATTCAAATTAAAACCACATTGAGATACCACCTTACACCAGTTACAATGGCCAAAATTAGCAAGACAGGAAACAACGTGTGTTGGAGAGGATGTGGAGAAAGGGGAACCCTCTTACACTGTTGGTGGGAATGCAAGTTGGTGCAGCCACTTTGGAGAACAGTGTGGAGATTCCTCAAGAAATTAAAAATAAAACTTCCCTATGACCCTGCAATTGCACTACTGGGTATTTACCCCAAAGATACAGATGTAGTGAAAAGAAGGGCCATCTGTACCCCAATGTTCATAGCAGCCATGGCCACGGTCGCCAAATTGTGGAAAGAACCAAGATGCCCTTCAAAGGACCAAGTCTCTTAAGAAGAGTTTGTACAGCTTTTTAAGGGAAGTCTACCCAAATAGCAGAGACCCCCGCCCTACCAGAGTGACTTCTATGCTCTGCCTCCGACTCCGCCAAGCCCTTGATTATTCTTCTTAAAATAAAAGAAACAACACATGTAAAATAGACATGTAATACAAATAGATATAAAACCTAATTTATAATTCTAACCAAAGATTCAGCTCACCTTCCACATAGAAATGCATGCAAATTAGTACAGACCCAGAGTTTCATGGATACACAAACCTAAAAGATTTCAGGTAGCCAAACATTTTGGTAGAAATATAAAATAAAATTTGGCCCTCCCTGTTGGTATTGCTTTGAAACAAGTGTCCTAGGTACAGAACAATTTGCAGTCGGTACAACTTCTGAAGCTTTTTGGGGGGGGGGGGCGGGGAATCGAGCTAATCAAGGTACTGCCTCAATTTCCTATAGTCTGAAAATCCAAAGAGCTTGACTTCACGCTGCCGCTGAACCTTCATGCCTCTTTCACTCGCTCCTACATCATATGCCTGAATACCATATTTGGCATTGGCGGGATAGTATTTTTTTTTTTTAAGTATTGTCCTATTTCTTTTTCTGATCATACCTTTCCTTCCTTTGTTCTTCCCCCACTCAAGCACCTGTGCTGCTCTGTGCTTGGCGCCTTCTCAGGGAAAGAACTTGCAAAGGAGGAAGGAAAGAGCCTGTGAGTGTCTTCTTGTTTGTGCGTTCCGGAACTGTATCCCTCGGAAGAACGAGCCATAAGCCAAGACATGTAGGCGGTTTTGAGGCTAGATGGGCTTCTCTCCCCAGCCGTCTGCCCTAACATGTCCTCAGATGATGTAAAAACCTCATGGCTTGCAGGGAAAGAGAGGAAAGAAAGGTGGAGAAGAAAGGGGGGGGGGTCACAGTTTCAGGAAGGTTCCTGGGAGGCTGCACAGCCAGGAGGGCATTTGTGAGATCCAGAGCCCCCAGGGCCTGAGACGGAGTGCCAGGCAAGACCCGAAGGGGGCGTCCGCAGATGTAGGTAGGCAGTGTGGGTCAGCAAGCCCGCGACGGTCCTCCGGAGAGTTCTGTCCTTGCGTGTACGGTAAAGGTGAGCCACCGAGGGCTTCCACAGAAGGAGAAGCAGAGCCAGCAGGGAGTGTGGGCTGAGAAAGAAACCTCTGCAAGCTCCCGTGGAGGTCAGTGTGAGCATCGGGCGGGACAACGGCCGGAGCAGCCTCTCTGGGTTGGACAGGTGGCCCGCCACGGAGGCTGGGCTTTCCACGGCTTCCCTCACGCTTCCCTCAGCAGCCCGGCAATGCTGGGGGGGGGGGGGGCGGGTTGAGGGGCCAAAAACGTCAGAGAAAGGGTGACTTGAACTGAAAATTAAATCGGGTCACGTAAAACACAAGATTTGTATACTTCTTGCACGAGAGTTTGGGAACTGAAAGTTGTACCTCCTCTAAGTGACATTCAACAGTCTTAAAGCTGGTGTCAACTCACTGTCACACATGAGCCTCACCTTTCCATCTCCGGACACAACAATCCCCAAATTAAAGTACGCCTGGGCTGGCAGCACCCGTGCTCACGGACCGGAATGTCCTGTTCCACACAGTTTATGCCCCAGACGGACAGCCATTATTTGTTGCTTGTGTGTGTTGTGGGGAGAGTCGCCAGAACGGAAGTGCAGACACGGAGGGCAGGGGTCACACCTGCGTCCGAGCGCTGGCTTCCCTCCGAGGCCTGCCTGAATCCTCTCTAGCGTTCCTTTCCCCCTCACAAATGGTTTTATTAATACTTGCCTCTGGGACTTAACCGGAGAATTACACAATGTCACCGAGAGATCTCTGGGGAAGGACAGCTTCCCAACGATCTCCTTTCCAAGCCAAGAATTCTTGGAGACAGAAAAGGCAGCTCCTTCTCTCCTCCAAATGCACATTCTGCTCCAGCAGGGAAGCAGAGCCTTCCTGGGGATCCGCTTCCCACGTGATGGACGGTGAGGCCACCCCCAGGCAGGGATTGGGAGCTCCAAGCCAGTGTGATCTCTTAATCCATACACTGAGAACCTCTCGCCCGCCCTTCTGAAAGCAGCACATGAGGTATCCCCCAAGCACTGGGTTCGGGGCGGGGGTGGGGTGTGGGGAAGCAAAGTCATGGAAACGTCCAGGGGAATCACTGCCAAAAACCAACTTGGAGCCACCGGTCCTCACCAGTGCGTTCTTGAGATAATGACTCAGACAAGCCAGGAAGCCAGAGCATTTGGATTGATTTGGTTGTTGCTGTATTTTTGTTTTCATGTTCACGGCTATCCTTCAAGTTCATTTCCTGCTCATTTCCTCTTGCAGTGATAATTGTCTGCCTTGAATTAATCAGAAGGGAAGACTTGTTTCCTTCTGCTTGGCCCATCGGGGACTGGTGGATGGTCTTCCTGCAGCTCCATATGCCCCCCCGACCCAGTGCTGCTCCAGGAAGTGAGGTGGTCACTGTCTCAGGCCAGTGTTCCAGCCCCACCTCAGGACCACGGGCTCCTCGGTCAACCACCAGGTCCCTCTTCTCAAGCCTCTGCCTGTACCCTGTCACTTGTGATCGCCCACTGCAGGTAGAGCGAGCTGTCATGCAGAAACTTCCTCTTCCATCATAAACTCTCTGCTCCAACCTGACAGGTCACCATGCTCTCTGTCCCACGCAGAGAAGGCCAGGGGCTGGCAGACACCTGTCCCGTGGTTCTCTTGGGGTGCCACGTGGCTTGAGGCAAGTGCATATCCCTGTCAAGACCAGAGGTTCTCTACGACCTCTTTCCTTTCCAAAACTGTGGACCGAGCCCTGTGCCCCTGCTTCTGCATAGTCCCCACTGCAATGTCCCCCTGCCAGGTGCTCTACCTCGGCTTCCTCACCTATGGAATGGGGATCATCACAGCACCCATCCTGAAAAGTGACAAAGCTCGAATAAAACTATTCCCATTGAGCATTTAAAACAGCACCTGGGTCATAGTAAGATCTCAGTAAATGGTAGCTTTACTGTTTCCGTTATTATCTCATCTTTACTTCCTTCAAACACCAGCCAACAGCCACCACCTCCAGGAAGCCTTCCACGACAGACGTCACCCATGGTAATCTCCCTCTTTCAGGAACTTACAGCATCACTTGTACATTCCTCTTGCTTTAGACACAAACACACATGCGCTCCAAATACCAACATGGCTTTCTCCTGCTACCTCATATGTGATGCCTTTGCTCTAACCGGATTACGGAGGGCACCCCATGCTGCGTTTCTTTGTATGGTACCACGACGTTCTGTCTACTGCTGAGCAGCTGGAGCGACAGACACTGGGAACTCCTGGGGGGAAGGCTGAGCCCAGAAGAGGGTATGTCAGGTAAGTTGGGAGCCAATTCCGGGAACCCAGAAACTCCCTTCAAAAAGGTCATGAAGGCCTTGATACGTCCACTTCCCAGGGACTGCTCCTGGCGGAGTAGATCTGAGTGAGGGCATCCCCTTGGCTGCTTGGTCCACTTCCACGCTAAGAAAGTTACGGAAACTTACGGCTTAAGCTCTGCATGATATTCACGTTGACCGTCTCTCGTCAATAAATCCTGCATCGTTTGCCAATAATGGCCCATCTCAACATACCATGTGCCTGAAAGTCAAAAGGAGGAGAGAGGCCAGAGAGCGAGGGGGGCATGGTTCGCGGAGTTCAGTGCCCCCCAACAGGCGGCGCCCCCGTGCCATAATGAAAACGTCAGTCTTGGAAGAATCACATCAGTGCCCAAAGGTGCCGTAGCCAGGAAGGAGCACCACGCCGCAGAGCCAGCCAGGGAGGCCGGTGCTACTACGCTCAGAAGATCAAACCCGTGGACCCCTGGAAGCGTCCGCAGAGCGTTTCGGCTGAGCCGAGGCTCACGCGGACACCAATGAGGCAGCGCCCGAAGCTCTTCATCGATGACCGCTGAGCAAGAACAGGCAGCTCCTCAACCTCGGTTCTCGGCCTCAGCTCTCGACCTCGACTCTCAACCTTGGCTCTCGACCTCGGTTCTCGACCTCGGCTCTGCGCCAGCAGGAAAACACCGGCCGGGTATTTTCCAGAAGCAGCCAAGATCGTCTGCAAGGCTGGGCACAGAATGGAAGGAGACATCAGCATCCTGGGCTGTCCATGGAGCGACACCGCTGAGACGGTGCGGGTGGGGAGAGCGCAGGCAAGCCCCCAGGGCTACTGCAGGAGAAAGGCTGCTGTATGCAGGATGTCATTTTGGCCAGATTTGGGGCAGCTCTTCCTAGAATATGACATCGTTATTTTATAAGGATCTCGGGAAGTTGGAAGCATTAATGTTTTAAAACAGGAAGAAATTTTCATCCCAGCAATGATACAGCATCACGATAGGTGATCAGTTGTAGTCGTGTCCCATTGTACGTGGGATAAAAAGATGCTTTTCAACTATGGTGATGGATTTTCTGAAGCCCTGTCAAGGAAAACAGTATCAACGTGTGATGTAGCTTTCTGGGGCAAAAGCCTTTGGCCGTGCAGCAAAAGTAATTTTGCTAAAACAACTCATGGGAGTTCTCGTTAACCACCGGAGGTACATAGGACCTTTCGAAGAGCCGACATAGATATTCTGAAGACAGAGTGTCCGCAGTGGTCCTGGAAGATTAAGTCCCTGACAGTGAGATCAGTGACCTGCAGAGGAGCCCCTAAATCAGGACTCCTCCACCTTGGCACTATTGACGTTTCACAGGGGATAATTCCTGGTTGTGGGGGCTGTCCTGTGCGTGGTAGGAGGCTTATCAGTACCCCAGGCTTCCACCTGCTAGACACGGGTAGCCCCCCTCATGGGGCAATCAAAAACGTCCATCAGGATTCCCCAGTGTCCTCGGGGTGGGGGTAGAGGGAAAAAATGTGCCTTCTGTTGGGAACTCCTGCCCTAAGTTAACTAGAAGGTCTCCTTCATTTGTGACATCACAGTGCAGCCTACACCTGTCCGCGGACTAAATGAACCAGCAGAGTCACCACTATCACACCTCAGGGCTGGGGATGGGAAGGATAATCTCTTACACTCTTCCAAGAGATTCTCCAATAGGTGAACTTCTGGATGAACCAGATGGTCCCAGGGGTCCAGGGTTTCTCGTGTTTCATGCATAAGATGTGGCCCAATGGTGCCCACCTCCTGCCTTATGACGAACTGTTTCATCCTCCCCAGGGAACAAATCCTCTGGCTTTCGAAGGACACCCGGACAGGTTGCTTAATGATCATTGGGACATTGTGGCACCGATTTTTAAAATGAAACGCACATAAATATCCTGAGCCTGGGGGTGATTTCTCTCTAATCTTGATGGCCTCTCTCATCTTAAAATAATTTACAGGAATCCTGCGATGACAGTGGGCCGAGGGCTGCTTTTGCTTGCATCACTTTATGGAGATACTTATCAAATGCCCAAACAAGGCCCATAAATCGCGTCCCCGGTCGGCTCAGACCGGTCCGAGCCCCATGTGGTCTATCAAAGGGTCACTTGGTGAGAGGCCAAGCTGCCCGACGTCTTCCCTCGGTGCTTTTTAAATTTCCTCTCTTCCTTCCTTTATTCTCCAAGATACTACATCTTTAAATAAAAGGCAATGTACAACTTAACAGGGAATTTCACTTTAAATAAAATGTTCTTGAATTTAAAAAAGAAGAAAAAGAAGCAATGCGGGAGGACGGAGAAGAAAAGAAAAGCTTTTCTTGAGAAGTTGCCTGGAGCTCTTGGCTCGGGGCGCTGGCCGGCTTCCCACTGCTCCGTTCCACACAATCGGTTACTTTGAGACAACCAGTCAATGGCAGCAAAGCCAAACAAAAAGGGACCAGGCTCGTTGACTATTTTTCTGAGGCCTCGCTATTTACGGGAGATGGGTTGCATCTGCCTTTTCTCGTGGCTTTCTCCGCTCGCTGGCCGGCTCCTTTCATGGACGATGCGTTCTCCCTGAGCTGGCTTTGTGCTCAAGGCTTGCCTCATGCATGCAGGTGGCCAGGGTCCCGTCTCCATGATGTCTCCCCTTCCTCTTCAGAAGGGTCTCTTCCCAGCATGGGGCTGCCCAAGACCCAGAACGTTCACCACGAACACCCAAAGACCCATCAGTAGGAATCACATTCTGCCTGACGGACGAGGTCTCCATTTTGTCCCCATTTTTGTGATTTATGAAAAATCATGCATCTCATGACTTGATATGAAAGCAATGTGGAAAAGCATCGTTTTCCTTGTGTTGACAAATGTTTCTGCAACGGGGACTCTCTTGGTCCTCTCACTTCCATGTGGCTTGAGGTTGTGAACTGGATAGATGAAGAATCCATGAATGGTTGCCTGCAAGAGAACACTTCGTTCTAAAACAGACATCCCGTGTGTGTGCTTCTGTTTGGTTTGAATTCAAGGACAAGCACTTGCACGAAGCTCTTTCCCCTGGGTCACAGTGTTAATGCAGCACTATCGCTTAAGTTGGGGTGCAGGTGACAAGGTGCTCCATTCAGAGTATGGGTCAGTTCATGATGTACAATAGTCCCTAAATACATGACCTTCACTGTGTATGCAGGACAGGTCCCACACATAGGCAGAAGACAAGCTGTCCCCAGTCATGGCTGTGACATGGCACCACTGGAGTGAAGAAGGGTTTTATGTTCAAAAAGAACGTGGGCATCTCTCCACCTGCTTGCTAAGACATCTCGCAAGGTGTACACACTTTAGGCAGAGAGGATGCATTGACATAAGCTTGGGAAAAAAACAAGAAAGCAATGATAATGTGATCAGGCAATTGAAGGCATGAAAATCTGTAGATTGGAGAAAGAAAAGAAGAGCCCATCTCTTGAAATTCTCCTTGCCTCGCCTTCCTTATAGCCTGGGATAAACCCAGTACCAACATAACTTCCTTCTACATTCAGCTGACCTTATCCCAGGGACAAAACAAGTACGACTTCTACATCTAAAAGCAGCTTATTTCCTCATGAGAAGGGAAATGTGACATGGAGAGAGACTATGCTTTACCGTGGGCCACATGAATGAGGAGGTAATTGAGAAAACGCTGAGGGGGAAAAGCCGCCAGGACTGTAAACACAAGAATAGTCATAGGCCACCGACCATCATCAAAAACAGCAATGAAAGTCTCCCTGAGCTAGAAGGTGATCATTTTGCCACACGTCTTCTCTCTCCCTTTATTTAAAGCTCTCCACCTCACATCAAGAAAGTATATTGTAGATCCAAATTTCTTCCAAAACATGGGAAGTACCTGGGATGAGAACTTGCACAGGATTTAGAAAAATGCAAACATTTTTAATTTCCAAAAAAATGTTTTAACAGTTGTATTAGTATCTTCTGTTATTGCCCATTTTAAAATATTTTTCAAGAAAAAACTCAAAGGCAACTGAGGGACAGTGATGAAGTAATGAAGAGGAGGACAGAAGGGAGGGAGGGGTTTCCTTCTAGAGCTACAAGGACAGCATTGAGTTGACCTGGAAGCACTGACAAGTCCAGCAGATAATATGATGCCATTTATCACTTTAAAAATTAGTCTAGAGACTTTCACTTGCAGAAAGATGTAATAGACATGCTTTTCCTGTTCCTCTCACTAAGGTCAGCTAGTCACCTATAAAACAAACTGTACATTACCTATACAACAAGCACAAGGAGAGTAAAGGCTAGAGAGGAACAAGAAGACCAGCAGGACATTGGGACACAAGGAAACACAGGATAGTATCATCACCATCATCATCACCATCATCTTTTATCTCATATCTACTAGACTAAGTACTAGACTACAGAAGCCAGGAATCCAGCAACATGAAGTGACACACAGACAAAAAATTCGTGACAGAAAAAGCCTATTCTCACTAAACAAAATTTAATAAGAGTGAAAAGTTTTGACAGAACTCATTTTACTCAGCCAAACACTACAGAAAAACACTGTGGCCCATCCCATCCTTGTCAGTCAATGGAGAATTCAGATCTCCATCATCACTGACTTGTAACAAGGCATCCCAACCTCTTTATGCAGTGTCATCAAAGAAGGCCATTTGGGGAGCCTAGACTTGCAGCCTACCCCAGGGTACTAGGCAACCCTCCCCCACCAGGGTGGTACCAGGAGTGAACAGGAAGAACAAGGTCACCCACCGTGATATCACTGGCCACCATGTGGGGAGCCCCTCTGAGCCAGGTGGTATTACCAAAGTCTGAGTGGAAGTCCAGGCTCCCCCACACCATTCATCAGTGACAAGTGACCTTACCTCCCCATCTTCCCATGTCAACAGAGGCCAAGTGAGGAGCATGGACTTTCATCCCTACCCTTCCTCGCCCTAACAGAGCAGTGTCAGACAAGGCTTACTAAACAGAAGAGCTTAATATTATCCAGAGACTCATGACATAATGAAAAATATCCAGGTTTTGATCAATAATCATTCATCATAGCAAGAACCAGGAAAATCTCCATTTCAATGAGAAAATACAATAATAGAAACTTACATTGAGATGATAGAGATGTTATAATTATTTAGTATAGATTTCAGAGCAATCATCATAAAAATACTTCAATGAGAAGTTACAAACATGCATGAGAAAGATGAAAAGAATAGCAAGTTTCAAAAAGCAACAGAACATATAAAAAAAGAACCAAATAAAAATTTTAAAACTAAAAAACAATAACAACTGAAATAAAAAACTGAATGGATAGGCTCAACAGAAGAATGGAAAAGGAAGAAAGAATTTATGAACTTGAAGGCAGGACAATAGAAATTATCCAGTGTGAAAACAGAGAGAATGTAGATTAAAAAAGAAAAAGAAAAACCAGTAACAGTACCCAGTAACTGTTGACTGTGACAAAATATCTAATGTGCATGATATCAGAGTCTTGGAAGGAAAGAAGAAGGTAATATTTTTAAAGTACTCAAAGACTAATAACTGAAAATGTCCCATATTTGGAAAAAGGCATGCATCTACATACATATTCAAGAAGCTGAAAAAAACCCAAACAAGATAACCTTGAAGAAATCCATGACAAGATACATCACAGTCAAATTCAAAAAAGTCATTTAAAAAAAAAATCTTGAAGCAGCAAAGAGTGAAATGACATCTTACCTAAAGGAGAAAAACAATTAGAAAGCTAGCAGATTTATGATAAGAAACTCAGGAGGCCAGGAGGAATTGCTATCACATTTTTCACACTCTGAAAGACCAGAACTGTCAACCTGTGATTCTATAGTTGGGAATAAAGGAGAAACCAAGTATTTCAAGATGAAGAAGCATTATGAGAATTTGTTGCCAACGAACCTGCCAAAAAAGAAAAAAAAAAAATGCTGATAGAGCTCTCAGAAATAAAATACTAGAAGATGGATCCTGGAACATTCAGAAATAAGAAAAACAATTAAAGACACAAAAATATGGATAAATACAATAGACTTTGCTTCTCCTCTTGACTTAAATTATATGTTACTGTTGAAACAAAAATAATAACATTGATAATGTGTATGTAGAGGAAATATTTAAGACAATTGTAATCTAAATCAGGAACAACAGAGGACATAGGGGGATATAGTATCTACACTTCACCCAAGCTGGTAAAGTGACAGAAAGAACAAGAAAGACCCAGGACATTTGGAAACTAATCAAAACTTCTAAGTAATCAAAGAGCAAGTCTCATGAAAATTTTTAAGAATATATTCAATGAATGTAATGGAAATATATCAAAACTGGTGAGATGTAGCTATAGCAATGCTATAATGGAAATGAATAGCACCAAATGCTTACCTTAAAAAAGAAGAAAATTCTCAAATCCATAATCTTAATGTTTAAATCAAGAAACTAGAAAATCGAAGAGCAAGATAATCTAAATCACACAGAAGGAAAGAAACAATAAATACAAGGACAAAAATCAGTAAGATTAAAAATGGAAAAAAATAAAACAAAAAAGCAAAAAACAATGAGGTAGTTCTTGAGAAGACCAAGAAAAATGACAAACTTTTAGTGAGATTGAAAAAGAAGAAAGAAATTACTTATATTAAATCACTAACATTAGGAATGGAACAGGAGATATTACAGACCCTGCAGATACCAAAAGAATAAGGGAATATCACAAACAACTTATAACATAAGCTTGACAACTCAGATGAAATGACCAATTCTTCAGAAAGTACAAACAACCACAGCTCATCCAGTATGAAATAGATTTGAGCAGCCCAATAACCAACTGAGTTTCTTAATTGAAAACCCTTGGCAAAGATACCTCCAGGCCCAGATAATTTCACTAGCAAAGTCAGCTAAACATTTAAAGAAGAATTAAAACAAATACCACATGATTTCTTACAGAACACTGAAGAAGAGGAATACCTCCTCATTCATTTCATGATGTCAGTATTGCCTGATAAAATCAGACAAAGACAGTATGAAAAAAACAACTGCCACCCTGATATCTCTCATGAATATAGACATAAACATCTTTAACAAAATGTTAACAAACAGAACTCAGCAATTTTATTACTTAGTAATACATTTTACTTGTGTGTGTGTGTGTGTGTGTGTATCTATCTCTGATGAGCAAGTGAAGTTTATTTTAGGGATATGAGATAGTTTCAATATTTGAAAATCAACCAATATAACCCACCGTATTAACAGACTCAAAGAGAAAAGTCATATGGCCATATGAATTAATGCTGGAAAGACAATTGACAAAATTCAACTTCTATTCATGATAAAACTCTCATAAAACTAGGAATAAAGGGGGGAACTTCCTCAACTTAATAAAAAACACGTACAAAAAGGTGTTTAAGTATGAACTAACCTCATACTTAAGGGTGAGATGCTACTGAATGCTTTCTCATGTAAGATTGGAAACAGGGCAAGCATGGTCTGCTCACACCATTGCTGTTCAATCAAGTACTTTAAGTTCTAACTGCACAGTAAGGCAGGAAAAAAATAAATAAATAACAGGCATGCCTAGTGGAAAGTAAGAAATAACACTGCACTATTTGCAGATTTTCTATGTAGAAATCTCCTGGAATTAACAAAAAGAGCTGTTGAAACTAACAAGTAAGTTCAGCAAGTTCTCAAGTAGAAAAGCAGCATACAAAAATGAACTATATTTCTGTGACATATCAATCAACAAGGAAAAGCAAATTAAAAATGAAGTTACATTTATAGTCTATCAAAAAATACTTAGACATAAGTCTAACAAAACACACACAGAACTCGTATGCCGAAAACTAGGAAACACTGATGTAAGAATTCAAATAGCATCTAAATAAAAGAGATAACATACCATATTCATGGATTGGAAGGCTCAGCAGTAAAGATATCAGTTCTCTCCTCATTGATATACACGTTTAACATCATTTCTATCAAAATCCTAACAAGATTTTTTGCAAACACTTAAAGATTACGCTAAGCTTTATTTTTTATTTTCTTTCTTTTTTAAATTTGAATTCAATTTAAATATTTAAATTCAATTAACCAACATATATACATCATCAGTTTCAGATGTAGCCTTCGATAATTTATCAGTTGTGTGTAACACCCAGTGCTGTAGATGAAAAGTCTAAAAGCCACAGAATAGCTGAAGCAATCTTGAAAAATAAAATAGGATAAATCATACTACATGATATCAAGACTACTGTGTAGCTACAGTAATGAATACTGGGTGGTATGGGTAGAGGGACAGACATATAGATCGATAAAACAGAATTACCCATCACAAGTATGCAAACTGATTTCTAACAAAGGTGCAGATGCAGTTTAATGGAGGAATTATCTTTATAACAAAAGGTGAAATTTGATGTCCACAGGCCAAAAAGGAAAAAGCAATTCAACCTATACTTCAATTCTTTGACAAAAATTCATTCAAATAAATTATTGACTGAAATATAAATGGAGGGGTGCCCGAGTGACAGTCAGATGAGCTGCTGCATTAGGCTCAGGTCATGATCTCTGGGTCCTGGGATTAAGCCCCGTGTTAGACTTCCTGCTGAGCCCCCCCTCTCCCCTGCCCTCCCCTCAGCTCCTGCTGGCTCGCTCGTGCTCTCTCTCAAATAAATAAATAAATAATCTTTAAAGAAAGAAATGTAAATATGAATCTATAAAAATTTGGAAGAAAACAGAACAAAATCTTCAGGATTTAGGTTTTCACAACAACTTCCTAGACATGATACCCTCACCATAAAAGAAACTATTCTGTGAGTTAGACTTGATCAAGATTAAAAACTCTTTCTCTGCAAACAACCCTATTAAAAGGATGAAAAGACAAGCTACAGAGTGGGAGAAAATACTTGTGGACCACATATCTGAGAAGGGACACGTATCTAGAATTATTTTAAAAAGAAACTCTGAAAACTCAGCACTAGAAATAAAAATCAAATAGAAAATGGGCAGAAGACAGTAAGAGGCATGACTTCAAGTAGGATCAACAAATGGCAACGAAGCAAACATGTTCCACATCAATAACCAGTAGAAAGTGCAAACTGAGACCACGATGAGGTATTACCGCAGACCTATTACAATGGCTACCATGAAAACTAGTGACGACACTGAATGCTTGGGAGGATGGGGAGAAACTGGACCTCTCCTACATTAGGGGGAATGAAAAATGATGCCGTTACTCTGGAAACCGCTTGACAGTTTCTTAAAAGCTAAGCATATACCTACCTATAGTCCATTGCACTCCTGGGCACTTATCCCAGAGAAACGAAGACTTGCACACAACTGGTACACAAGTGGTGCACAAAACCTGCACACAACTGGTCATAGCAGCTTTACTGGCACTAATTGGGAACTGGAAACAAGCAGAATGTCTCAGTGGGTGAACCAGTCGTCCTCTAGCCATACCATGGCAGCTGACTCAGCAATAACCAGGAACAGACAGTAGACACATGCAACGACATTGATGGCTCTCAGGGGCATTATGCTGCATGAACAAAAACCAGTTTCAAAAGGTCACATGCTGGATGATGCCACGTCTGTAACATTCCCAAAATGACAAAATTATGGAGACACAAAAGAGATGAGTGCTTACCCGGGCTCAGGGCTGGTGAGGACAAGAGGACTGATGCCATGAGAAAGAGGAGACATGAGGACTGTCTTTGTGGAGACAATAGTTCTGTTGCTTGGCTGGGGTGATGGTTGCGTGAATTTATGCTCGTAATAAAACGGCATAAAACCACACACACACTCTACCAGTGTCCACTTGGTAATTTTGATCTTGTGCTACCGTTATGCCCCAGGTGACCGCTGGGGGACCCTGGGGAAAGTGTCCGTGGACCTCTCTACTCCATCTTCCCAAATTCCCGTGCACCTGTCACTATTGAATAAGATAGAAAGGCATACAATGAAAATCTCCTTTTCCACGTGTCTCTCTGCACACCCACCCCAAGGCATCGGCGCTGTAAACAGGCTCTTCACTTCCTCCCAGAAAATCTCTAGGCATGTGAAACACACACTTGCTCATACAAGTGAGAGCATACTGTGTGTTTGTTCACACCTTGCTGTGGTTTTCATACTGATCTCTCTCAAAGACCCTTCCTTTCAATCCCCTCAGCCTTTTTAAATCTAATTTAATGGTGGTAGATCAGACCTTCCTTCTCCAGCCTCTTCCCCATGGACGTCAGAGCTGCTCCAGCTTCCGGTGGAATTTTTCTTTGTTGAATTTTTCTATTATAAACAACACTACAACGAATAAATGAGCACCAGATACACGTAACTTCACCTAGCAGTGAGTGGTATGAGACCCATTTCACAAGAGTCTAGCCAACACTGGTTTTTATCAAATTTTTGAAATCGTTGATGTTAGGGTATTTGGAAAATACCTTTGCCCTTCTTGACAGTCTCGTCGTTGGCCTCAGCCACAGCCCACTGCTTTTTCCTGGCTCTCCTGTCCCCGTCTCTGTACCCCCATGCCCTGCTAGTCCCTGCTACTTGACTCAGATGGGAACAGCTGAGATTCGCAGGGTCTGAGTCTTGGGTCCTCCCTCCTATCCACACTGCTCCCTGCGTGAGCCGTTGCCTCAAGAATGCAAATACCACTCAGAAGCAGGCAAGTCCCAATGTCCTTAAAAGCACCCAGCCCTGTTCATGCAGGCCCTTTAAAAATCCTCTGTCCCTCTGCTGGAACTCCCTGTCTCCACATGGCTAGCTCCTTCCCTCCTTTCCCGTGTCAGCTCAAACACCGTCTCCTTGCCTGTGCTAAGCCTAGAAGCAACCCCCAAGTGTTCCACCCTGCCTCCTGTCAGTTTCTGACCCGGACCTGATTCTGCCGAGAGTTACAGATGTTGATTTTCTACTTGGTACGTGTCTATCTGTCTGGAGCAGCACTGACCATGACACCTGTCTGTGAGGTCCGACATGCTCTAGACCCCTGCCCTCCAACATGGCACCCACAGCCACATGTGACCATTGAGCTTTTAAGATGTGGCTAGTGCCACCGAGGAACTCCATGTTTTGCTTTATTTAATTTATATTATCCTAAGTTTAAATTTAAATAGCCTCCTATGGCTAATGGCTCTTGTGTTCTGGACAGGTACGCTCGAGATTCTCAGCTTTGGACCAACAGATATGATGTCTGTTTTATTAATGCTAGCACAGGGCAAGGGATGAAGTTGTTGTACAATAAATAAGTGAATGAAAATAAAATGTCACTTTTTCTTTGCATTTTTTGTTATAATGAGTTGGATCACCTTTTCAGGCATTTATGGATCACCATTTTAATTTCTTTTTTTTCCCACGGACTGACCATTTTTCTCTTGATACATTGAAGCATTTTTATATAAAATATATTTTATATATTGACCCTTTGACTGTCAAATATGTTGCAAATATTTTCTGCAGACCGTAGTTGGTATTTTTATTGGTATTTGTTTGCTTTGTGATGAGAAAGGGAAACACCTTTAAGGAATCCCATACAGCACTACAGGTGCTCGCGCTGTGGTCAAGAGTGGAATGCTGGAAGACAAGTGTTCACACTGGACGCCCAGCCACATGGGCAGCCTCTAGCACATGCACTGCACACTTCAAGTAAAGGTCCGGCACACAGCCTGCCTCGGTGGCAAACGAGTCCCTTGATCTCATATTCCTGGGTCTTTGTGGAGCAAAGGAGAGTCTCACAATGACCCATCCTGTAGGTCGTCAGCCCTACCTGACAGCATGGTCCCAAAGCCCAGGAGAAAACCCCACGTCCAGTCCCAGGGATGTGTGAGGATCACCACTGCCTGGAGACCAGCGTCCAGACCCCTGTGCCTTGGACCCCAGGGCGCTCCTGTGGAAGCGACGGAGTCTGCGGCAGAGGGCGTCCTTCATCAGCAAATGCCAGATGCCTTTCCCATCCTGCCCACGTCCTCCCAAGGACTGCATTTCTCATTACAGTTGAGCAAGTCTCCCTGCCACTGGACACCGCCTGTGTTGGGAGGTGATCCACAAGGCAAGCGCTTCCTGGTTGAGGCAACAAATACCGATCGATCATAGACGGACGATTTCCATTTATGCTGAATTTCAGGAAAAAGGGATAAAGCCCCCCGGCCTAGGAAAGCATAAAAAGAAACAAGGAAATATTTGATATGCGCTTTTCAGGTTTGAATAAAACCTAAAGCGTGAGCTTTCATATATCCCCCAAAGAGAAGAATGAGTAAAACAGACCAACACCGTGTCAGGCCAATGGCTCTGTCAGGTCTTCCGTTTGTAGGGACCGACTTACACTCACGTACTACATATGTATGTATGAATGAGATTGCATCACATCAGAATGGAAAAAAACTAGATCCCATTACCAATAAAGTGAATTAAGAAAATGTTTCTGGCTCCAAAAGTCTCTACTTCTTAAAAGGAGCAAAATTAGAAGGGCCATAAACATTTTAATCACTTCCTTGAATGTGTGCGGTGTGTACCTGGCGAATCTCTTCCATAGGAAACACGAGGCCTCTCCCTAATGGCACATTTTCTTAATGGCTTTGCTGTTCCTGACTTCATTTCATTGCACTGTTACTTGTTACATCCGACGCGAGTTAATATTGCACTTAAAAATATTGAAAGGCATTTCTCCACCACATCAACTCTCTCCACCTGCAGAGGAAAGGAGAACGAGACCATAGGAAGGAAGCCCACTGGCTCCAGGCCTTCTGGGGGCACAGTTAGAACTCAGACGGGAGGAAGAAGATGAGACATCAGACGGTGCCGGAATATATCTACCTCAGAAAGTGGGTGACAAACCTCTCTCCCCCCAGAAACACGCTACAGGTAAATAGAGAAACGAGATACCCACAGTGCTGGATGGAGAGATGCATGTCACGATCCCGCGAGCGCAGCCTCCGGCGGCAGGCTGGGGGTCTGCTCGACAACCACCTCTCCCAGACGGAAGCCCAGCCCTGAGAAGCGCTTTGGACGCACAACCCGACCATTGGGAACAAGCTCCACAAACACCCTTTTTTCAGGAATAATCTTTTTTTTTTTTTTTTGCATGAATAATCCAACCGTGTTGCTTATCACACGCTCACGTGTCACCAACGGACACTTGGTCTTGGAAAAGTCCTGTAAAACTGACAGGCCTTGTAGGAGACACCCTCAGGGGTTGTCTACACCAATACCCAGTCTGCCCCAAACCTAAAGATGACAAGCCAAGGTCCAGAGAAGGGACTTCCCACATCAGCGTCCATCAAAGCCAGCCCATCACCCAGGGTCTCCTAAACCAGCCCAGACCTGTTCCATTACAGCAGAGGGTAACTCTCGTTCGATGGAAAACAGAAATGTTTAGAAGGTCCTGCGAGGGCCTTATTTCTTGAATGGAAAGTGAGGACTTGACATTCGTTAAGAGTGCGGTCAACTCCAGACAAGCCGTGCTAAATGACGACGACGCGGGAACAGGGCTGCCGGGAATCTAAGGGTAGAGGAAAGGGGCCTTTTTCTTTCTTTTTAAACAAACTGCTGTAGATTTCAAAGCACTTAGAGTTATGATTTTCCTTTCATACCCTTGGCTGCTTCTTGAATTCTGGGTCCTGTTCAAATGTTAGTTTTACCGGAGTGCTTTATGGAGGCCAAATTAACATCCAAACGGGTAACGCTCACCTTTGTTCCGCAGAGGCGGACTCCCAGATGCCACTGAGGTGCGGAACACATTTTAACACTCAAGAGCATTTCCCACCAGAAAAACACAGCAATTTACCAAGAGGGGGGACCCTCGAGCTCTTAAACCCTGATCCACAGAGGCTGCTAGAAAGGGATTTCCCTCCCCGCCCCTCCTTCTCCTGGCTTGGGTATTCCTTGTGCTTGCGTTACGCTGTGCATCGGGGACAGCTGGAGGCTGGACTCCTTCGTACGGTTCTCTAATCCCTCCAACAGTGTTGCCTTCTTTGTGCTCAGCCCCAAGGCAGGAAGAGGGAGATAAATCTTGTTCCCTGTGGGTTGTCACATCGCCCGGCGTGCTGGGGCCTTCCGCTCAAGGTCTCTGGGCACTGGAGTGCCAAGATTCAACATGGCTGAATACCGGGTCTGGTTTCGTCTTGGCAGAGGCACGGACTTTCCGCAGACAAATTAACATTGTTTCATCTCATTTTGACACCGTAATGTCTTTTCCATACACCTGCTCTGACATTTTCATGAAATCATTGCCTCCCGATCAACTGAGCAGGGAATTAGCGTTGTTACACCAAACATTCTAGAGACTGTGGGTTATTTTTCATATCTAAATATCTCATCCCCATATGCCGCTTTGGAGAGATAAATTCGAAATCTAACACCCTGCAAATTTAAAAGTCTAAAATATGCATATTCGATTTTGCAGTCTCTCTATTTACAACGTGTAAAGGCATAGCTGCGCTCGTGCTCGGGTAAATGGATAACTTTTATAAAGTATTAACCCCATCCAGAACTTTGATAGAAGAGGAAGTCTCCCATGTTTTGGCATGTTTAAATAAGAAATACTTCTGGATTGACGTTCCTGAAATTTCAAATAATAGTAATCATTATTGACGTGATAATGTTAATGATAATATTCTTCAGTTTTGAAAGCTTTCACATACATACTACCACGTAGGGCACAGAAAACTCCAGTATGATTCATTTATTATTGGCTTAAATTTACAGGTAAAAAACTAACACTCGGGAATGTTGCACGTGGTGGTTAAGGCAAATCTAATTAACGGGGAGGAGGGGATGAAACTTTAGGTTTTTTCCCTCAAAACTGTTATACCACAAAGCACACCGTGGAGAGCGCAGTTCTTAGTGACTTCGCATGCTGCTGTTTGTGACGGCTGCTAAAATGAGTTTCTAGATCCTTGAGGCTTTGCTTTAGTGTTTGGTCCGAGAAACAGCGAAACTAAACTGTCGGTGTGTGGACCACGGGTGGTTAATCGGAGGCTTGGGAGAGCTGCACCGGAGAGCTCCGTGTCAGAGACTGCTGCTGTGCGGTGGGATGGGGTGGGAAGGCTTTTCAAAAGTCTCAGACTGTGGTGCCCTATGTGTGTGTTGGCCAGGAAACCTCTCCGGTTTGCTGATAGAGAAAAATGTAGAGCAAACATAACAAAATTGTTCTCATCAGTATAAAATGGCAGGCACAGTTCCTCAGTCTGCCAGTGCAAAACTGCACATTGAACAAATTTGAAACAAGTGCTCTTCTGTCTAAAATGCCTAATTTCCACTTTTTCCTCCACTACCGCCAACACTTCGACTCATCCTACAAGACGTTAGCCAAAAGCCGTTCGTTCTGTTTCCTCCGCCAGATAAAACTAATAATTATTAACTTCTTTATGCATCCATTTTCACCAAACACATTAAACTATGACACTTAATTCAATTAATTCATTCCTGTGTTCGTGCCAATTTCCCGTCCTCTCCACTCCCCAAATCGAGCTTGTACGATCCTACTGGGCAGGGATGGTATGCTGTAATTTTCAAATCTCCAGTTATTAGCGCATGAAAGCTTATTAAGTGAACAAATTTTATAGCAGCCTTCCAAAACAAAATATCGCCTGCCCACCCCCCACCTTGCAAATGATCTCCCTAGCTATATACCATGCAGGTAGAAAAATTATTAAATCAATATATATTCAAATCAATTCAACAAATATTGATTTTTGCATCTAGTTTAGAGATGCGGTGTGATGCACAGACCTGCCATTTACCACCACCTTGTTCCCACTAATAGGATCCCTTTTATGCAATTTAGAGACGGTATTAAGATATCTAACTCTTGAAAACTAGTTCACGTGGGAGCATCGGCAATTTAGACACAAGAAATTCTGCAAAGAATCCGGAAGTGAGAGGTAAATCCCTTCTTCAAAGATCAGTTTCTTCCCCTGGCCCGGCGAGTGGCATTTCCTGGGATTTCAGGCATTAGCACTCACAGGAGAACACGCATGGGACATCTTCCTTCACTTTGCATGTAACCCCGTAAGGGTCTATTTGTTCCACCGAGCCATTAATTCCTCACACCTCTGGTCATTTTAATGGGTGCAAACTTGATGGAATTAGTGACGTTTTTGTGGTGGCTGCATATGGCTTGGCCTTCCCCAAGTTGCCATAAACAGCAAGGGGCTGACGATCAGTGATTTTTTTTTCTTTCAGCGCTAGGCTCCTGTGGGCAGTGGGTGTTAAACACGAAGTGTTTCAGTCCCTGAGTACCATGGGTCAGGCACCCAAATCCCAGTGACATTATTTGTGTAGGCAGTGGATTTGGGGTTTCAGAAAGCACCTAGACACCTTTAGCAAGACCTGTGTTTCCGTGGACACAGTGTGGGAAGGTTGATCTCTTACAGATGTCATGCTTGCCCTGGGGACATTGTGTATCATGGTGTCAACAGAAGTCCTAGCTCTGGCCCAGGTCACCCAAGGCCCAGGCATGGATGGGACTCTCCCCATCTCAGGCTCTACCCGTCCCGTGCTCTGATGCCACAGAAGGAAAAATGGGCGAATGTGTTCCCAACAAAGCATAAGGATGCTGCCCCGTGGCCCCATGCCAGCAAAGCCTCTTTCCAAGTGTGTCCCCTTCTGAACCCTGAAGGATGATTTTGCCCGAAGGAACCCAGCTAGAAAGTGAAAGGTCCACCCTTGTCTCCAACCTAGAGCCCATGTGCGTGGAGTGAGCTGGGCACACCTTGGCGTGGCCCCAGCCCCGGCGCCTGGGAGAGAACGGAGCCAGGCTCCAAGGGAGGAGCGCAGCAGCAGACAGACGACAGGCCCCGGGTGACAGGGAAAACCGTAGCCTGATTTCCAAGTCACCGAGCAAGCGATGGCGTCAGGTCTTCCCCTGGACTCGGGATTCCACCGTCACGTATCTGAGCAATAATTGAGGTTTTTAGAATTCCAACGGGTAGGTGGGGTGGAGTTCGGCTTTTCCGCGGCGTGAGTTCCTCTGCCCACATCTGTAAGACACTGAGTGAGAATCACACGTGTGGAGAGAGACGAACCCCGAAGCTGGAAAGGGCGCACGTTCCCAGTGCTCTCTGGAACAAAGTGTTGCGTTCAGGAATCTCGGTTCCCCGGCGCATGCCCCCGACCTCGTGCAAACCCACCCCGGCCCCACTGGACAGGTCTCAGTGGTCGATACTGAGTGAAAGAAGTCGGCAGGGGTGGCAGGGCTGCGGGCGAGCTCCGTCAGCAGGAGTGAGCCCCGGCAGGGCTGGAAGTGCGGCTCCCCAGCTCCCATCGGGCTTTCCCGGGGACACGTGTCCCTGCGGCCTTCTGGGGCGAAGGCACACGTCCTCTGCCGAGCCTGCCGTTCAGCCAGCATCTTCTCCGTCTGTTTTTCGGGACTCCAAAGCACCCACAAGGCTCAATGAAAGTTGTGCATTGGTTTGGTGTTGACTTGTTTGGGCCCAATTCCTTATAAATGGAGGCAACACTTACGTCTCGGGCTCCCCCCACCCGCCCCAGACCACAGCTTCCTCCCAGCATCCGATGGCGCAGCGGGCATCCCCCTTCCGTTCTGGCTGATGCGTGAGCTCACGGCCGTGGAGAGGGGGCCTCCTGAAGGTTGGTAACGAGAGAGCCACTTAGAGCCGTGCTGTCCACGGTCGGGGTTCTTCCGTTGTGAAAACTTGCAACACGGGGTCTCCGCACTGGGATCGCTCCTCGAAAACCCGGCACTTGTCCAGTATTTGTGTTTCTTATTGGTCGTTGCTCAGCCAAGAGCCTACTGGTTTGGGGATGAGAGAGGGACAGAGAGAGAGAGAAAGCCCAAGCCGATCTGGGAGCCATCTGACTCCCTAAATGTGGACAGGTTTGCAGGGAGATATCTTAAAACTGTGCGAGGTAAACATGGTCTAAATCCCCTGCTTTGGGAAGATAATTGCTCGGGGTTCTGTAAGCTAAAGGCGCAGTGCTGAAATTTGATTGAAAACTTTGTGACATGAACACCGAAAATCACAAGAAGGAGGCAGGCAGCTTTTAATCTTCTGTTGGATGACAATTCAAGATAAACTGATAGTGGTACCTGCTTCCTGATAAACCAGTCAATACTGCAGATGGGAGATACTGGCAAGAAATAGACCCTGGGAAAAGAGTGGGGGGTGGGGACCAAGGCATTTCTACGTCAGCCTCTGCTCTCGGCTCCATGCTGAGCGAGGGGAGACCTACAACTTGCCGCATTGTGTTCTTATACTAAGGACCCGGAAACACCAGACCCTTCCAGGTAGACCGTCCAATACATGCACATATATCCTTGGGCCGTGTCATTTGTCCATAATGGACAACGCATTTTAAGTCGTCTTTGAAAGAAATCTGCCTCAAGAAAAGCCCAGTTTTCAGGCATAGAATTTCTAGTGAGTCCGTGTTTTAAATTCATTTTTACTGTTTTCATGCACAGGCAGGAACACACACAGCAACACAAAAGAATGAGAGCGATCACTGTTTTAGCCAAAAGAATAGAAAATCCACACGGCGGGTGAATGAAACAAGGCAAGAGCAACTAGAGTTTCTCATTGTGAGCGTGTGTGTGTGCCAGCATGCGTGCACAAGTGTGTGTGTGCTCACCAGCCTGTACACGTACATGTGTGTGCCAGCATGTGGGCACGCGCATGTGCGCCCCATCTCCAGGCTCTATGCCTCTGTGTGTGCACCGACTGCCCGCGGCACACTTGACTTCTCCGCTTATTTGGAGGACATTCGAGAAGATATCTTTGAACGCGGTTGTCTTAAAGGATTTTGTTTATTAAATAATTCACCGGGCTTTTCTTCTGGAAAAATTTCCAACTGTAACAGAAAGAAAGCCAAGAGAAAAGAATGTTTATAGCAAGGAGGGGCTCTGAATATCTTGGCTTTGGATTCTGTATTAGGTAAAACTATGTCATACCACCATTCCTGTTGGAAACTGTTCATTTAATTTCCCTCTTTTGCAGATATTTTGTTTTCCCCTAAATGTCAGTGCTTGCTGGGGGAAAACATTTTGGGTTGTTCCTTTCAGAGCTTCTTGCAGTAGATGCCTCCACCTGCTGGGAGGATTTGGGCATCTTCATTGAGCGCGGCTGACGCAGACCTCGGGGAAGTCTATTTCCAGATCACCGAGGAGAACAGAAATCATAAATACGTAGAATAGATGTTTACTGAGCCACGTGATGTGTCAATTAAATATGTGTCCGTCGCCACGAAATTGTGTAATCGGGATATTTTAAATACAGTTTGGATTGGAAATAACTTCATTTTAGGGAAAACAGAGTATATGTTGATGCACGTAATACAGATATTTATCAAAATAGAGGCAATTAAAGGTGAAATATAAATCGTGGCATAAACTTCTGAATGTTAACAAGTATTTCCACTTTCTGAGTGGCACTACATCATTTCTATCAGCAACTGGAAAAGAATCTGCATGTCGGTCTACACAACCTGCCTGTTTTACACAATGGTACGTGGGGACAGGCGTCCCTGCGCTATGGCACGTATATAAATTCTGAGAATTCGTATAATTTACCTGATAGATCAGGAGCCATTACGGCTGGCTGCATAAATTCATATTTTGGCACTCTTTAAAATGTGGATTATTAGTGACCCAATAGACCATAACAGTTCCAAAGAAGCCATTACTGTCTGTTGTGTAAATCCTTCATGGTGTGTGTTTTACTGACCCTTTAGAGCCATCAGGGCCTGGCTTGTCAGTCTCGCTGCCATGTCGGTGTACCAAACGCAGGGGCTAAAAATATCTCCGAAATTGAAGCTGGAGTCAAAGGACGCTTGTTCCTTGCCCAAGAAGCCACAGGGAAACCACACGTCTCTACGGCAGGCTCCTCCTCCGTCAGCAGAATCCCATTTCCTCGTACTCCTAAAGAGGTTGGAAATCTGCAATGTGGTTAAGCAAGTGGTCGCCTGATTTGAAAATTCAAAAAAAAAAGAGAGAGAGAGAGAGAGAGAAAGCAGGGAGGGAGCGTCTCCGTGCATGAACAGACATCTCAAAGACCGCGTGGATTTACCAGCTTCTGGGAGGCTGGCAACGACGCGGTGAGATTTTTCTAGTTTGGGCTTTTGGGAATCCCAATGAGATCTTAATTTAACTGTCTACATGCTTGTTTTGTATTTTCCACCTACCTGTCCTTTCCTCACATTTAAAAAAAAAAAAAAAAAAAGGCCACTGGAATATTTTGCCAGAGAAACCTCTAGTTATCTGTGCATTGGATAAAAATAAAATGGGATACTCAGAGGCTGCCTGCTGTAGGGCTAGTGTGTCCCGTGTTCCGTGGGGCCAGTGAGGGCTCTGAGTCAGGCCATCCTCACATGCGCACAAAGACCGGCGTGTCTGAGGCGATGGTGAGGCTGTGTGTTCCTGTGCTTCCTGATACACCGAAACTATGCAAATCAGCGTGGATTCCCCATCACCAGACACGGGATCTGTTCTAGAAATCACGCTGTGAACACACGTACCGGCCGACCCGACCCGCAGGAGATGGAGGCTTAGTGCCGTGAGGTAGAGGCCCTTACTTTCTGGCGTGAAGCAAATGGTTGGAACATTCTGGAAGCTCAGGAGAAAATGCTTATGGAATGATGGTTTCAAAACATTTAGTCAGCGAAACAGATCTGTAGGAGAGGCCGACATTCTTCCAAGTTACAGAACACGGCAAGGATAGGAAGAGTGAAATTAACACTATAAAACTTTATTCCCTGCCCTAAGAAGTAGTAAATACGTACCTTTTACAGTGTGTTATTTTGCTCTATAATTGTGGTAATTGATAGTTTCAGAGCCTGACGTTCACGGGTCAGGTGCCAAGTGGAGGACCAGCAGGTCAGAGAAGCGGGTAGAGAGGTGGGATCTGCACATCCCTAAGGAACCTGCGGGGGATACTCTGGGGGAAATGTTTGTTTTCAGGCTGCAAGTACCTGCTCACCGGCACACAGCTTCCTGTCCGTGCGTAAGAGGAGGGCGCAAAGCACAGCTTCCCCACGCTGGGGCATAAAGCACGAAGAAACCCTTCACGGAGCCCTGGCATGACGAACCTCAACCGGTCATCTGCCTTCCTCCGGGAAGAATCCATCTGAACTCGTCCCAGCGAGCTGGCTTTGTACCCTGAGGTCTCCGGTGGCGACTGGGAGAGATGGCCATGTCACAGGAGCGTTGATTCAAGTTGGCGGCCACCGCAGAGCTGCATGTCTGTGATTGTGCATCTCGGGAGGGAATCCCAGCCCTTGCCGGTGCCCACCGGGCCCGTCCCCAGCTTGCAGCTTGGGGAGGAGGGAGTTAATGCTCGGCAGGGACCAGCTGAAGCCGATCAGTTGGGAACCCTCCAGGCCTCGCCTCTGCTGCTCCGTTCGGAAAGGATCCAGAGACCCAGGACAGAGGACAGCCAGCCCGGCTGCATCCCTGATTCCTGTGTGCCGGACACACACGCGTGCACACACACTCACAGGGCTCATTTCGCCCCATGATCCCTTTGCGTCTCGCTCTGATTTGACTAGGAAGTTGTATCTGCACTCACAGCGCTTGCTAACAGGGCTGCTTTCCCGCGTGAGTATGCCAAGCTGCTGCCTGTTTGAAAAATATTTGCACACTCACACGTGCCCCCAGCTCACGTGGTGCCCTCACGCACTGATCCTGCGTCCTGCTAGAGGAACCCCCGGGCAGACACTCTGTCCTGAATGTGCAAACTGCCCCGGACTGAGAGCGTCCCGTTGGCCGGGCGGGGTGCGGTCCCAGAGGGGCCGGAGCGAGACCCTCAGTGCGGCGGCCTGCTGGGCACCCAGGGCCTGCGTGAACTCGGGCCCGCGCAGCCCGGGCCGGCGGTTCCAGGTCGGGACGGTAAAGGCTAACTCACCTAGTCCCCAACAGAACACAAAATTCCGCTGTTTTTCTCTTCAAAAGAGGAGGGTGGAAACTGGAACTTCATTATTTGAAGGACGTCCCGGAGAATTAATATTTTTTAAGATCCCCTTTCTTCCCTGTTTTTATTTGAATTCTGTCTAGCCCGCATGGAAGGACCCTGGCAGCCTCTGTCGCCAGCAAGTGTCTGAATGTTTGGCAAAGGGTCAATGCAGGCTCTTCCTCCGGCAGCCGAATGAGTCACAGACCCGGAAGTGAGGGAGACCCTAATCCACGTCGGACGGGGACCCTGTACCCGGGTGCTCTCTGCCACAGCCCCGCCCGTGGTGTGCGACCAGTGTGTCTGCGCCACCGGCAAACCCTGTTCCTAACACCCTGCTCATGACAGGGGCCGCAGTGTGTAGCACAGAGTCCGTGCCGGGCGCCACTCAGCGGACTGTCTTCTGGGGGTTCTGCGGGGCTCGCCCCAGTTTCTGGCAGTGAAGACATCCATCCCGAACACGCCGTCAGCTGTGACATCAGGCGTGGGCACAGCCCACGGGGCTCAGAGCAGCGGCCTCCTTTCCATCCATTCTGGCGGGAGCCACTGTTTTCTCTCAGTTTTATTCATCACCGTATTTCAGCCCCAAAATGCAAATTTGAGAGCCAGAGAAATCGAACCTTGAAGGGAGAAATGCGTCTGGGGCAGCCCCTCTCTTCTGCAGGAGAGAAGCAGCAGCCTTGCAGAGACGTCCCTCACGAAGGAAGGCGTGGTTCCTGCCCCGGGTCTCACGGGCGGACACGTGGCGCAGCACCGCTCGGACCCAGTGGGACGGTGACGGGCAGGGGGTCCCTGAGCCCCGCAGCCTGCGGGCCGGCGCCAGGCAAAGGCTGGCACCGCCTTCTCCTCGGACCTGCAACCCCTGCGTGTGGGAGAAGGTACTTTGTGATGGGGAGCTACAGAGGCCTGGGATAGGACTCTCGTTTAAAAGGAATTTAAAACGCCAGAAGACCCTGGAGATCTTAGAATAAAGGATCTTGATTTTTTTTTCTCTCGTTTTCACATCTATTGGTCTATTAAAGGCTGCCTGGCCTGCTGGGGGGTTGGTCTTTGTGGGGAGCGGGGAAAGTTCTAAAGAAACAGAAGCAAAACGGGTGTCTCCCATGGTGGCCTGCGTGGAGCCTGTTTGGGAAGGAGCCCCCGGCAAACCGGTCTGCAGAGTGGCCCGCGGTCCCACCTGAGGGAGCCACTCCGGGACGCGTTGCCTGTCTGCTCTGTGGGAAGGATGGACACCTCTCAGGGCATCGCTGGGGGCATCCCTGGTCAGGAACACAGAACGGCAACCCAATTTCTGGAATTCTGGGCGTTTTGTAGGGGCTGGTTGGAGCAGGGGAGGGACGGAGACAGAGCCAGCCAGGCGTCACACGGTGAGAGAGCACACTCCCACACATCGCCCCACACCTACCATGGCTCAGATCCAGAAAATTCTAGAAGTGCTCTGTGAGCCCTGACCCCACTCAACACAACAATGGTGGGGGTCAGGGGGTCTCCTAGGGCCAGTTCCTTGGTTGGCAAGGGGGAGCGGGACAGGAATCTCCGTGCCCACACACAGGGAGCCGCCAGGGAGCTGACCCGTGGCCTCTACTTACCTGTGTGTCCGCTGTGTTAGATCCAAAACATAAAGGATCGAGTCGCAGGCATCCATATTTGAAGTTCATTTACTGGCCTGCCGGAATCAAAAAAGGTGCGAGGAGAACTCTAAAAACAGCTTGGCCTGTGCGGGGCCGAGGGTCTCCACCCCAGCCCAGGCGATGCAGCTGTCAAGGACCCGGGGCGGCGGAGGCTCCTCCGCGGTAGGGGGCTCAGGGAAGTTGCCCGCACGCAGGCACATGCTGGCAGGCGACAGTCTGTGTCTCCAGGATGGTCTACATCATTTATGACCCATTATGGAATGACACGGGCGTTACAAATGGAAAAAAGGTCTCGTAAGGTGTCCAACAACATTGCTGGGGTACAAGCCCCAGCCCAGGAAACCCCGGGAGCGGGAGAATCTCCGGCCGGCTCTGAGCTCCGTCCTTGCAGGAGGCCCTCACCCTGCGGCCTAATTCGGGGCAAGACGGGGACAAGAACAGGCACCCGGAGGAAAGGGGAGTGTGCCCTGGGCGGGCAGGCCCCCACCTCCGCTCCTGCGCCAGGACAGAAGTCGGCCAGAGCAGACACAGGGGCAGATTCCAACGGTTCCCCCCACGGTTTTATCTCAAAGGTTCAAAACACTCTAATTATCCACTTTATCTCTTCCCCGGATGAAGATCCCAGACAGGCTCGGCTCCTCGCGCCCGCTCTCGGCTGCGTGAAGCCAGCAGTCAAATGGCACCATTTACAACGCGTCTGCCCCGATTCTGTGTGACTTCTCCCGCTTTTAACCTGAATCCCTAACCTATTTTAAACATGCCATTTCCCCCCCATTAAGAGAAGGGGTCCTTTCTTCTCCTGGCGTCTTCTCCCTCAGCAGATGAACTTTCCGTGCAATCCTGCGCTCATCCCACAGACCCCCTGCCGGGCCCGATTGTCTCGGGGAGAATGGGAGCCGCTCCCAGCCTTTGTGGAGGGGGATGGAGAAGACAGACATTATTATGATTTTGAATTCGAAGCTCTTCTCTTTTCTTCCCTTTCTTTTATTTTTTTTCCCGGGATCTAACAGCTGTTTCCCATCACAACTGGTGTTTGAAAGACATTGCAAAAATGAGTGTATCACGGCCACAATTAACTTACTTGCCATCCGTGCCTGATTTCATCAGGACAGACCCTGATTTATGATTGTTTGTCCCAGCGGCCAGGTCCGTGGGGAGGGGACCCCGCCGGCGGCACTCCCTTTGGGGTGCTGGTGGTGGACTGCCCGCCCTCCTCCCCGGGGTGGGAGCCCCATCCCCGGGGCCCCAGTGTCCTTCCCCTCCTCCTCCGGCTCCCTCCTCGCACCATAAGGTCAAAGATACTTCCAAGCTTCACATTAGTGCAGACATGAAAGCACCGAGCTTTGGTGGGGAGGCTGCTGTCAATGGTGCCAAATTATGCGTGTCCAGTTTTTGTGATGTGATCTACTACTGTTCATTAGGGACTGAGCTGAGACCATCGACTCATTTTTCTTAGGACCGAGAGCTGGTCTGCAGGGAGTCCCAGCGCTGAGAGGCCGATCAGTCCTTTGCTCACTCAGCAACTTTGCTCTTTGGATTTTTTTTTTTTTTTAATGAAAAGTTTTCATGCAAAATAGCAGAACCAGGCCTTCAATGCAGAAGCGAGTGGAACAGATCTTGCACAAATCAAGTGCCCAGATGGAGTGGAAGAGGGAACACCTTGGAAGCATTTGGGAATCTGAGTGCAGGCCGGAAGCCGTCTGCTCCCGAGTGTGGAGGCTGGGCTGAAGGACAGCCGTCAAAATAGGGCCAGGCGGTGTGTCTCACTTAGGAACCTGGTTCATGTGGTATGGCACTTAGCACCTCAAAGAGGTATTCAAAACACACTGACACCTTAGGGCTCCTCGCCGGTAAGCAGACTCTGGAAGACACATGCATCCCAGTAAAATCGTCTCTTTCCAAGCCACGATTTTAGGGTGGGATAGAGTGAGGGAGACTCGAGAAAACCCTGGAAATATCCTGGTGGTGTGAAGGCAAAGGAGACCAGAGACCGTCACTCCTATTCCTTTCCCCCAGGGGCTTCACCCTCTTGCGGCAACTTCTGACGGCAGAGACTCGCAACCCTCAGGGCAGAGAAGGGGCCCAGGGCGCCCTGGAGGAGGTGACGTGGGCGTGGGCCCATCCGATGGGGTTCTGAAAGCTCCCCTGTCCACTTCTTACCGCACTGGGAGCTCCCCCCACAAGTCTTCACTTCTGGGGAGCAAATGGCCCGGCCCAGGATCAAGAGTCAAGTACACAGGACCGCCAGTCTTCGGACAAGGACCGGGACAAACGGGGCTCTGCAGGGGTCCTGGAGAGCTGGAAGCCAGTCACCCTCCAGAAACGCTCCCCATCACACCGTCGCCACACCTGCTCCCAATGGGGCCGGACAGCAACAGAGGTGAGAACCCACGTCCACACGGAGGCCCCGCGTCCCCCACATGGCCGTACCGCCCCAGCCCCGGGAAGCTGCGGGCTCGGCTCGTTCACAGATTTTAAAATAAAGAAAAGGAAGAAAACCTCCTGAGGCCCCTGTGCCACACAGGCCCCTCCCGCCCCAGACGCCCCCCGGGGACAACCCTGGGTTAGGCACAGGAACGGAAATCTGTCTGCGGTCAGCGGGGAGAGGAGGAAAGAGCCGGAAGGCCGTCCTGCGAGCGGCGCGTGGCTCGTGGGCTCCTCTCCGCGCGGCCGGCCCGCGTCTCCGGAGGCACCGCAAGGAAAGCCCGCGGACGCTTCCGTCCCGTCCCGTCGTGCCGACTCTGTTTCCCGCGGGTTTTCCTCTGCGGGGAGAGTCCGGCAACTCGGGACGCGGTCCCCGTCCCCTCGGGAGGGCCACCGGGCAGAAGAGCCTCGCGCAGTCCTCACCTTCCGGAACCGCCTGCGGAGGACGAGGCCCAGGCGCCCTGGGTCGCCGCGGGGGGTGCGCGTCTGCGGTGGCGGCACCTGCCTTCCTCCCGACCTCCCCGCGGGGCGCCTCCCTCCTGCAGCGGCCGGCGGGGGGGGGGGGGGGGGGGGGTCGCTGCCCCGGGGGGCCGCACACTTCTGAGTCAGGAGAAAACGAAGGAGCCGAGTGGCAGCCCATCCATCTCACTCGGCGTGTTTATACGTCCTTTAACCAAAAAAATAAAAAAATCTGTTTACAAAATGGAGTGTCAGGAACATTGTGTAAAAGAACACTTATCTGGGAGACTTTGATCTCTCTCTGAAGCTCCATTAGGGAGACTGCACGGGTGATAGCTTGATGGCGGGGGCGAGGGGAGGAAGGGAGTTTTCCAAGAAAAAAAACTGCGTGTACTTCCTCCTGGTTGCATTTAAGGCAAAAATCCTGTGAAATCCCTCGGAAGGAGCTGGCGCTGGGCCACTGGCAGGCAGTCCCCCCACCCAGGCCCACGGCGTCGGGGACTTAGGAAGGCAGGGCCAGCAGCCAGCCCGCTCCTGGGCGAGCGGGCACAGCCGTCCCGGGGCGGCAGGCCCAGGCACGCAGGACCACACCGCGCTCCAACCCTTTCCAGCCGGCCAGGGGGCTCGGACCCGTCCCGTCCTGAGGCTCCCGGGAATTCTGAACTCCATCCAGGCCTCACAGAATCGGCACAAAAGCAGGGCAGGCCGGCAGGGAGAGGAAGAAACACGCCTGTATTACTAGGATTCCCCTTCCCAGTCCTAGTCTGTCTTTTTAATCTGTAAGGGGACGAACAAAACTGTACCTAGAGAGGGAATTCTACTTTGTACTGTGGGCCTTCAGGCCGGAAGGGTTCTAGGAAGAGCATCCAGGAGCATCCAGGAGCTAGAGAGAGTCGGAATTCGCGGGAAGGGTCTGTGGCCAGTTCAGGCAGACTCATGAGAGACATGGGACAGAGAGAACGTCACAGCACCACCCCCACCCCATCTAGGTTCCTCTTCCTAAAACAACGCAAGGCCCTCACTTCCAGGAGTCATCTTTGGAAGACCCAGTATTCACTTAGATCTAAGTTCCTCAAATGTCGCTGAATCCGTCCCCTCGAAAGACAGGCTTGATTTTGATCTTCGTGAAAATGGCTCCACTGTGAAACGTCTTCCCTTAGATTTTTGTTCATCAACCTACTTCACTGAGCATCCAAGTGTGTCCTGACACCTCCACTTTCCCTGGGAAGGCCCTGCACACTGGGAAAGATCAAAGTTCCAGTGTAAGTTCTGGGTCGTAATTGAAAAAGTATAAGGACCTACTCTAGGTCTACATGGGTTAGCCACCTAAAAACATGGGGCCTAGTCACCGTCCATAAAACAAAGCAAAAGAACATTCTAAAGAGAAAGACCAAAAAACCATCAGGGACCCTTAGTGGAAGAAAGAATGCGATACAATAAATTGCCCCAAATGTGGTACAGACCATTAAAGGTGGGAGTGCGGGAACGTCAGCGGGACTGTTGAGCGTGTGGGTGAGCTAATGAGAGGAATCGTGGAAGGGGGACCCTGGTGACCGGACGGTTCAGATCCTGCAGGCGGTCCTGTCCCGGACTGTGAGTGGGCGTCTGTCCACACTCATGCATCCACAGGCCTGGGACACCATAAAGCAAGGAAAATTAGGGGCCCACTGGAGACATAAATTCGGAGAACCACTCGGCACGGTTCAAGGCAGACACGCTTACCTGTTGGAGGAAGACTTCTGCTATCAGCCGCAACCGGAACGGGAGCCCCTTCCCGCTTCCCGCACGGGGTGCCTCGGACAGCTGTGGTGTGAGCGTAAAGCAAGGACAGTTGCTGTTCAGGTACAATCCTTCCGAGTTCTCCTGGGAGTCGGGCTCCCCCACGCCCCTGGGCTATTCCAGACAACGCAGCGCGGTTGGCTCTGGGGCCCCTGCTACGCAAGGGAGCTCATGGCCGAAGTCGCCCAGCTCCGGTGAGCCAAGGACTCGAAGTCACCCTGCACGTGCGGAACTCCCCATTCTCTTACACACGATTTCAGACGAGGCTGGAGCACACGCTCACGCCCTGCAACGTTCTGAGTGGTGACTTGGGAACCCTGTGGTCCCGGCCCCTGCTCAGCAGTGCCCCCCACAGGCCTTTTCCTCTTTCCCACCTGCGGGGGAGGTGCCCACGCCATCCTCTTAGAGACGCCGAAATGACAGTAAATCGCCCAAAACTGCACACCCACCAGAATTCACGAGCCAGAATTCAGAAGCTGGTCATCAGCCCCCAGATGGGCTCTTCCTCTGTTCTGACACTGCCGTGACCCTGGAGGACACCTGAGGCTTGTCCCTAGGCTAGGGAGCAGGAAATCACAGCTGTGCGGCCTTGGACAAGGGACAATTGCCCCCAGATTCCTCATCTATGAAATGGGGGCATGAAACCTGCCTATCAGAAGCTGTGTGGGGATGAAAGTAAAATGCTGAAATTTAATTTTTTAATATAAATAAAATTAAATTAAAGCTCAATTTGATTTAATTAATTCAGATTAATTAAATTGGAATAAAATCAAATTAAGCTAAAATTAAAATACTACCTACCTAAAACTGTGTGTGAATTAAGGGGAATAATTTATGTAAAGCACTTCAAACACTGCCCGGCCCATTTAAGTGCTTTTCAAACGCTCCTGGCTATGAGTACCATTATCACTACCAGCATCATCATCATTATCATGATTCCTTGCTCGCGGCCAGGAGAGGTCACTCAGATCCACACTTCCGGCCTGAAGAGTAATCCGCGTAGACTTTACACCACAGTCAGCAAGAACACGATTTTGAAATCACGTCTTCCCGCATCCTGTGACCAATACCTGCACGTTACGTGGGTGAATATTTAATATTTAGCAGAATAATCAAAGTTATGGTCTGTGCTCAGTGCTGCCAACAGCTCAGCCACATCCAACACCAACCAGCGCCAGTAAATATACAAGAAACTGGAAAATGTTGCTTCAGGGTAGAAGACACACCAGAGAGCTCCCAAGCTTGTGTCTGGAGCGCTCTCCTTTCCCCACGCTCCCGACGCCCCCTCATTTCTTCCCGGGCCCGGTGTCTTGGGTCTTAGCTCAGACTCAGCAGTCCTGGGAGCCTCCTGCGGTTCCACGGTGACAAGCCGGGCGCCTGGCTCTGTGCTCTGGAGACTCTGAGCACATGGTCACTGGCGCACGCTCCACAGGCCACTAAAATATCCGGTCCCTCATCCCCTACTGGGCCGTAAAGTCCTTGAGGGTGGGAATGATAGTCATCTTAGCATGAGCACATCCCTACGTTCAGCAAACCCCGCCCCACGTCAGCACCATGGCAGACGGTCTCCTCCTAGTGCTGCCCAGTAGGACCCAAGTAGAAGGGAGCCCGGAACTAGACAGACAATCAATGAATATTGCGAGAATCTTCGGAACTGGCAATTTCCAAATAGCCTGTCGATCTAGAATTAAACCATTTATTTTTGATTTAATAATATTTTGATGGTTTCCTACACACAAGCTAGGTTGTATGCTTTAGGGAATATCAAAAATGGAAAATATATATGCTCTGCCCTCAAAGAGCTTTCCATCTAGTGGAGAAAAGATAAAGGAAGAAAGAAAATACAGACACAAATGCTATCACAAAAGCTCAGTGTCCTTCAAGAATTCCAGGAAGAGACATTCACCGGCCACGCCTGAGATCAGTGGAAGTGGTCTGGGTGGACCGTGAACAGGGGGGTAGGATTTCTACAGGAGCAGTGGGGCAGGCAGAAGGCGCCGGGTGGGAGCCTGGGAGCCCGGCCAGCCCGGGCAGGACAGACCTGAGTTTGGGAAGAGCCCGTGTCTCCCTTGTGGAGCGTATCCATTCGCTGGAGCTGCAGAGCGCCCAGTACCAACCAGCAGCAGGTACCGCAGACATCCACTCCCTCCAAAGGCCCAGGGAGGACCCCGCCTGCAGTTCCTCATCAGCGTCGGTAGATTGGGGAAGTCCTCAGAGCTCCGTGGCCAGTAGCTGCACTGCTCCGGTCTCTGCCTCTGTCTTCACATGGAGCCCTGGGCGTCTGTCTAAAGTCCCTCTTCGTAGGACACCAGCCCCTGGATCAGGACCCACCCTACTTGAGTATGACGTCATCTCCACTTTTTTCTAATCAAAGAAGATGTAAGGGCACCTGGGTGGCTCAGCCGGTAAGGCATTGGACTTTCTGGGTTTCTGCTCAGGTCATGATCTCAGGGTCCTGAAATCCAGCTCTGGGTTGGGCTCGGAGCTCAGCGGAGACTCCTTGAGATTCTCGCTCTCCCTCTCCCCTGCGCCTCCCCTGTTTGTGTTCTCTCGCTTTCTCTCGCTCCCTCTCTCCAAATAATAAATAAATAAGATCTACAATAATTAAAGGATACAATATATTCATGACTTTTTGACTTTTACTTTTTTCACTGATGTATAACTGAGGTATTTAACTGTAGAACTAACAAATTGTTTCACAACATACCTATTCATCTCGAATCATTATGTTGTGCGCGTGACACTAGTGGGATGTTGTATGTCGATTATGTCATCTTAATTCGATGACATCTGCAAAGACCTTCTTTCCTAACAAGGTCACATTCACGGATACCAGGAGTCGGGGCTTCAACAAATCTCTCCTGGGCACAGTTCAACCCACAGCAAGGACTCACAGGAAACGGGGATGAAAAGGGCACCTGGGGTCACATTGTGCAAGGGTGTGCGAGCAGAGTGCTGTGGTCTGGCTTGGGGGGAAATCACTCTTCACACAAGCCAGGTGATCAGGACATCCCACTCCAGCATGAAAAGCGAAACTCCCAACCCATGTTAGTCCACCACCCTCGCAGAGAGGGCGCCCTGGAGAAGGGGCAGCATTGCCAAGCATCACATTCTCCCGGTACACGAACCCCTCTCTGGTTGTACATTAGGGACTCTGGGAACAGCTTCGAGGCCACCAGCGCATTGTCTTGTCCTGTGAAGTGGTAAACTGTAGCATGACCCGGCGGTGGCCACGGGGGGCATGGAGTTCCCGTCAAGACGGTGAAGGAGGCGTGATCCGTGCCCACCGCGCCCTCGTCAGATCCCGACAGCACAGCTGACAGCCCAGCTCCAAAGACGCGGAAGCGAGGCCCCGTGCACTATTATCTATTCTGTTTTTTATTCTACTCCTACTGCACAGTCACCAGGTGACAGTTCCTCCATCAAAGTACATGTACATTACGCCTAAAAATATCTATTAGGGTTTTTTTAACACTGTATAACTTCCATGCGAAATGAATCCCCATCAGTCTCTCCGTAGGGCAGGACCACTCATAACGGTTGAAGTCCCGGGCTTAGGCCCCGCTGAGCGACGGCCACCTCCAGGTGCAGTAAAATCTTCAGGAAACACACACTACACACAAATCAATTTCATACCCCAATGGTGAATTTTAATAAGAATACCCCACTCGGGGGCGCCAGGCTGGCTCAGTCAGTTAAGTGTCCGACTCTTGATCTCAGCTCAGGTCTTGAACTCAGGGTGGTGAGTTCAAGCCCCGTGTGGGGGGTCTACACTGGGTGTGGCACTTACTTTAAAAAAAAAAGAAGAAGAAGAAAAAGAATACACCACTGTAGACTGAAGCCTCAAAATACACAACTTTTTGCCACTTAACATCTCCAAGGTACAATATTTTATGTGGCACCTTAGCCCACGCCTCCCCAGCCCCCCATTCAGAAGGACATTATCCTGTGCCTGACTGCGCGTCTGCTGTCTTGCCCGCCCACCAGGTACATATGTAAGCCCCTACACCTCCTTTCCTGAAGAGCTATACGGAGAAGTGTGCAGCCATTTTTTTCGAAAGTGCATCCGTTCTGTCAAGGTGATCCGTTCAAGAGACGGGCTCGGAGGTAAGGGTTGGTTGGTAGCGGGGACGAAGCTGCTGCTGCTCCAGGGGAGTGTGATGCACAGCGGCGAGGCGGGCACCACGAGATGTAGCCTCGGCCCCGGTGCTCCCACCGCGTGGCGGGCTCACCTGTGCCCAGAGGTGGCGGCCGTCAGGCCTGGAACTCGAGCCTCCCAGCCAACCCCTCACCGGCACGGCAGCTGGGAAAGCAGGGAACGGTGCTGTCGTGCTTCCCGGGAGGACAGGCTGGAACCCGTGCCCTTCTTGGGTGAGACAAATAAAACCGTCTTCTCCTCTGCAGCCAGGACACCCGGCGGGGAGGCAGCTGGAAGGCGCAGGAAGCGCCACTGGCACGAGCCTTGCACACGATGGGGAAGAGTCTCCCTGCACTCCGAGCCCTTACGGGCGAGTGTGGTTCTGTTTTCATGGACCTTTAGGATCTGCACCATGACGAGGCCGGAGCTATAACCCTCCGACGGGACAGAACGCTGAGCCTGGCGAATGCTCCAACCACGGGATCACCCATAACCTGGAAACCCAGAGGGAGGGCAAGCCGGCACAGGCCCAGCCATGGGAGTCTGCACGAGATGTCAGGGCTCGGGCTGGGACCGAGAGCCTAGACACACGCGTGGCGCGTCCGCGCCATCTCGGTGCGAGTTACTGTAGGCGCGTTCCCGTTCACACCGCTCGTCTCTACCTGCCTGTCTGCGTTTCCAGGGTGTCAAGAAATTCCTAAATGACACTGTGATTTGCACGCATCTGGACAAGAAGAGGACCCCTCGGCCGCCTGTTTCATCCCCTTCAGTAAAGACGCTGCAGGACAGTGGATGAAGGACAGGAGGCGAGCCGCCGGCCGGTGCTGTGAGCAAGGCGCTCCGGAGACCTGCGACACCGAGCAGCACCAGTGACACCTTGTGGCTGCAGCCTGCGACAGCGCGTCTCTCGCCTCCGCCGGGATGACGGGAGCTGTCCAGGCCGCAATGACCCGCGTCATTACTCAGGCATCGCAGAGAGACCCCTGGGGTGTGGACAGTCACTGTCAGGACCCACTCATGCACCTGCTGGAACCTTCTTCCCTGATGATGAGCCCTTCCATTCCCAGATCTGCCAGCTTCTTCCCCACCAAAGCGTTGGAACTGGGGGATGATCGGTTGTGCTCTTTGTTAAATTCATACAAAGAGATTCTCTTTTTCATGTCGCTGAGGTCAGTACCTGTGGACTCAGCCCCTCAGTGAGAGCATTCCAGGAAGCAGCAGCAGGACCACTTAGAAGCAGTGTCCTCAGAGGAACAGGGAGTCGGTGTGACCCGGGGAACAATATTTCCCCCGTGCGTCTTCCCAGCATCTATATTTTATTCAAATAAATTAAGAGTTTTGTGGGGTTTTTTTTTTTTTTTTTTAGCAGTGAGTTCTGGCTTTGGGTACTTTTTGAGTCATTGACGCTCAGAAAAACGTAATGTTATTTAGTCAAAGCAAATGATATAATGTATTTCTTAAAAAAAAAAAAACATTTCATGTTTAGAGCCCACTGAGATACTGAATACAAATGAATTTGTTTTACTTTGAGTACATACTATCTTTTAAATGGAGTCTCCGAAACACACTGCCTTAGTGCTTATTTGCTGAGGTAATTATTATAGCGCACCATCCTGCCTGTGCCAATCTGACCATTCCGGGCATTTTCCTAACTATTGCATAATCTTCTTTCAGGACTGTCTTTCAAGGTACGATATGGAGATACTGCCATACTCGTTTTTTTTTTTTTTCCTGTAGAATAAATTGAAAACTAAAGGATTTTTCTCTAAAATTATAGTATTAGCGATCCATTAAGAACTAGTAGACCCCCCTCCTTTCTTGCTGGGTCTAGCACCACTTCCATAAACTCAAATTCTCTCTCTCTCAACAACCTAAGGGCCATCCTGTCCCCACTGTTTGGCAGGCGCAGATCCTCTGGATCTAGAAAAGCATGAGCCAGAGCTTCTCAAGAGACGGAAACTCAGAGCTCCCACAGAAGGAGTCCATCTGACCTTACGTCCCTCGTACGGTGGTTCAGTTTGTGCACTGCACAATGCAGGGGGCGGGGTCGCACCTGTCAACCAGGCAGAGAGGGCCTGTGATATGGTGCAGTACACAATCGCACAGACATCAACACTGGCTTCTGCGTATGTCTGACACTCTGAACTTCCGCCTGGTGGCCTGGGAGAAGAGCATGGCGGGGCTGGGGTCAAGTCGAGCCTTCCCTCTGCACTGGTACCTTCGTGGCTGGCCAAAGAGTCCAGATCCCAAATGGAACAGTGAAGAAAAGTTGCGAGCTGGCGCCTCAAGGGAACTGTGTTTCCTATTCAAGTTTCAGAAGACAGTGAGAAAGAAGGAGGCCGACATCTTCTCACTAAAAAAGCAGCCAACGAACGCCCTAGAATCGGAGAATTGCACACACCGAAGGCTCCGACGCGCTGAAGTCCTGCGTGTTCCCTGGGTGCTGGGCCGGCAAGCCGCCAGCCGAAGGCCCAGACTCAGCCCGAGCGGCCGGTGTCCCCACAGCGGGGATTTGCCCTCCTACGGGCAAGAGGAACTGGGTGTTTAACGGACGGGCCTGCTTGTAGCCCCCTATGGGGCCATGTTATTGTCCAGGAACCAAATCAATTCCAATCCGCATCCACAAAAGAAATTACAAAAATATTCAATGTGTTGGTGATCCACGCACACGTTCCGTTCCCACTGCCCCCTGGCCCACGGTCTCGGCCCCAGACAGCCCCAAACGGGGTGCGGCCCTTCTCGTGGCAGAGCCCGGAGGGAGGCTGGCGGCCGCACCTTCGTCCCGCCGTCCTCAGACTGGCCTCCAGCTTGGACCTTCGCCGCTTCCACGTTGACCGCAGGCCCTGAAGTTAGTGCGGCTTCCGGTCTTCTCTGGGTATAAACCAGCGGCGCCCGGACCCCGGCCCAGAGGGCTTCGTTCGGACCGGCCGGCTGCGGCTCTCGGGGCGGCACCGTCGCGGTCAAGGTCAAGAGCTCGCCCGGCGCTGGACTCGGAAACCAGGGACCCCGCGCGGAGGCCGCATGTTCCCTGTTCGGAACCTTCAGGCCCGCACTCGGGTGTCAGTGAGCCCCGCGCGGACCGCTTCCCTCCAGCGACTCCAAAGAAGAGTTTCCAGGGAAATAACCTCAACTTCCTGCGCTACTACCTAGTCTGGTAAATACGGTAACTCGGGAGCAGAGCCGCCCCGTCTCGGGCCCCGCCCCGTCTCGGGCCCCGCCCCGTCTCGGGCCCCGCCCCGTCTCGGGCCCCGCCCCGTCTCGGGCCCCGCCCCGTCTCGGGCCCCGCCCCGTCTCGGGCCCCGCCCCGTCTCGGGCCCCGCCCCGTCTCGGGCCCCGCCCCGTCTCGGGCCCCGCCCCGTCTCGGGCCCCGCCCCGTCTCGGGCCCCGCCCCGTCTCGGGCCCCGCCCCGTCTCGGGCCCCGCCCCCTCCTCGCAGGGCTCGGAGCCCCCTCCCTGGGCTGTCCGGCTACGACGCGCGCCCACGTCGAGGGGACCACTCGTGGCTCCTAAAAAGGGAAGGCAAGCAGTAGTGGACACGGTCGCCAGGACCGACGTGAAGCAAGGGGACCCCTCACCGCCACCAAGCAGGGAGCCGGCCCGTCCCGGATCTGGAGAGTGAGCGCGCCCCACCCCCACCGGGCCCCAACCTCACCTGAAGACGCGGCTGTTCTCCGAGGGTGCGAGCCAGGAGCGGGGAGGAGCGGGGAGGAGCGGGGAGGAGCGGGGAGGAGCGGGGAGGAGCGGGGAGGAGCGGGGAGGAGCGGGGAGGAGCGGGGAGGAGCGGGGAGGAGCGGGGAGGAGCGGGGAGAAGCGGGCGACCAACGAAAAGGAAACACGATACGAACACAACCAGGCTCCTTATTTGCACATTTCAATAAAGGACCAATGCATTTCCTTCCTGTAAATCAAGGCAAATGTGGAAAGAAATGATTTCTAAGTCGGATGCTGACCTCCCCCATCTCTCTGTTGCTTCGTTTCATAAAGCACAGCTAACCGAATGATCGATGGTGAAGTCACTTGGGCAGTAGCCAGTAGCTATCTCCTTCTGTTCTGAGACCTGCATCCAAATTTGAGCCTGTGAAATGGCTTGGGTGATCTTAATTTGACAGTTGTCAACATTTCAAAATCATTGCCAAGTTCAACCAAATGGAAGTCTTTGATCAGGCCTGGCTCTCTGTGTATGTGTGTGCGTGAGTGTGCGCGCCTGTGTTGTGTGTATCAGAGAGTTGCCAATCTGCGTATAACACACCTGGGCGCCCTTCTTCCGTCATGTCTTATTAGCATCTCTCGACGTGATGAGTTCTGTGGGAGGGGAGCGAAAACGGCACTTCAACTCCAATAAGTTTGGTCCAAGAAGGAGCAAAATGTGCAGATGAAAATTTCTGGATAGTGGATTCAATTAATTAAACATTAAAATCTAAAAATAAAAAAAATCACTCCACAGAATATAAACTTTGGCAAAAAAAGAAAGGACCTAATCGCCAACAAAACAGCTCACAGTAAGCATTACTTAGTGCCTATAGTTTTCGGCATGAACATCTCAGCCTCAGCTAAAACTGAAGACAATTGAACGGATCCAACATCCATAGAAAGGCAATCACAAAAACAGTGAAAATAACCAGGAAGATGACAAGATGTGTCTGAAATCTGCCATGGACAAGATAACTTATTTGAAAATAAAACTATGGGCACAGGAAATATGGAATCACCATAGGAGGTCATTGAGACAAAAAAGCAAAAATATCTCATTCCTCCATGCAGGGAACATGGTTCTGACTTCAGGAAATATTTCCTTAATCTGTAGAACGTACAGGCCATTTCTGAGTGCCGAATATCATGAAAGCACAAACAGAAGATAGAGGACACGTTTTCAAAACATACTTTCCTTTTTTTCCTTGTTTCAGTATGTTGGGATGACTATTCCCCAAAAGTTAAATATCACATCAGGGTGTAGATGCTTAAGTATAAGGCCTTGGGTCAGAAGAGCATGTTTTCAGTTCTAATAAATGTTTGTGGGATAAGTAAGTAAACAGACAGTTGATGGGCATAAACAAATATATATAGTTCCATGATGTGAGAAACATACTGTATTTAAAAGCTGAGCTATGATTTATGGTTAATCTGTACTTTCAAAACTGTCAACAGCTAAATCACACTGAGCCCAAAAGTCATGAAGATATTGCCAAGAGACTTGATGTCTTATAATCAGCTCCTTGGAACAGTGATGGAGCAAAAGTCTCTGCAAGTTTCTTGATCTTATGAAATAATCATACCCGAGCCCTGGGGGAGATCTGTCCCCTGCTCACACACTTTGTTGTGTGGATGTGTTGATGACTTGGGTCCATCTGTCAAGACAGCTTAGAATTTCCCCTGCTGCCTTTCATATATGGCTTCACGGAGGTCAAGCCGGGGTGACCAGAAGCGTTTTCAAATCTCCCCTGATGGCCCTGTTTCCCTACCTGGTGTTTCCCCTGCAAAGGCCAAATTTGGTTTTGAGAAGGAAAAGAACTCCATGAACGGATCGATGGGTTAGAGAAACAGACGTCTCTTCACAGCCATTGTCTCCTATTTCTACTGACCACGAATGTCCATCTGAGGACCTGCCGTGATGGTGGGCTTTCGAGATGTCCATTGACAACAAGAAAGGACTGTCCCCAGGCAGCCAAAGACTCCAGTGCACAGAGACTACTGTCCCTGTGCTGCAAGCTCTGTGTGTTAGGAGAAGGGGCCTCAGACCTCCTACGACAAATCTTGCAAATTCACATACTGATATCTTTGTTGTTGTTTTTAATTAAACTTCTTATTTTGAGGTAATCATAGATTTGCATGCAGTTGTACGAGATAACAGAGATCCCATGGACCACTTACCCTGTTTCCCCAGTGGTAACGTCTCATAAAACAATAGTGCAACAGCCCAAACAAGAGAGTGACCCTGATTCAATCAAACATAAAGCATGGCCGCCCCGCCCACATTGGAACCGCCAGTCCCGCATCCTTCCAGCTCCATTTCCCCATACACGCCAATCTCTTCTACATTTATAGTTTAGCATATCCATACTGTTATGTAAATAAAAGCAAACCATATGCAACTTTTGGGATCAGCTTTTTTGACTCAACAGAATTCTCTGGAGACTCACCCAGGTTGCCGTATCACAAACGTGTGTTCCTTGGGAGCACGGACCACACAGCTGGTTTAACCGCCCACCTGCTGATGGACATCTGGGATGTCCCCGGTCTGGGATTTCCATGAATAAAGCGACTTCGAACATCCATGTACAGTGTTCGTGTGAAAATAAGTTTCAGTTCTCTGAGGTAAATGCAAGGAGTATGATTTTTGGATTGTAGGGCAAGTGTATATCAGTTTTTTTAAAAAACTGCCGAATTCTTTTCCAGCGTGGCTGCACCATTTCACATCGAATCAGCAACACGTGGAAGACCCGGTTCCTTCACGTCTTCACCACAATTTGATGTTGACACTCTTCTTTTTTATTTTGATCATTACGATGAATGTGAATATTTCACTGTGGTTTTAGCTTGTATTTTGCTAATGGCTCATGATGCTAAACATCTTTTCAGGCATTTTTCTGCCATCTGTATATCCTCTTGGGTGAACTGTCTGTTCATGACTTTTGCCCGTTTTCTAATTGGACTGTCTGTTTCCTTCCTGATGCGTGTATGTCCAGCTCACAGACCCTTCCTCCTTCCCTTCGCCCTGTGAACGCCCACCCACCGAGTCGTCTATTTCGTGGATGGTGTTCCTCCTCTGAAAACTTCCATCTGCTCCTTTATACCTTCCAGCATTTTGCTAAGACTTTCTATTTCTTGGCTGAGATGCTCTATTTTTTTCTTACACTTCCTATTTTTTTCCTTTGTTTCAAGTGTGTTCATAATAGCTTATTGACACAATTTTGGGGAGGCTCCTTTTTAATCATTTTAGGTAATTCTAACATCTCTGTCATTTGGTGTTGGCATCTATGGACTGTCTCTTTTCATTCTGGTTGAGATCTCCCTGATTCTTTTTTTATTCTTCATTTAAATCCAATTTATTTATCATACACTGAATTATTAGTTTTATGGGTAGAATTTAACAATTCATTATTTGCGTATAACACCCAGTGCTCATTACATCAAGTGCCCTCCTTAATGCCCATCACCCAATTATCCCTTCCCTCACCCACCTCCCTGATTCTTGGTGTGACGAGTGATTTTCAAGTGAAGCCTGGACATTCTGGGTAACACCTTAGAAGGGTCAAGAGCTTATCTAAACCTTGGGTTTTGGCTGGTTTCCTTTGACCTTGCCCAACCACCTCATCACTACCAGAAGGGGGCAGAAGTGCAGGTCCCTCAACTGCACTCCATGGGCACCCAAGGTGCGATGCCTGTCATTACTGCTAGGTGGGTGAGGGGTAGGTCTGGGGCCCTGGACCCATACCTTCCTGGCAAGGAGGGGCTGCATTATGTGGTGACTGCTTCCTACATGGCCTCAGCTGACACCGTGGGAGGGGGTGGCCCTGTTACCACTGGGCAGTGATGAATGTCTTGTCTTCCCACTAGACAGCTCTGCCACCAAACCAGCGGAGATTGCTGGGGGACCCACCCATATCAAGTGACAGGGGTTGTCTTGGCTCAGGTTGTCATACCATGATATCACACTTTGGGTGATTTAAACACCAGACATGATTTTCTCAAGGTTCTGGAGACCAAAAGTCCAAGATCATGGGGTCATCACCCAATGAGAACTCTCTCCTGGTGTTGCAGACTGTCCTGATGTGGCCTTTCCTTGGTGCACATACTTGCAGGGAGAGATGTGTCTCTTTTCCTCTTCTTGTAGGGCCACCAATCCTGTCAGATCAGTATCCACCCTATGACTTATTTAATCTTAATCATCTCCCTAAAGGCCCTTAAAAGATTTCAACATATGAATTTGAGGGACACAGTTCAGGCCACAGTGGGGCTGGACGTCCAGACTCTCATATGGTCTCCACTGACATGTCACCCTGCTCAGCAAAATGTGGAAGGCCTTCCTTACAGCCTCACCAAAGCAGACAACTCGACACCCTGCTAGGCTCTCCTGGTGGAAGTAAAGGGGTGGGCAACACAGTTTGCTGCTGTGTGTGGCTGGAGCCCAACAATTATTGTTTAAAGTTGTCTCTGTCGCCCAGCCGCCTCTTTCCTGCCCCTTCGGCCGGGGACAGCACTTCTCTTGGGTCTCAGATTTTATCTGCAACATGGTGGTTCCAGGTCACAAGCTTCTTCACCTCCAAGTGTGGGGTACATGAGGCAAAAGGAAAACCAGAGAATGCACCGCCCTGTCCTTGCATGGGTCCACAGTCCCCAGCCAGTCTCCCTACTCTGTCTACCTTTGGCTGTCTTTCTTATGCGTGCTTTCCATGTAATGTTTTTAGTTGTGTTCGAGAGAGAAGAGTAGGTTTACCTAGACATAGAAGTCTACTCTTTTTTAAAAAAGTTCCAATTAGGGGCACCTGAGTGAGTCAGTCAATTGAGTATCTGCCTTCAGCTGAGGTCATGATCTTGAAGTCCTGGGATCAACCCCCACATTGGGCTCCCTGCTCTGTGGGTTGTCTGCTTCTCCCTCTGTCCTTCACCCCACTCACGCTTGTGCACTCACTCTCTCTCTCTCTCTCTCTCTCTCAAATAAATACATAACATCTTTTAAAAAAATTTTTAAATTTTAAAAAGAGCTCCAATTAGTTGTCAACATTAAAAAAAATTATCTACAAGTCTGTTCCTTTTTTTTTTTTTTTTTTTTTTTCCAAATCATAAGCTCCTTTCCCTTTCCCTGGGAACAGCAGCTGGTAAGACCTACACTTGGTCCGGTATTGTTACTAACATTTCCTTCAGTTGCCAAATGAAACATTCACCCATTTATCTCACCTGCCTGGTCCTGAGGAAAGAGAATTAGCCAAGCTTTAGGGAGGGGTCTGAGTTGTTGTTCAGTATCCGTCAGAGTTCACGTAGAAAGGATAAATAGAAGACAGACAGATAGACGATAGATGGGTAGATGGAGATTGAGGGAGAGAGAGGATAGACAGATGACTGACAGATCAATACAGAGATAGAGAGAGAGATAGATGATATAGATAAATGATAGAGAGACAATTGATAGACTGACGATAGAGAACTACAGAGACATAGATGATAGATGATAGATTGCTAGAGAGATAGGTAGGTAGAGAGATAGATAGATACCTTTGAGAAATTTGTGACAAGACTCGCCTTACATGATTGTGGAGCTGGACAAACAGGTCCCAAATCTGTAGGGCAGGCAGTCGGGAAGGGATGACCCAACAAAGGAATTGCACGTGTGAACTTCGCTGCTTTTTGGAGTTTGGCTCAAGGAATGCCTGGGCCTTCTTTTACATGAATTCCGCTGGTACTGCTTCAGCCAACCCCCACCCCCCAGGATAATCTTTACTTAAAATTAACTGATGAGGGACCTCAATTGCATCTGCAAAGTCTCTTCACAGTAGACCTACCCCGGTGCTGCACCGTCTAAGTGGGCAAGGGGCGTGTGTGGTACAAAATGGCCGCTGGTGCTTCCCATCTGTCCGCACTTAGCCAAGGTTACACGATGCATCCAAAACCTATCATGGTGGGTGGAGGGGTTTTCTTTTCATCACAGACATAAAAAGCATCAGGCCAACCTATTCTCACTCAAGGGATTGTTCAAAACACATCACTTGATCCCCTCCTAGGTATCTATTCCAAAGAACTGAAAGCAGGTTCTCATACAAGTCTGTGCACGCACATAGCCTCACTATTCCCAACGGTCAAAGGTGCAAGCAGCGCAAACGTACACCGATGGCTGGCTGGGTAAACCACTGTGGCGGACCCGCACGATGGGACTGCACCCAGCTCAGAGAAGGATGAAGCACTCACTCATGCTAAACATTACGTGACATTTAAAATGTCAGAGAAAAACACCACAAATTGTATGATTCCATTTATAAAAAACATCCAGAATGAGTAAATCCACAGAGATAAAAACATAGATCAGTGGTTCCTGGCCGGGGGAAGGCAGGAAGAGAGAGACTGCTTAGTGGGTTTGGGGGATCCTTCTGAGGTGATGAAATTGTTTCCTGACTAGTGAGAGGTGGTGGTGGTACAGCACTGTGAGTGAGCCAAATGACCGAATTGCTCACTTCAAAATAGTTAATTTTATGTTACATGAGGTTGACCTCTATTTGAAAAAGGCCTGGCTGGACGAGGACGTGTTCAGAAGGGGAAAGTTCTCTGTGCTCCCCTCTGTGCGAGTCTGAAATAGACAGAAGGAAGGTCGGACCTTGGGCATGAGAGGACAGGACCACCGGCTTCAGGTCAAACAGACAGTTAGACAAAGGCAAGACACAGATATCACCCTAACGTATGGTACACTTCAAAGACTGAAACTACCTGTCTGTCTGTCTGTCTGTCTCTCCCTCTCTGTCGGGTATGGTGAGTTTATTATGATGATTATATGATTTCTGGGAATGGGCAGGTTTTTGAAAGGCAGTGAATGTCAAACGGACTTTGCCTTGTCAGTTCACTCACTGCAGCCCAATGCCCAGAAGTAAGGAAGATAAAGCTTCACGTCAGAAAAACCCAGAGACACCACGGTACATAAAGGATAAGAGGAAGTCAAAGTGAACCAGATGACACAGCAAGCTCATTTCTTACATTTCTTACAGAGTCCTCTTTTCCTAGGCTGACCCTCAGTCTCCTCTCTGCCGGGCAAGGTTGAGCAATGAGCGTCATGACATTGGGCAGCAAGTAACGGCTGTCTCAACAAGAAATCCTACCAGGGCCCAGAGGGTAGAGGAGGGAGCAGAGCTACTGTATGGCAAGGAGTGGAGACTTCCAACAGAGGCCAGCCTGCCCCATCTGCCCCACCAACGCCCAGGACCTTCCAGAAGCACAGGAGTCTCAGACATAGGCGAGCACAGACCACCACTGTCTGGTGCTATGCCCATGACTGGTTTTACTCCCAGGCTGGTATAAAATGGGGGGCAAGGTTTCCATACAAAACTGGCTGCTTTTGTGTGAGAATTGGCCAGTGCACCACCCTCTCTGTCCCTCCCCCATATGTGAAGATCATTGGAAAGAGCCTAAAGTCTTGTTGATCTTATTACCAAAAGCAAATGTTAGCACAGATCTTGGGGTTTCTCCCAAGGATGACAACCAGAGAATCAAAAGGGGGCAGAGGAAATGAAATGGCTGCAGGTAGCTTACGTGGCTGACTTGGCACTCAGCATTTACCCTCAGAAGTTCTGGTTCTCTGGGGGCTGGCAGCACAAAGCCACATTGACCAGCATGAGGTCACTGCTCACAGAAGTGGTCAGGATGTGTATTCTGTGCCTCCTATCCCTATTTCCAAATAGGACCATACTACAACTGGACCAATCTATCTTGGAGATATGGGAAGTTACTGTATTTTCAAAGGATCCTTGGAGAGGAGTGTTCTGTAATTTCCCTTGGTAGCTTGTTCCCAATCTTAATAACACTCAGTATTTCCACAATTGTTTTCCTGTGTCTCCTTTTTTAACTAATAGTGTTTGTTCGTTTGTTTATTTGTTCCATTTCTCAAGATCTTTTATTATTATGGGAAAACTTTGCAACTATTCCAGCCCGTTCACAAACTAAAGAGGTTACCTCAGGTTATTCTCAAAACTATTTCCCCTGTTGTCATCATAAAGAGCTTTCATGCCAATAGCTCATGATCCTTTGAAGCTCATGATCCTTTCCTTAGAATGAAAATTATTTTCTTAATTCTGAGAAAAGAACTTCAGGAAATCTGTGCTGTATTAATGAAGAGTAGATCTCCTTTTTCTACAAATAACTGTTCGTGTACACAGCCTTCAAATAGCAGAAAAAGATAGGCAAATATTGCACCTGTGAGAGGTTATTTACAGAAAAACATTGGTGCTATGTGGGGTCAAGATACAGAAGGAAAGTTAATTCACTTCCTAGTGTTTATACAGAGCAAAAAACATCATTCCCCAAGTCTCTTACATTCTTATTCTATAGTTACTTCCATCATTAATTCTCAGTAATCTTACAAATTGGTCAGTTTTGATCCCATTTTACAGAGAAACTGAGGTTGAGCACCAGGTCACAATTGGTAACCCTTTCTTTGCCTAGTCATGTACATAAGTGACTCTTTGATTGACAGGGGAATGCCCAAATTAGCTGTGTCCCAGGGAGGACCACACATTGATAATGGTGTCAATTACTGTATGCGAATCTGAAATGGTTAACATTATTTGTAATATGAGATGTCTCCTCTGCTCAAGACCAGAAATCCAAGGAGCCTAGAGCTAAGCTGCTATTAGTTTCAATTTTACATCTCTTTGTTTTGATTCCCAAACCAGCTGTATATTAGACTCACTTAAAGGTGCCCCTGAAAAATGCATCTCCTGGGCACCAACCCCAGAAATTTTAACTCCATATATGACAATGTATATAAGTATATAGAGTAAAAAAGTGAAAGTTCTATTTAACCCCACACACACCATTGTCCATTAAAATCAGAACAAGACAGATACCATTGCTACCATTATTCAGTGTTGTTTTTCAGTCCTTGTAGTGAAACAGAAAAAGAGAGAGAGAGAGAGGAAGGCAGTTAAATCCAAATGATAAATCCAAATGATAAATCAAAATTGTCATTGTCGTGGTCCTGCTAAATGATTATACAAAAGTACACACACACACACTAGCAAAATAAAAACCAAAATGTGACTAAAAGGAAGAAGATTGACATTTTTTGAGGGGGGTGGGCAGAGACAGGGAGAGAGAGAGAGTTTTAAGCAGGCTCCACACCAGCAGGGAGCCTGACACAGGGCTCCATCTCACAACCCTGAGATCACTACCTGAGCCCAAATCAAGAGTCAGACCCTTAGCCAACTGAGCCACCTAAGTGCCCCAAAGGAAGAAGATTAATGTCTTAATGCAAAAGAAACTACAAATTCCCAGGAATGGTAGTAACAGTAAATGTGCAATACCAACAAATACCAACATTAAAGAAAAATATAAACTTTAATGACAGACATAAAAGAGAATATAAATAAATGGAAAATCACTTCTGATGAGATGACTCAATGTTTAAATATGTTATCTTTCCTTAAATAAATAATGAATCTCATAAAAATCCCAACTGATATCCCAAGATAATTTAATTAAATCTGGTTAGCTGACTCCAAAGTACATCTAACAGAGGGAAAGCACAAGACAACTATTGAATTTAAAGTGACCGACAAGAGACAACTTGCCTCAGCAGATAATAAAAGCATAACATAGCACAGTAATTGAAAAATATGTTGTTGGAAGAACTGACAATAGAAGAAACAGAAGCTTTTTCTGAAGCAATGACATACATAATAAATATTATTCAGAATCAGTGGGGAAAGATTAATAGTTCAACAAATGCACTAGAACAACTGTCTATCTTTGTGAGAAAAAATTAAGCTATGACTCAATCTCACTTCCCACAATAAATTCAGGATGGCTGTCTTATATTGATGTGAAATATAATGTTCTTTTTATAATCCCAGCTGGATGTATTTTCATTAACCAAACATTAACCAGAAGCTATGAAGGAAAATATTAAAAGTTATTCTCCATTTCTATAATTTTATTAGGGGACAGCATTATAAAAAAGATAAAGTGAAAAAATATTTAGTAGTTAAAACAGACCAAAAAAATCAATGTTCATAAAATACAAGAAGCTCTTTCAAATCTATGAGAAAAAAAAAAAAACAAGCAAAACAGTAATGGATATAGATAAGCTTATAAAAGAGTTCAAATGACACAAATTTCAGAAAAATATGCTTACTATTACCTATAATAAGGAAAATGAAAAACAAGATAATAAATTCTACTCTGGTAATGAGAGAATAGCTTATATTAGACAAGCCTCCTGCATATAAGAAATGCCTAGTCTGAAAAAAAACATAAAAGTTAACTAATTAGAGAGTGATCAAAAAAAGCATAAACTAGGTGAGAGTTGGCCCTGAATGGAGAGGAACTGCATAGAATGATATGTGTGATTAGGTGACTTTTTGTTGAGAGCACACACCCAACTAAGTGAAATGAGGCAGCTGAGACTCAAACAGAAAGCCAAGCAGTACTCTCATGAGGAGTCAGAGTACAAAATCTGGGGCGGCCGGGTTGCTAGGAAGTGAAGGGGGAAAACACAGAAAGGAGGATATACAGATGGAGAGCCCAAAATCCAAATACGAAGTCTGCTCAAATCCATAGCTTATCCCTGATTTACAGATGCAAACGGAAACTGCACGAGAATCAATGGAAAACAAGCTAAAGAAGAGAGATATTAGCATCACAGAGAGCAGGGTTTAGAATCTGATTCTCAACAGGTTAGTTGACTGCCGGAATACTCTTCAAAGGAGTATATGAAATACAGAGTCTCGGCAATGTCATATGTACACTCTCAGTACAGAGTCAAAAATTAGTAGACAGGCATAAAAATTAATAAAAATAAAAATATGACCAAGGTCAAGAGAAAACATAGTCAATAGAAGGGTACTCCAAGATGACCATTGATTTTGAAATTCATGGGAAATAATTTCAAATAAAATACAAATATGTTCAAACTATTGAAGGAAAAATATCATCATAATCAATGAAAAAAAAATGGGGAACCATAGCAGAGAAAGGGAAACTATTAAACAACCAAATAGAATTTACCAAACTGAAAGCTACAGTAACTGAAATAAAAATTGTATTAAGTACGTTTAAAAAGCAAAAGACTGTATCAAAAACTGAAAATGAATTGATGAAATAACGCAACCTGAATAACAGAGAGAGAGAGAAATAAAGAAAGAAAGAGAGGAAGGAAGGAAGGAAGGAAGCAAAGGAGGGAAGGAGGGAAGGAGGAAGGAAGGAAGGAAGGAAGGAAGGAAGGAATCAAAAACCTGAGGAAGAATATCAAGTCTAACATACATATAATTGGAGTCCCAGTGGGAAAAGCAAAAAGGAAAAAAAAAGTTAGGAAATAATGGGTGAAATTTTCCCAATTTAGTGAAAAATATCAACTTAAAGATTCAAGACTTTCAGTGAATTCCTAGGAGTAAAATACAAAAGAAAAAGAAAATCGTGAAAGTAGCTTGAGAAAAATGACATGTTAGATATAAGAAAACAATATAATTGATATTTACCTTCTCATCAGAAAGAGCAGAGGCCAGAGGCAACAGAAAAACAATAGAACACCATTAGTGTCAAGGGGGAAAAAACTAGAAATTGAGAATTCTTTATCAAGCAAAAATATTCTTCAAAAATGAACTTAAAAGCATTTATTTCTTGTTCCGTACACTTGCATAAGAAGAAATCCTAATTTTTTTTTTTAGGCTGAAGATAAATAACTCTACATGGATCTATAACAAAGAAAGAAGAGCACTAGAAATGGTAACTATAAGGGCTGCTATTAAAAGTAATAATTTTTTCTTAATTCATTTAAGACATATGACAGTTAAAAAAAACTATTTATTTATTTAAGAGAAGGAGAGAGATCTCAAGCAGGGGAACAGCAGAGGCAGAGGAAGAAGCAGGCTCCCCACTGAGCAGGAAGCCCCATGCAGGACTTGATCCCAGGACCCTAGGATCATCACCTGAGCCTAAGGCAGACACCTCACCAACTGAGCCACCCAGGCGCCCCTAAGACATATGACTATTTAAAGCAAATATTACAGCAAATATTGTAGGTAAATGTAGTTGTAATATATATAACAGTAGCACAAAGGATGAGGAGAAGAGAACTATAACTGTTGTAACTTATCTATTACTAAAATAATACAATACTAACCCTAAGCAAAATGTTATTAAAGATGCTATGTGCTGGCTCCTGAGATACCCGTAAATAAATAAATAAATAAATAAATAAATATATATATATATATATATATATATATATATATAAACATCAACCTAGAAGTTGAAAGAAAAAGATGGAATACATATTATATGTATTTATCAAAATAAGCTTCAGTGCCTATATTAATGTCAGAAAAAGAGACTTTGAAACAAAACTCTTATCAGAGACAAAGAGGGAAATATTTCATCATGGTGGAAGAATTGATTTATCAGGAAGACAACACAACCCGACATATGTATGCACTGAATAAAAGAGCTTCAACACACCTGAAGGAAAAAACTGGCAGAACTAAAGGGAGATACAGACACCTGTATAATCAGAGTTGGAGATTTTGACACTACTTTCATGATAATTTACTGGACAATTAGATAACACTATTAACCACACAACAACTATAATCTACACATACTTTCAAGTGCACCTGGATGGTTCATCAGGATGGATTAATTCTTTAAAAACTGTATTCTTTGTAGTAAGTGACCAATGAAGTCTCTGCTTGGTTAGCTTAGAGTCAGCTAATGATTGGTGAGATATCTTTAAGTGCCTTCATCCGGTAAGTCGTTTGCCTTCTGACAAAGAGTTCTGTGTATGTTGGGGCATAACTTCAATACTTAGGGTGCATATGAGCCTGCATTAGCCTTCACTTCCTACTTCCCTGTGGACTCTAGGTCATTCAGAGATAAAAGATGGGGTCCTTCTCAGGTCCTTCCTGGCTGGGCATACAGTCCTGCATGCATGTGGTCTTGGTCTTACCAAGAATAGAGCAGAGCTTTTCAAACCTTCAATGGACATTTCATTCTCCAGATCTTCTTTTCAGATTTCTGGTCAGGCTCTTGTCTGCACTGAAAGAGATCACAGTCCCAGGCAAACATGTCCTTAAACAGTTATAGCTGATTGTTTTCAACAAATGCCTTGGAGACAGAGGTTTTCTAGCAGAGTGAGCTCTGAGTGAAGTCCAACTACAACAACCTGTTAATGCAGCTCTTCCATGGAGTTGGTCAGGTGGTGACAATACTCTGGGGATGGAGCTTTTTGAACTCCAGGTGTGTTCCTCTTCATTTGGTAGCTGCAAGGCTGTTGGTTTCCACAGCAATCATGGTTGCAAGGCCATTGGTGTTCAAGGCTACTGCAGAGCTTGGGAGGCTTCGGAGAGTCGACATGTTAAAACACCACAAACCTCACCACTGAGCATCTCTTCTTTAACAAATACTTCTTAGATTGTTGCAAGCATTTGGCTAATTTCTGGAATTCTGAAAAAGTTGACTTTAACAAATTTGCCTATATTTTTTCTTATTTTTATAGAGCAGCAGTATATGACTTTCCATTGTTGCTATAACAACTTACCACAGATGCGGTGGCTTAAAACCAAGCGTATATATTATCTTTGTTCTGGAAACCAAAAGTCTGAAAGGAGTCTTACAGGGCTAAAAGCAAAATATTACAGAGCTCCATTTAACCTGGAGGCTCTAGGGGAAAATCTGTTTTCTTGTCTTTCCCCCCTGCTAGAGGTTACCCACCCTCCTTGGCTGGTGGCCCCTTCCAGCAATCACATCCCTCTGACCTCTGCTTCCGTTGTCATCCATCCATCTCTAACTCTGTTTCTCTTGCCTCCGTCTCCCACATTTAAAGGACCCCTGTGATTACACTGGGCCCACGCAGAGAAGCAGGATAATCACCTCTCCTCAAGACCCTTGACTTAATCATACCTGCAAAGCCCCTTTCACCACGTCACCAGGTAAGGTAACATAGTCACAGTTTCTAGGGATTAGGACACAAACATCTTTGGGGAGACATTGTCCTGCCCACCACAAACAAATTCAAGGAGTTCCTCGCTCTGTCTTTCCAGAAGTCCTGCCCCTGGCCTCCTCCACTCATAACCACTTAATTCTGTAGATTTGACTCTGTCCTCTGACTCATGGAAAGAGCATGTCCCCTGGGCCTGTGCTGACTGCCTACATCCACCCGCTCTTCTGGGTCATTCTTCATAACAACCAACCCAAAGATCTCGGGGGCTTACAACAACCGTGGTTTGTGCTTTGCTTCTCTATGTGTCGCTGTGGATCTACTGTAGTTGTCCTGATCTCTGCTCAACTATCTTCTTTACCCTGGGGTTCCAGCTAAAAAGATTTGCCCACCGGGGACAGATCATGTCAGAAATATCTAGGATCTCAGAGAATGGTTCTCGATCAGAAGTTGTTCGGTCACCGAAATCCAAAATCGACTAGAGGTGTGAAGGGAGGACATTTTGCATCTCTGAATAAAATTATAGTTTGCTTCTGCTTCTGGAGGATAGCTTTAGCAAACCTTAATGACCAAAATAAAGTTTCTTTCCAATTAACCAGTTAGCATTTTGTTCATATGACTGAGGACTCCCAGCATCACAACATAAGTAGATGTGCTTATAGGGAAAAAGAGTTGAAAGGAGAATACAAATCTGAAACTTCTAGGGTCTCCCATTCCTTACTTACTTATACGAAAATAAACTATATGAATGTTTGAATCAAGGAGGAACAGGGAACATAATAGAACAAATATGGGCACTGGAGAATAAATAGGTTATTTGGACAGGATATTCTAAATGTCTTACGCGAAAAGAATTTAGCAAGCCAGTATATTTGATCGGTTCGTGGCTTCTTCAAACAGTTAAAAAGATCCATGTGCATAATCCCAAATTATTTGTCCTGAGATTGTATTATACTGATTTTGTAGCAGATTCACCAACAAAATGAAGCTTTATTCAAGCTAATGGTAAAGCTGGCTTGCATTATTCCGGAACGAAGCATGCTGGATGACAAGACCTCAGGCTGGAATACAGACTGTACTATGTCAGGCCCACAGAAAAATTATCCACGCGCAGACATAGAATCTGATTGTTATTTACTTTCTCAAAACAGAGTCTCAAGTTGAAATTTCTAACAGTCCCAAACATGGAAGTTCGGAATATTGTGTATCATCATGTTCCACCCATGAATTCAAGTAAGTTTAAACATAAAACAAATAAAATCAGAAATCACCCTGAAAGACTGAGGGTAAATCAGGATGTTATCATTTTTGTAGAGTAAGTTTGATGATGACTATTTTCCTCCACCCAAGACATCAAGAATCAGTGATCTGGCTTCACAGGGACAAGGAACTCATTCCTCACCCCCTGCAAAATGCCCGATCCGATGGCAGCTCGGCTAGAGTCACGGGAACTTGCGCAGGAGGCAAGATGTTCGCTTCTCCCCGAGGACACGGGTTAGGAATGACTGAAGCCAACACGACCGTTAAGTTTTCCTGCACGTGCCTAGCAGAGAAGTCTTGTCAGTGGAGTACGGAAGTGACAACACCAAGCTACCTCTGTTCCTCGCTCCTAATCCGACCAAAGGAAAGGTCTTCCCTCTCCTTCCTTACCTATGCTTCAAGCAATTGGACCAAAAAAGGGAAAAGTGAGATCTTTGGCTTATGACTTTAAAAGGAGCAAAGTTTCGTTAAATACTTAAGCTGCCGTATCTTGCTCTGTGTAGGCTGAGATGATAACAGAGCCTGGGATCTTTCTGTTTGTTTTGGTATTTACTTTCTTTCCCACTCGACCAGCTTGTGCTGGGAAATTTTCCTGAGATCTCAGAGTCAAAAACTAAAATTCAAATAAATGGAAGGGGGGAATGGTTTATTTTTTGTTTGCATTTTTCCGGGTCTGGTTGCTGAGAAAAATGGGCAGGAAGAAAACCCACCAAGATTTGCTTTGAGAGGTGGGAGTGTCACCAGCCTTTGGCCGGCCACGAAAATGGAACCTAATGCCTGAGGCACAAAAGAAGTGGGATAAGCTGAAGGAAAAAGAAGAATTAGAGAGGCTACAGAGAACTGAAACCAGGTGGCTCGGCCCGAGGAAATGAAACGTGCTCTTGGATCTTACGGTGGTCTCACAGCTGTCTTCTTTTCAGGGTGAACTCTGTGGCTTCAGATCTTGTGATTCTGAGTATCTTATTGCAGGACAGGGTTGCACGGCCCCGTTCGTGGCACAGACGAAAGGAAAGAGACAGGTTCTGGCGTAAGGCGCGCCCCCCGGGTTGAGGAAACAGCCAAAGGGCAGGGCTGAAGACAAACGTCATCCCGGTCCACCACTGAACAAGAGGCATCTCCATAGGAAGGCTGCAGGGACAGAGCTCGTGAGAGCAAGCGGTTCTTAGCGACACGGCGTGGCCTGCCCAGCGCATGGATTCTTAGTGACACGGCATGGCCTGTCCACTGCACGATGTCTTCCTCCTCCCCATGCCCGAAGCTACAGATGCTCACTTAAAATCCTACAGCAGCCCTCCTTGGCCAGAACTTCTTCAAGAATGGCCCCCCACTGTTCGCCTGAGACCCCCCAGGCCAACGCCATAGCCGCATCCCCCTCTAGATCGGGCCTATTCAAACTTAAGATCAAGGGGGTACTGAGTTCCAGTTCCTTCCAAGATGCTGCCTCAAGTCCGATCCTTCAGTCCTCTGGAAAGATGTGCCCTTGGCTCCATTTCTTACCGAAACTCCTATGGCCCAGGGTCTTGCGTCCGGGCTTGGATCTCCAGGGCACACTGCGGGGGGGGCAGGGTGCAACTCCTGGGACGGGGTCGGTACCCAGAGCGGGGGCAGGGCAGGGCGCCACGCGTCACGACAGACCCCGCAGGATGGCCAGCTCTGCGTCTCTGCCAGCGTCCCCCCAGCGTTCGGCACGGGCTGGGAGCCGCTGCTGGACGCAGCAGCTTCGGCAGGTCCGTCTGGCTCCACGGCCCACAGATCTGAGAGGTTTTCCGGTGTTTGGTGACAGGAAGGACACCATGGCCTGGAGACGAAAGTCGTGGTGCTGACCTTCGGGGCTGCAGACTGTGGTGAAGCAGATGCCAGGCCAGAGGTTGAAGGAGGGCAGCGGCTTCCCGGCTGGACCAAAGTTCCTTGCCGAGACGGTGCCGGAGGGCAGCATGGTCTGCTTCTCCAGCCTCCCAGCAACCCAGCAGGTGTCTGACGCCCTGTAGGGCGCGCCTGCTGCCCGGGGCTGAGAACCCTGTTCGTTCTGTCCGCTGAGCCTCCCGAGCCGGCGCTGCTGTCCGACGTGGTTGCTGTGGGGCTGGCTGTTGGGGCTGGACATGGAACTGACTGGCACTGGAGTTGGGGGCTTCCGGGGGTCTCCCTCTGCTTCAGGACCACCTGTGCTCACCTAGAATGGGGCCTGCAGATTGTCCATGAGCAGGTGCAATTCTGGAAACTCCGGAAAATGATTTGCAAGACTGCTCAGTCCACAGTCCTCGCAACTGGGCATGAAGTGAACTGGAGACTTGGAAGATCATATTCCTGACCCTTCCCAAGCTCCCATGGAAGGGGTGACATTGAGAACCCTTAGCAGCCCATTGTCCCATGAGGCGGACTTTTCTTCCTTCCTCCCATGGGCACGGATGGGGTCCCACCTTATGCCAGTCATCAAAGACATAAATATGAATAAAACAGAATACCCGATCCCCCAGATCGATAACCTGCAAAGAGAACTGGAAATATCTACCTGACGCTGTGGGCAGTCCGGGCCACATCTTGGGGCTGGCATCGGAGCGGGGTTGAGGATCTGGAGATGGGATCAGGTCACGGTGCCAGCATGCTCCCTGCTGAGATAGCGGCCTTTGCCCGAGCTACTGAAGAGAAGCAAAGAGTGTCCCGCTAGCGGATGGGACAACAGACCCGACAGGCCAGCAGATGCCGTCCGCGGCAGGGCACCAGCCGGGACACAGCCAGATCCCGGGTTTCACCGGGCAGAGCAGAGGCAGCCCCATCTGGGAGCGCAAGCACCAGCCGTCGGTGCTGTTCTGCGTTACGGGGATGGGACCTCCGTGTGCGACAGGCGGCGGTAGGGAAAACCTCTCTCGGGTAATCGGGTGGCTCTCAGTGGTCACAGGCAGGGGCGAGCAGGTCACCCACGCAGGGCAGGGAACGAATGGAGGTCTGAACGGTGCTGACGGGCTCTAAGCCAGGAAGGGACTCCATGGAGGCGAGAGCCTGAGCCCCAGAGGAATGACCCAGTGTGACCCTCTCCCCAGTGATTTCCAGCCCGTCCTGCCCCTCCCCTCCCGATCTTCCATCCTGGTGGAAATCCACATCGAAAGGCCTCGTGCCACCACCCGATGCCCAGCGCCCATCGCTGCCAACCCTGATGCCGTCTCCTCCCAACAGAGCCACAGAGCCTGTGCCTGGAGGGGACGATTCAGGCAAGGAAAGCCTTACACCGTGTTTTTCTAAACACGTAAAAGTAGGCTGTTTCATCGGCAATGGTAACGTGGTAACAAGTGCAAGGGCAGCTCAAAGCCAGCGCGCCGTGTGCAGGAGAGAGCGCGCAGATCAGGCTCGGCCTGAGGAAGAGGGCCGAGCTGGGGACCGTCCCGGATGTGCCGCAGCAAAGAGAAGAGCTTTTGGGGGGAGGACAGAAACGGGAGGTCCGGCAATCGCCCTAAAACACCGAACTAGGACACGCGCTGCATCTGGAGAGAAATCGTGAAATAAAGTTCGAAGGGCTATTATAATTGGGAAGAGTCTGATTTTCATTTTGTCAAGAAACACCGGGCCCGACACCATGAGGTTATTTCCTCGAACACCTTGGCCCGAGCATAACCACCCGGCAGGGTCGCCACCTTAAGTCCAGCAAGAGGGAACAAAGCTCAGCTCCGAGGTTTTGAGCAACAAAAGGCAAATAGGATAGACCCTTTCCTAACCCTAGCTGGGATTCTGGCTTTCAACAACATAATATGGAAAGACACCCTCACACTCTAGGAGCAGGAGTGGGGAAATCTCCGATATTTAAGGCGATAACGTTGCTTTTTTTGGTCCAGCTGGAATCTGGGAAAATCACAGAACTTTCTGTGCATGTGAAAGCAAAGAAAACACAGTCTCTTGGCAGGATTTCTGAGCTGCTAAAACATCCCCATCCCAGGTGAGAGACACAGATCCGGCAGGCTGAAGGTCACGGGCTCTGAGCGAGAAGGGTTTTATCGGCATTCCAGGAGATTCTGTACATGCCCTCTGATGGAATGGATTCTTTAGGAAATGAAACACTCCTTTTAACAACTTCGCACGTGTTTGTACGTCTCTCTCTTTTCCTTGGAGCCTGTCGGGAAGCGCAAACGTGAAAAAGAAAAGGTGGTTCTCTGCGGTGACTCCTGCACTCCTCCGTCTCCCTGCACGGAAGCCAACGTTGAGGCAAGACTTTCCTCTGTTTAGGGGTAAATAATGCTGGACGTGTAGGAGACTCCCCCTTCCCGTTCATTACTGTCACGGATTTGAAGAGAAAAAAGCAGAGGTCATTTATTATAGGTTATTTTTCATGCAAAACACCCCATGTTAGCCGTCATTCAAAAGGATTCCAGCGACGCCCTCACTCGTATATTAACAGGGCTTCAGGTCATAACCTTTTATGGCATTTGGAATTCCAGAACCTCTGATTAGTGCAATATTTACATATCCTTCAGGAAAAGTGTTCCTCCATAGAAACGCATGAAGTGTTGTAAATTTGTTTGGCCTTTAGTCTAGACTATGCATGAACTCTGAATTCAAATCAGGGTGCATTAAACTCTATTACTTTGTCTCGTGATAGTGTTTCCATTAATGGGCCACCAGTTAACCCTTTAGAGAGGGGCTAGCCTTTCAAGCGAAGAACATCAATTGAGGGAGGTCTTTTCAATAAAATTAATAGTTGCCACTTACCCGAACTACCTTGACCATCTGATCCCATTTATATGTTTCTGGAGAAGAGAAATATTCATGTCCAAATCAGCCTTGATTTAATGGTCTCCATAGGATTTGAAATGGTGGAAATTTACTGGAAGTTTTAAGAACATCATTGAATTACTGCGTCATCACCTTATAGAAAGAGACACTCATCATGACTCTGTGACCTTCTGCTCCCTTTGCATGATCAATACATACCCCTTCCTTTTTTTTTTTTTTTTAATTGGCCAAATTCCATTGTTCCACTGGCTGAGACGGCTGTATCGAGCCTTCACCTGGCTTGTAGTTTTGGCCAATGGGTAGACTTGTTCAAGACTGCCACACTCCAATATTAAAATAGTGCCCCCCCCAAAGATCTATCGACTCAATGTTACTCGGCAGAGTGATTTCTTAAAAATAAAATTTAACCTAGAAAAGACGTCCAGAGCTACAGCCGAGGTCCATCGGGAACCAGACATCGGTCGTCTTACTGGCACTCCTCTACCCCCGAGAGCAAGGAATATGCTGCACTTTTTCAGAAACAGAGTCCACAATTCTCCCTTGACGAGATACTTAGACCTGCCCTGTGGTTTGGAAAAGACAGATGTGCTATTGTTACTTCCTTCCAAAAATGCCCCCCCACGAGGAAGTGGCGTGTGTGCACACCTAGTGTGACTTCAAATTTCAGAGACATTTTCTGTCACTTGTCCCAATTCCCCTCTGAAACCTTGAGCATCATTCAAAATATGTTGGTGTAAGACGAAGAAAGCCATACTTTTTCCTTCTAGGGTTTTGGACTGCCTGCCGCGGCCTGACTCTGTCTTCCCGAGGGTGAAAGCACAGGCTCACGGGGGGCACAGCAGGAAGAAGTGGGAAGGAGGCCGGAGACTGGAAGTGGGTGTGGCCTGTGCACAGTAACAAGCTCCACCCAATTCACACCCCTTTCAGAATGCAGGAGGCCCACAGGTGTCTAGGATTGCTCTCACGCTCTTGGGTCATACCCACACCTGCTTCCACACTTTCAGCTGACGCTCCTTCTTACATCCCATTTCCAACCCTGTTCTTCTCTTTTCCCAAAAATCCATCCTATCTTTCTGACCTCCCAAAACCTGGCCCACCCAAAACCTTGTAGAAATGACAGGTATCTAACATACCTACATTTTCAAAACACCTGTGACAGCAAATACCAATATTACACTTCAACCTGTCGAAACAGAAAGAATGTCGTCTCTGCATTTTATTAGCCAGAAGAATATTTTAAAAAGTAGCCCATGCACCCTAGCATCTAGGAAAATAGGCTACTTGTTAGCTTGGTTAGAGAAACAAGTATGGCTAAAGTAATAGAAATTTCCTTGGAAACGAATCTTCACTTTGGAATAAGAAGCATTCAGACTTTTTCTTCCAACGCCTGCGATGCGACTTTGTTGCAGTCAGGAAGCCGGTTTGCATGGTTTGCCAAGTAACATTAGCAGCTGTCATTGGCAAGACTTTACTTACTCGAGGTATTGGGGCACCCAAGGAATGTGCACCCTGTTATTACTGTTCCCTCCAATTATCTCCCCGGGGCTGGGATTTTGTTCTCACCTATGGACCTGAGCTTCCGAGAGAGAAATTAACTTGTCTAAAATCACGGGTAGGCTGGTGGTGGCAAGAAAGGGATTCGAACTGGGTCTGATCTCAAGCTCTTGACCACGAGCTTATTCTAGATGTGTCCTTCCTCTCGCTCCATCTGTTGTCCTGCCCTGCACTCAGCGGCGATGGACGGGGCCGAGGAGGTGACCGCCTCATGGTGGACCGCTTGTTCTGAGAAAGAGCTGGACCAAAGGCGTCTAATGCTGCCCCAGGCTGGAAAGGGGCAATAAATCGTGTCTGGATGAGAAAATAAAATGGAAGAGCTCTACTCACAGGACTTCCAGGAACAGACGGCCATACCCAGCTTAGTGGCACGTGTTCAGTCCTCTTCCTGAAAACGCGGGGACAAACTCGCATTCCCAAAGCAGCGGCAATGCCTGGAGGGTGAGCCCGCGTTTGGGATTAACGATCCCAAGGCACATTTTTATTACCGCGGGGGCCACAGCACCGGCCAAAGTCAGATTTTCGTACAAGGGAAAACAGTCACTATCTGACCCCATGAGTAATCCAAGATCCCGCAAAACGGACGCTGCTCCCGCCACGGCCTGCGGAGCTCACGCACACGTGCGCGCCGGTGAGCGGCCCGCAACCCTTTCCGGACAACGCAGACGTCCGAGAGAATCAGCAGCCGCGCGCGCCGTCGGGATGGGACGGGACGGGCCGGGCCGGGCGCGCAGGTGCCCACGGATCCCGCGCGCTGCGCCGGCGGCCGTGAGGCCCGGAGGAGCCGCCCGCCCCGTGAAGGGTCTACACAGGACTTCGGGAGGCGCGCACCAGACTTGGAAGGTTGACGGCCGGTCCCAGCAGCCTGCGCACGGCACACAAACACGGTCCTGTCACTTGGTTTCCTTAGTCGTGCAAGTGAAATTCTAAGTCGAGTCGGTAAGAAAGCGGGCATCCTGCCTCACGCCCGCGGACGGGCTCCCCTCCGTCTCGGCCGTGAGCTCCGTCTGACCGAGAAGCTGCAGAGAGGACGAGAGAAGCCGGTGCGCGCAGGGGGCTGCGGGGAAGGGGCGCGGGAGGAGGCGGTGGCCGCCCGGTGGCCGCGTGGCCCGTCCCCCGCGAAGCCCGGCGCCGGGCACGGTCGGCTTGCTCTCTCCGCCGGCTGGGGCTCGGGCACCGGGCCGCCCCTTCTGCTCCCTGTGGCCCGCTCCCTTCTCCTAAGGGCAGAGAGGACGGGAGAGCGGCCGCCCTTCCCACCCTCCCCTCATCCGGAGGATTGAATTCTCTCGCTGTCAGAGGCAAAGGGGCTCCTTCTGGGAGGCGTCTGCATTCCACTAAAGGTGCTGTGAGCCCATGTAGCAAGGAGGGGGGGGTGTATCGATCTCACCCATCGGTCAGAGCTCCAGGTCTGAACAACACTCAAATACAAATCCAGTCCCCCGGCTCCTGGAGAAAACCCCGCTGGCCACAGGGAGAAACCAGTGCAGGGGAGTTGGAGGCCCGTGTATTTTTCTCTTCCCGGGGAATATGTGCTTGACTGATCTCTGCCAGCTTCAGAACCAGATACAAATGCATCCGCTTAAGAAAACAAAAGCCCACACAACACTTGACTCATTAGGCTGATTTAGCCCTGGTTCCGCGTAGCTTTGGCGGAGGCGCTGGAAGAAATCTTGTGTATACAGACTTACATTTTATACCAATACTTTGTCTCCCATTCAAAATATTTCCCATCCAAGACCAGACCCCAAGTCCCTGGGGTGGGGGGGGGGATGCCAACACAGAAATGACCCTGCCATGGACACATGTGCGTCACTGATTTTAAAAATCAAGTGCACATCAACATTATTTTATGTATGTGGTGGCTATGAGCTAAACCAGCAAGTGGAGGGGCAGCCCCGTCTCCTCCCACGTGCCCCCGGCTCTGCTGAGCAAATGTACCACAGAGCTAACAGCTACATGATTGTGCCCAAATGCACCCTTCTCCCCAGACATCTGCCTTCCTCCCTCACCCCCAACCCTCAAAAACACACACACCCGGCAAGAGTCACCATGGTGTCGAAGTTCGAAAAGATTATATAAATACCGTCTATTCTCTGAATACTTTCTATCCCTCTCTCATTGCCTTTTTGTGCATAGGAGATATAAAATGGACCTTTAAGAGTTCTACGAAATAACTCCACTTAATGCTCCCACCGCTCATGAAATGCACAATGAGAGGCATGAAAATAACTTTTATACCCGAAGTGAATTTCTAGCCTAGACAAGCAGCGGTGCCTTGACCTATTGCTCTGGACCTGTTACCTTGAGCTGACCACGAGGGGGCCCTGCCACGCTGGCCAATGAACTTTGAATTCTTTGTAGCCACAAACAGCTCACCTCATACCAGACAGCTTTCTTATCGATGGGTGTTGTCAGTCACAGAGCATGTGGGCAAGAAAACAGGGAGGAACGGCACCATGAGAGGCCCAGGAGGTCAGCCTTGGAGGACTGCTCAGTCGCATCTTGGAGCGCACGGTGGACGTGCAGGTGAAGGGGCTCGTGGGCACGCCGATGCATAAGCTTTGAGAGGACTGGGGTCACGCGATTGTAAGTTGCAATGAGAGACCAAATCCGAGACTGGTAAGAACAGGACCGGACAATAGTTATTACACCAACAATCTGAACCAGGGTCAAAACTGCAAACCCGTCACTGAAGTCTAGGTGCTTTGAGATTAGATCGTGAACAGAAATGCTGCACGGATCTAGAAAATCAGAATTATGGGAGACCCGTGAGCTGATCTCGACCCAATGCCCTCTTTCTACCATCAAAAAAGCAAGACCTGGGGCGCCTGGGTGGCTCAGTGGGTTAAGCCTCTGCCTTCAGCTCAGGTCATGATCCCAGGGTCCTGGGATCGAACCCCGCGTCGGGCTCTCTGCTCAGTGGGGAGCCTGCTTCCCCTCTCCCTCTGCCTGCCTCTCTGCCTACTTGTGATCTCTGTCTGTCAAATAAATAAATAAAATCTTTAAAAAAAAAAAAAAAAAGCAAGACCTAAAGAGCTGCGGTTTGCCCAAGACGATGAACAGTGGGCTCTAGTCCCTTATTTCCCGCTCCACAACGTGCCTAAGCTGTGTCCTAACAAAAAGCATGAAGGCCTTTACAACATTCTACAAAAAGGTGTCTTAAGTCAAAATTTTAAGGACAAAAAAATCATAGGTAATCAACAGGAGTCAGTGCATGTGTAAGAGATACATTAATACACATGGCGATACGCATGAATTATGCTTACATACACTGTAGCCACATAGATATATCTGTATACCTTGTGGTAGATGGAATAGTGCACCCCCTCGGGTGCCCACAACCTAATTCCCAGAACCTTTGACTACGTCACCTTCCGTGGCAAAACAGATTCTGCAGGTGTGATAACATCAAGGACCTTAGGATGGGAAGATGACGCTGGACTGTCCTAGTGGGGCCAACATCATCACAAGGGCCTGATATGGGTGAGAGGCAGCCGGAGGGGCAGAGACGTGAGGACTGGGTCCGAAGGCGGAGGCCTGAAGATAGCGTGGGGCCGGCTGAGAAGATGCCACCAGGGCCCCGGCCAGAGAGAGGAGGGGCCTGCGGGCTGGGCGGCGGGATGGCAGGCTCCTTGCTCGAGCCAGAGCTCCGTGTCAGACTTCCGGCTTCCGCAAGTACAGCGTGTGGTCATCCGATGCAGCAGCGGTACGGGACGGGGGACGTGTACTACAACGTTTAGGTAAAAGCACGATGCACGGGTGGTTCCTGTTGTCTCCTGTACCATTTCTTCCATACATTTTCCTCCTACGTAGGAGATAAACCCAGTTCAACAAATCCTTCACCCAAGTCAATCGTCAGTTTTCTAAACCACCGTATTAACACAACAGACAAGAGGCCTGCAGTTGTATTTTGAAATTGTGCTTTACGCAGCATCTCGGTCCATCAGATCCCATTTTAGATTTCTCTTTGGGGCCAGGAGGACCCGGGGTGGCGTCCCAGGGACAGCCACACTCCTAATTCAGGCAGGAAGCTGGGGTTTCTCCCAAACGAGGGGCATCCCCGTGCCAGCATCGTGCAGCTGGGGGTGCTTCTCACGAAACGTGACCGGTGCAGCAGGGAAGTCAGGGTGAAATTACAGGCGCCTGTTCCCTGGCCTCTTGACACTTTGCCAAGGTCACTGTTCCCACACCCAGCTTCATCCCGTCTGTGACTGTTTTGCAAACTCCTACGTCACCCCTATAAAGCCTTCCTCACTTCTCCCATCGCCAAAGGCAAAACCCACCCCTCCGCAGCGTGCCCCCCGTGGGCGGGGAGAGCGCGCAGATTATGTGATGGTGGCAACTTCTTGTCACCCCCACTGCTGCAGGTACAGCACGACCCGTACCTACAAGGTGCTCAGTAAACACTTGCGAAGACCCCTCGCATCCTTTGGGCCCTAAGACGGGTGACCAGGGGTCCCCTTTTCCGGAAAGGCAGCGAAAGACTTTGTCTTGGCCCCGGGTCATTCAGATTAGTTAGCTGCCACAAGCTTCTTGGCAAATTTCACTACGTAGCTCTATGCGACCAATCCTAAGTCTTCTGTGCACGGAGTGAGGCTTTCCCTGGGCACCGCGACCAGGAGACACCAGCAGGCCCTTCCACAGCGTGGCCGTCCGCTTCTCTGCGCCTCGGTCGACACACTTCTCGGAGGGTTGCAAACTTGGGATAGAAACTTTAAAGACCCACTTCAGAGCATGCCATTCGGGTGACACGGACACCTTCAGGATGGGCGCAGACGGCACGTGACAAAAATCACGGTCCGCGTGGAGTTCTTCTGGGTGGAGAGCGCACGCCCGTTTGCCAAGCGAGCAAATCGGGTCAAGGAGTGGAAAAACCTCCCGCCAGGCCCCCACAGCCGGGCCCCCACAGCCGGGCCCCCACAGCCGGGCCCCCACAGCCGGACCCCCGGGCCTCCACACAAGGAACATTCCTTGAGAAGCTTGAGTTACCAGAGGCTGACACGGCAGAGTCTGCAAACCGAGGCGACGGCCTGGCGTGGAGAATGAGGCCACACGGTGGAACGTTCCCCACAAAGAACCGGCCCCTGCAAAGGGCCAGCGGAGACGGGCTCCCTTACCTTGTACGTTTCTTAAAACTTCAGTATCTCCCAGTCCTCCACTCAAGAAGAGTCGCAAAGATTCTAAAACACATTCTCCTCCTTACTAGTTTGTTTGCTTGTTTTTTTAAGCAATTTTTCACAGCTCCGTTTTCCAAAGAAACATAAGGAGTGAGCCCACCGGGATGTGTGTAAACCCTCACAGGAAAACACTTTTTGCCCCTTAAACGTTCCCGCGGAAGGTACGAGAGGCCGCCATCGTGGGACGCGTTTGGCTGTGTTCGCATGCTTGTTTAACAAACGATTCCGAGTCTGACAGGTTACTTGGCCTTCAAAGTTAAAGATTCAGGGAGTTCATAAAAATCCGTGGAGAGAACCCCAAAACCTTCCACGAGGAATATCTCTGTTTCTTCCAAGTTAGGCGATCGAGTTCAGGCCCTTATCCCGCCGCCCACATGGACTCGCAGGCGGCCGGTGCGCGGGCTCTGGGGGCACCCGCCGTCCCCCGGGGCCGGGTCCCGACTCCCGCCCGGACGCGAAGCGCGGTCACCACCTGAAACAGTGCTCCGTGTCAGGGCCGTGCGACCCTGCTGTCCTCGTTCGCCTCGTGACTCTTCCGCCACTCACTGCCGAGAGATTACGAACAAAAGCTGCCGCTTTGATCCCCATTTGTTACAAGGAAAATGCAGAATTAAAGAAAAATGAGGAAAGTTTAATATTACAGGGAAAGTGATTGATAACATTGTGTCACGTTATGAGTTTTAATATTATAAACTGAGTTTTATGTTAATCTCTTATAATAGTAACATATTTAACACTTTAAGATGGGATATAATAATTTTATGGGGTAAAATGGATATTATTAGATGATTATACCATAGTGCTTTGTCAAATTCTTGTATGTTAAGTATAAAAAAAAATACAGTAAACACAAGAGGAAATTCTGCCTTCCCCCGACCAAGCAAAGACACTCCACGCTGAAAGGCCTCAGCGCCGTCTGGCCCGTCTCAGGGATGTGCGTCATGTCCTTTCCGTGGCATCGGAGAAAAGCCAAGAGTTGTATTTTATCCCCATAAGTGATGTAAAGCCATTTGTTGCGGCTGCCGTGGCCCTGCCTGTTTCATTCTCCAGCGCCCCATCCTCCAGCCCTCGTTCCCCCTGGGCACGCAGTTTCAAGGCGACCTGGAGTCAGAGTCTTGGAACAGGCCCCCGAGGCCGGCTCAGGCGGGGCTGGCGGCGACAGCAGCAGGCGCTGGGGTGTCTGCGGCTTCCACCTCTGTGGAGATGGGAAAGTCAGAAATAAGGGGGAGGGGCCAGATTTGGGGAAATTCCAGCACTTGAGCCCAAACAGGGAAGACACAGGAGGGTGTGGGTGTGAGCACGAGGTCAAGCGCAAGGCTCAGATTGTTACTGACACCAGGCGTGGACACACCTCGTCCTCTCCAAGCACTAGGTGCAGAGTTGAGCATGTCGAGTACATGTCCGCCATCTCATGGTATTTTTAAAGGAAGTGCTGACATTATGGCTTCATAGGTTAATGAGACTCTGTTCTCTCCTTCCTTTCTTGGCACACGGGCTTCTGCTCCCTGCTCCCACGGGGCGCGAGTATCACCACGTGAAGGGCCGTCTTCGGCTCGATGAGCCTTGGTGAGATGAGAGACACTCAGTCCTTTCCCTTTCCTTCCACTTTTTAAGCAAGAAGTTGCTTACAAAGAGGAGGAGGAGATTAAGAAGGTGAGGACGCGGGAATAAAAACCAAAAATAAAACGGGGTCCTGCGACCCCTCATCTCCCAGGAGCTTACGATGCGGCACAAGCTTGGGGTTTGGCAGGGGCAGGCCACAAGAAGTAAATGGAGCTGTGTTACCACAGGGTGGGGGCCCTTGGTTTACTTGGATAAAGGCACTGAGAAGTCCTGCTTGCCGTCACCTCAGGAAGGAGCAGGGCTGTGCCAAGGGACAACGCAGACAGGGAATCACAAAGGTTTTCCACACCCAGAATTCGCAGAACGTCCAGAGTTCACAGTCATCAATCCTGAATCCAGTAAAAGGGAAATGTAAAAATGTACCTTCACTTTCAAATGCGTCCTAACCATCTTGTTACTTTTCTCTCCTTATTTTCTTCTATTGTCAAACATATATTCTGTATCTGTGTCCCATGGATACAGAGTGACACAATACTGACACAGGCTCAGGTATAGACACAAGAACAAGTCCCAGCGCAGACACAGACACAGATGCAAGTTATTCGCGGGTGTGGGCTTATGTTCTGTTAGCCTCAAATTTTGGATATCTGTGGCCACAGTGGCAAGCCTAGTAAAGAAATGATCCAGCAGAAATCTGTCCGACACTAAGCACACCCACCTTGGGTCTGCTCGGGTCACCTTACGTTTTCTGGGACGGTTTCAGCAGGAAAGTAGGCCCAGCAACGGCCCAGGAACGGCCTACCAGATTGTCCGCCCCATAACACACAGCACAGAGACGCAGCCACGGTCAAGTCTACGTGACGAGATTCACATCAGCAGCTGGACGCGTTGACCCTCCTTTCAGGTCCAAATGATAGATTTTGAGTGTGATTTATTACTTCAATAATTCAAGTTCTCTCATTCACCTGACCAGAACTTAAAAGAAATCCAGGCAGCCCCACGGGACTCACGCCTAGAGCCTCGTGAAAATCCAACGCTGAAATTAAAAGATGGTAATGCGACCCCCTCGCCTTTTCTCTGTCGTATTTTGTTTTGACGAGGTCCGGTGCCGGAGCGGTTCACATCGCCTCTCAAGACAGGTATCTTTCTCCTGTTGGGGGAATGGCAGGAAGTGCGAGCTCAAAGGCGGGCATTCACCTCCACCGCACACTCAGGATCGAAGGGTAACCAGCTGGGATCGAACCTGACCCAGGGCAGCAAAACATCCGCACAGCGGCTTTGCTTGAAAAGTGTTTGGAAGGCTGTGCGTCTGTGCGTCTGTGCTTTACATCCTCAAGTTCTGCTAGTGGAGGACTCCTCTCTTACTTACATGGGAAAGGGGTAACCAGATGGATCCAGCTCAAGGATCCTATATTAATGCCAGAGTTTTGACCACAGCATCAAGAAAGACGTGGGCTTGACGAAGAGTGTATTCCCAGTGCTCCCTTGTTGAAGAAGAGCCCTCGGTCCACCAGACAAAGACAGACGTGGAGTCAGAACTTTGCATACTGTCCCCCTAACTCGGGAGCAGCCAAATGCATAAATCAACTAATAACAAAATTGAAGAAACTCATTGATAATGGTACAATAACAGCAGGGGACTTGAAGACCCCACTCCCTGCACTGAACAGATTATCCCAGCAGATCAACAAGCAAGCAAGGGCTCTGGTGGACACATCAGACCAGGGGACCACACAGACACGTGCAGAGCATTTCTTCCTAAAGCAACAGAGTGCAGCTCCTCTCGGGAGCACACAGAACATTCTCCAGAATAGATCCCATTCTGGGCCACAAATCAGGTCTCAACGGATACAAAAAATCTCTGCTCAAATACTTCCGTTGATATTTTCTAACGATTCAAACTGTTGGACTTCTTAGTTATCCAGGCCTACTCAAAGTTGAATGATTTAAAGCTTATAAATGGCTACATTTAGTAATATGAGTAAATGATTTTGCATTTGTGCGCTGGCTTATGATTTTCAGAAAATGCCCCATCAGATGCTCAGACCCACCTTTTGGGAGGGGTAGGTTCTACAAGGTGACCTTCATTTTCTTTTCTTTCCTTTTTCTGTTCTTTTTATGGTTTTCCGAAATCATGGAGCTAGTTGGAAAGAGCTGGATGCCCCATACAGAGCTCTTCCTCTCTTCCTGCTCTGCCCAACCTCATCAGGACCCCCATACCCAGCTTTCTAGGACCGCTTCTCGGGAAGCCCCGTTAGGCTGGTTTCCCATCCCGCCACCTTCCACCTTCCCATCCATTCCAGGGTCACAGCATGGACGAAGGACAGGCCTGCCTGTCCCTACTGGTCTGGACGCTGGGCTCCTTGAGTCAGAAACCACAGCTGTCTTGTCTCTGTGCCGGCGTCTTACCGGATGGTCGAGGCCACCTGCACGTACCCGATGTCCTGTGCCCACGTGATGTTCACCATGTGGCGGGTGACAGGTGCACAGAGCCCACCAGCAAAACGAATGGTACGGTGACAAGGCTAATGATGGTTGCATTGATTAACAACACCTTTGATTTCCAAAAAAGCAATATTCACATTGTTTGCGATGGTTCCCTGTGAGCAGCCAGGCACCCTATAACACTGGCAAGACCGGGGTCTCTAAGTTATTGTCCAGCCTGGTCCACCCGGAGCGTCACACCTGCAAAGTGCTTCTGTGAAGACAATTCAGACAGACCCAGGTTCAAATTCTGTTTCTGCCCCTTGTTAAATTGGATAAATTTTGGCACGTTTGCTAACCTCTCTAAACCTCAGAGTGGTGATACTAGAATCTCTGAATCTCCTAAGTGTGAGTAATAAAATCGTGCTCAAGAGGTAGATAAAAGCAAAATGGGTATATGAAGTGCACAACAATATGTTTAAGACCAAAATAACTCATTAAAATGCCACAAGAAGCACGGGTGAGTGGGAAGAGGACAGAATGAAAAGCCAGCTCCGAACTTGGTGAGAAAAAAAATATCAGAAGACATTTAGTGATCTAACTGCACTATTATTAATGTTATTATTTATAAAGCATGTTAAGTGAGTAAGACATTTTACCAAACACAGACAATAATATGGTCTCTATTTTTACTTAACAATTGCAAAGACATAAAACAAGCCTCCCGATGGTCTGCCCGAGTCCGATGTTTCGATGGCGCTTTAAAGCCAATGAAGAGCCCCACTCCTGCTGTTTGCGGGCCACGTGGTGTGTGTCCGCGAAGTCAGTAAGTTTCCACACCCTGTCCGAAGACCCGGAGCCTGTGGGGGGCAAAGCGGGTAGGGAGGCTTGTCGTTAGCTGAACCTTCCTCCCACGACTTTAAAAACAATACTCCAACCAAAGCTAGAAAGAAACCCGAAATGTCAAGAAATAGGAAAAAGAATTACTATTCTGGAAGAAATTGGTAGAAATGCAAGTGTATAATGCGGATATAAAACCAAGTCGTGGCCAACGTATGGAGGGTGCAGAGCCTCAAAGCCTGGCTCCCCGCTGCAGCCCGTGGGAGGACGGGTCCCCCGGCCCGTCGTGGCCAGGCAACCCCGTGGGCCCTCACGGACCTTGGGTGCTGTCCTGTTGGACCCATTGTCCCCTCTGCGAGGCGGCCACCTCCACAGCCCGCTGCGGACAGAGACCGGCGGCTGATCTCAGCTCCCGCCTGTGCTGAAGCCTGAAAACATCCATCTCATAAATGAGGGTGTTTATAGGGAGCACTCGGGTTGAGTTCCGAATTCTCAGAAATGACAAGGTAGCCACTGCGACATCATTGCACCACCGAGCTAATTGCAGGGACCGCTTCATATTATGACACGTTCGTGCCACAATGTGATGGTGGCGCATGGACCTGTCAAAACAAATAAACTTTTCTTTTAATGAACTCTATTGCACAAAGCACTAAAACAAATTATGGGGTAGAGGCGGATGTCTACCACACCATCAGAATTTAATGCCTGGAGACAAACAGCAGAAACTTCTAGGAATTTGGTTGAAAATGAATTGAATGCAAACGAAAGTCTCGATCAGGGAGACGAGGTTTTGTGAGAGTCTAGCCCACACCACACGCTCCCGTACAGTTAGGACATCTGGGGTGGCACCGACCATCAGCACACAATTTACAGCTCAGATGGCAAATGACTCTGGGCAGAGTCTCGGAAGAAATGTCCAGGCCCCGGGTGGCAAAGAGAAGGGAAGGGAGGTAATTGTCAGATTGTTGGGCTGGAGTCACTTGGTCACTAGAATGCAGACATTGCTATAACATTTGAGTTGGTGCCTTCTACGTTTCAACCAACGATGAGAGCATTGGCCCCAAACCAGGGGGGCACTTAGTACTTGACGTGGTCAATAAAAACCAAATGTCAAAGGACGGACATGAATGATGGTGTTTGGGGAGACAGAAGGCGCAGGTGTCAGGATGGGCCCGAGATACCCACCCCGAGCAGACAGGGCACGGAAGAGCCCTGCCGATGGGCCACCGGACAGGATGTATCGGCAGCACTTTAAAAAAAAGGTCTCGGTTTTATACCCCGAGAACCTACCAGAGAAAGGACAGAATGGTGCACAGATGGGGGGAGTGAAGGTGCACCTCAGGGCTTTGCTGATATTAATTATTTTAAGTCGGATAGGACCTAGAGGTCCTTCAAAACAGAAGTGGGTGCATGGATATTATATCCACGACACAAACAGCTTTGCCACGACCAAAACTGATACTGTAGAGAAAAATCTCTAAGCTTGGAAGACGTTGACATAATAGATGAAATAAACGGGTTATACACCAGTATGTAAAATGTCTCCTTTTGGAGAATACAGTATGTTATATCCTACTACACTAGTGACCACATCATACACAAACAGCACCTAGAGTCCCACGGATGGAAATGCTATCGGCAGTCGTCTCCTCCTACGGGCTTCGGGCTGTTGCCTTTTCTCTGCCTTCCTGTCTTTTCTCATTTTTTTAAACAGTAACAGTTTAGCCTGATATGAAAGGGAAGCCATTTGGACTAAAAAGTAAACTGGAAAGGAAAACTGGACACTGAAAAAAAAATTAAATTACATTTTTTTAAAAAGAAAGAAAAAGAAAACTGGTTGCTAGTAGTGAACGCTGAAAAAATAAGCAGAAACAGCAGCAGAAAAAACCAAACCAGCCAACCCCCAGCACACAGCGGAGGAGGTAAGAGGCAGGCGCGCAGCGGGGGTCGCTCGAACGGGCTGTCTTCATCAGCCTGTGATGGCCCCAGTCCACTCGTTTCCAGAGCCTGACAGTGAGCTCCATTCCTGAACCAAACAGAAAAAAAGCCTGTCTGTCTGTCTGTCCATCAGCCGTTGGGGGGTGGGAGAACGTGCCTGGCTTTGGGAAGCCCATCGCAAGGCTTTCTGAGTTCATCGTTGGCTGGGGACAGAGCACACGTAATACTCCACCCACTGGGTATCTTTTTCCTACCAACTCATCTACGAGAATGCTGTTACTCCGTCTACACTGGGAGACGACACCACCCGGACTGGAGTTACTCACTGGCCCAGCGGGCACTGGCTGCGGTGATGTGTCCTGAAATAACCGGGGGGATAGGGGAGTGGCCTGAAGGTGGCCACACGTCTACAAGACAGCTGCTGGCCAACCGGGGGGATGTCCTGGTACCGGAGGCCGGACGGCTCAGTGTCGGAGGGACACCGAGTCACTTCAGTGGCATGGGGCGACGGGGAGGCGCTTGAGATGGTGGCCTCTCCGAAGACGCAGGGTGCCCGTCTCCCAGGGAACCCGGTGGTATCTCGGGAGGAACAGCAGAGGCTCAGAGCCTGCCGGCCCGGGGACAGCGGCCACCCCGGGGACACCTCGCCTGCTGGCCGGGCTTCCTCTGGTCACTGTTGGACCTCATCAGTGTGAGGGCCATTTCCATGACATTTCTCCATTTCATTGACCTCATTTCTCCGGTGAAGTCAAGTCCCCTGAGAGCAGGCGGGTGTAGCGGTACTTTCAGCACACCGGATTCCTGCAAATGTCCACTTCTTCTTTTTTTTTTTTTTTTTTTTTTCCAAATCACTTGCACGGTTTTGGTGTTGCCGCCAATACAAACTTATAAAAGGATCATTTTTCAAAAGAGAAAGGACTTGAATGGATGTAGCAGGGACTCGGCTGTGTTCCTGGGTGAGGTCCCCGGGAGCAGGCACCAGCTCTAACCACTGGGCTGGGTGCCGGCCTTTGCCTCATACACTGGTTGTGCAGATACGCGTCCCTGTGTCCCTCCGTAGAACCTGCCTGTGTTCTCATGCGCGTTAGCCAACACTCCCAGCTCCTCTGGGAGAATTAGCCTGGCTTCCTCCCGACCCTCACGCCAGACAGTGTTTCCGCCACAAACATGGCACCAAACCTTCTTCATGCAGAGAAACAAACACCAAGCAACTTAGGATATCATGGAACGGGCATGTACCCTCCAATACAGAGAGCAGAAGAGCTGTATCCATTGCTTTACCTAAACTGCTTTACCCCTGACTTTTGACTTATCTAGAGTGTGTATCGGTGAACGCCTCACAAGGAAGGACACACTGTCTCAAAAGAATCACAGACATCATCCAAGGGTTTCTGGACAACATCGCTCTCTATGGCGTGCCATCTCCCTCCCTGCGGAGGCGCAGAGGAGAGCGTATCTGTGGGTAGCGGGGGACCTGAGCACTAACCGCAGGCGAACACGTGTCCGCTTCCGGGTGGGGGGTGCGGACAATGGCGCCCTCCTCCCTCCTCCCTGAGTCTCACTGCCCCGGCATCTGTAAGGCCCCAGATGCAGCAAAGCCTCCCAGCCCATCCTGGGATCCCAGGGAAAATGGCATTTTGGCCGAGTGACATCCGAGGGCTGGAACCTGCAGGCAGGAACGAACCAGCCTGGGCCAGGAGCAAGGTGCTTGTCCGCAAGGGGTTTGCCGTTGGGATCTTTTGCATCGCTCTTAACATTTGTTGCCTAAAAATCTGACTACCATGTCTTTACATAAGAACACAGAGCCCATGAGAGCCCGGTGTCACTGTCCACCCGCCCCCTGCACAGCCCGGCTAAAGCCCACCCTGCGGCTTCCTCCTTCGGGGACTCCCCTGCTCAGAAAGTGGCCCTTTGAGGAGTCAGCCTCGCACGGCCCTCAACCAGGTCCCCACCTCGTCCCATCCGTTACAGAACCTTGCCATATTTGCCTCCCGAACGCATGGCCATACTTCCTGCTCCTTCACGGTCTCCTCGTACGCTAACCTGCCGTGCCCCTCCCCCGTGCTCAGGGCTCTGCTCCTTCCAACCCACTCTCCACCCAGCAAGCAGCACAATGAGCTTTTGAAAAATGTAATTCAGATTATGTCATAATCTGCTGTTTAAAAAAAAACAAACAAACCAGCATCAGTATCTCGTGTTTTCACTTAGCGTGAAGACCAGCAGTCCTGGCCTTAGCGACCACCCGCACGTCCCATGTTCCTGGCGTCTCCGTGTCTGACTCTACCTCCCCGTTCTCTCCCTGCACACGCGG